>NC_044303.2:227057404-227388974 GCF_007474595.2 Lynx canadensis | reverse complement strand
CCACAGGACTTGCCAAGACCCTTCACACTGTGGAATGGAGCCTCTCCTTTGCTCAAGGATGATGGAGGAGCAAACAAAAACCACTTGAGCACTCTTTGCTTCGCCTTGCTTCCAGTTCCCCTTTTCCTGTGGGTCAATTTAATTTCTTCCGTTCATGAATCTTATGGTTTCTCCACATTGTTCTAGGCTTCCTTCAGCACTGATGAATTAACTTTTTTTATGACTAAGTACCATTTTTTAAAAAAGGGGGGGGGAATAAGAATTTATGTGCGTATATGCATACGTAAAAAGTCTTTAAATTCACAAAACCTGGTAGCAGGGGTGATGGGGGGAACAGTGTGCTGAGCAGACGGGAGAGGGAGTTGGAGGAGGCTTTTCGCCATGTGTGTTGGTTTTCTTGCACTTACGATGTCTGCGAATTGCTTACCTGCTCAAAAAATTAAGCTAAAATACTTTTTAAATGGAAACAAAACCAACAACAGCAAGTTGAGTGAGTGCCTCCTCGGCGCTCTCTCCCGCGCTACAATCATGAAGGTCTAGCAGATGCCCACTCTTCTGAAAGAACGTGGTTGACATGGTCAGGTCAGAGCTGTTGATACATTTTCACCTCTGGCCCTACCTGGTCACCTTGGGGGAAATGAAGTTCCCTTTCTGCGCGTGAGGATTCTGAGCTAGACTGAATCACGGCCCATGGGCCTTTTGTGGTGCCACGTGGTGCACCGAGGCAGTCCATTTTGCCAGACTTTATTGCAGGTAATCACACCTTTTCCTGCTAATTGGGAATCCCTTGTACGTAGGACTCATTCATAAGATAAGCAGTGAATGGACCACACATCCTTAGCATTGGCCAGGCAGTTGAACGCACTCTGCCCAGCAGAGTGTCCCATGTAACCGAGGAGACATCAGTCTAAATACACAATATCAGTGCTCTGTCATAGGTGCAATGCACGGTACAATGTAAGCCATGGTTCACTATAAAGCTCTGTGGGAAGATGGGAAAAGGAGTAACTAACGAGGCCTAGGCTGATCAAGGAAGAGTGTGTGCCTGTATCTGATTCCCACTGGAACTGCGGTAAAGGTCTTTTTCCACAGCTCCCCAGTCCCTCTTGGGTGGGGGTGGGGGGGAAAGTCACAATCCTGACAGTGTCTAAGAGGCTTGAGGAAAAGTGTTCAGTGCATCATCACAGAGAACTTACACAGATTGGCATGAGGTCTCTAGAAGGTCCATTCCATTCTCTTGGCGAAACAGGCCATCTTGGAGTTTTATTGGTGGGTCATGAGAAAGGTGACCAGCTTTAACCAGGGCAAAATATTTCCTTCCGAATATCACTGTCAGCAATTAAAGTCACGTACTGTCATAATGTTCTTTGTTTTGTGTGTGTGTGTGTGTGTATTTTGTTTAATTACTAGCCATTATACAACAATCTTTGAGAAAGATTCTTTTTGAGTCAGTTGGGAAACAAAGATATGGGGAAGGGTTCTGTCTGGCACTGAGGAAAAAAAACATTTCACTAACACCTTATTGATTTTTGTACCTTCATTGAAATAGGGGGATGAACACACAATAAAACAGAGTATATTGGTTTTGAGGGAGGTGCCATCATACTGAATATTAAGAGAAAGGGAAAAAAAACCCAAATATCAAGTAGGATTACATTAAATTAAAAAGCTTCAGCACTGCGGAGGAAACTATCAACAAAATGAAAAGGCAACCTAGTGAATGGAAGAAAATATTTGGAAAACATAGATGTGATAAGGGTTAATATTCAAAGTATATAACGAACTTACACAATTCAATAGCTAAAATACAGTCTGATTTATAACTGGGCAAAATACCTGAATAGACATTTTTCCAAAGAATACATACAAATGGCCGACAGGTATATGAAAATGTGCGTGACATCACTAGACATCAGGAAAATGCGAATCAAATACATGAGTAACACCTCACACCTGTTGGAATGACTCTCATCAAAATGACAAGAGATAAGTGTTAGGATGTGGAGAAAAAGGAATCCTTTCTATACTGTTGGTGAGAACATAAATTGGCACAGCCACTGTGGAAAATAGTATGCAGGTTACTCACAAAATTAAAATAGAATTACCATATGATCCCACAATCCCACCTCTGGGTATATGTCGAAAAAAAAAAAAAGAAGAAGAAGAAAAGAAAATAGGATCTCAAAGAGATATCTGCACTTTCGTATTCATTGAAGCATTTTTCATAGTAGCTAAGATATGGAAACTACCTATGTATCGATTGGTAAATAGGTAAAGATGTGGTAAATATATATGATGGGATTTAATTCCGCCATGAGAAAGGACATCTAGCCATTTACAACAACATGGATGGACCTTAAATGTATTTATTACACTTAAGTGAAATAAGTCAAACAGAGAAAAACAAATACTGTGTGATATCACTTATATGTGGAATCTAAAACTAGACTATTGGTTACTAGGGGTCGAGGGTGAGGGAAATGGAGAGAGATTGGTCAAAGTGTACAAACGTGCGGTTATAAAATGAGTAAGTTCTGGGGATGTGATATATATCATCTTATATAGGTAATATGTATTGTCTACTTGAAAGTTGCTAAGAGAATAGCCCTTAAATGTTCTCATCACAAAAAAGAAAGGGCAGTTATGTCATGAGATGCAGGTGTTAGCTAACGCTGTGGTGGTAATCGTTTTGCAATATAGCAGTGTATCAAATCAACACGTTGTACAACTTAAATGTATACAGCGTTATGTGTCCATTACATCTCCATAAAGCTGGGAGGAAAGGTAGCAAAAGAAGATTTTTTTTTCACTATGCAATGAGCCGTGTGGACGTTGGTGACTGGTGGATGATAGGAATCCACACTTCTCTTTCAAAAAAAATTTTTAATGTTTTTATTTATTTTTGACACAGAGAGAGACAGAGCATGAGCAGGGGAGGGGCAGAGGGAGAGGGAGACACAGAATTCGAAGCAGGCTCCAGGCTGTGAGCTGTCAGCAGAGAGCCCGATGCGGGGATCGAACTCACTAACTGTGACATCCTGACCTGAGCGGAAGTCAGGTGCTTAACCGACTGAGCCACCCAGGCACCCCAGGAATCCAGACCTTTCTGCGATAGGTGTCACGTCCTAAGATTCATCTTGCTTCTTGGTTACCGATGAAGGGAGACATGATCCAAAAGAAGCAGAGGTAAGGACAGTGTTACTGAAGGTGAAGCTACACAGACTGCACCTGTTGTCTTCACAAATTGGAAACAAAACACAGAAAGTAATAAATTTCTATTAAGCAAATAACACACAGGCCTAATCAGTACAGACAATTCCTGAAAGGAGGAAACCAACCCTAAAAAAATGAGTTGGGGTTGGGGGGGTGGGGTGCCCGGGTGGCTCAGGTGGTTCAGCATCTGACTTCCGCTCAGGTCATGATCTCGGGGTTCACGAGTTTGAGGCCTGCGTCAGGCTTCCTGCTGTAGACACAGAGTCTGCTTTGGATCCTCTGTCCCCGCCTCTCTCTGCCCCTCCCTGCTTGCACTCTCTCTCTCTCTCTCTCTCTCAAAAATAAATAAACATTTACAAAAATGAATGAGAAGGGAGTGGAAACTAAAATTGATTGAGCTCCCTGCAGGCCAGGAACATGGTGTAATCATTTCACTTAATCTTCACGACAAACTGAAGAGGCAGATAATTTTATTCTTATTTTGTGGGCCAGGAAATGATAACCCAGGAAGGTGAAGTCTACTTACCAATGAGCTTTAAGTGCTGAAGGCAGACTGGTGAGGCCCTATCTAAACACACTCTGGCATCCGTGGACCACGGTATTTGAAGGAGCCACATTCTGGGTGTTGCAGAATTTTACGAAGGTCCTGAGGCCAGTCTCTTCAGCAGGCCCTGCCTCCAAACCTCCAATTTGGTCAAATTGGCCTCATTAGCAGGTGCACGTGCAAGCAAATGTTTTCAGGAATGTGTCAGCCATGGCTCTCCAGAGGAATAGAACCAGTGGAACTCTGTTTATATACACACACAACCAAAAGGGGTGTGTGTGTGTGTGTGTGTAAGAGAAAGAGTGAGAGAAACAGAGGAGAGCCATTAGTTTTAAGGAATTGGCCTATGGGATTGTAGGGGTTGGCAAGTCTAAAATCCATAGAGCAGGCCAACAGGCTGCTAACTCAGGCAGGAGTTGATGCAACAGACTTTTTCTTTTCAGGGAAACCTCATTGTTTTGCTTGCTTCCACCTTCAACTGTTTGGAGAACAGTCCATCTTTGTTAACCAAATCTACAGAATTCCCTCACAGCGGTACCTGAGTACTATAGCCTAGGTAGGTTGACATATAAAACTAACCATCATAAGGAATTTAAGCCATTGCTAGTTACTAGAAGAAAGGATAGTAGTCAGTTAAAGGTTAAGGCCATAGGATGACTATACTTTAAAGTACTACAGAGCAAGACACATCTATAACCAACTTTTAATGGAAAACTAATTGTAAATGGCATATAAAAAAGAACATCATGGGCCAAAAGTGTCGCTTTCATTTTGATAAGAAAATATAAGACACACCATTTCTTTTGTAAAAAGCTGTCTTCTATGTAGGTTTTATGTAACAAGGAGTAGAATCCTGCACCTTGCTATCTAGGGAAAGCAAACTCCGAAGCCAGCCAGAATTTTTAAATAATCTTTTCTGGCACTGCAAAGAGGGGTTGGGGTGTGTGTGGATCAAGGTGGGAGAGGGGTGGTCTACTTTTGTCTGTCTTCTCCAAAGATATCCCTTACTGTATCTGTTTCACAGTGGAGAAGATTCTAAGCCCAAATGGTCAATGTAGTAACCTCTTTCCATATTTCTACAGGGGGCTAGTTTGCCAGCGTGGTTAGTAATACTCTACTGCATGTGTTGAACTTCCTGAAAGAGTGTATTTATCTCCCTTCTATCCATGAAAGTCCCAGATGCTGGGGACTTCAAGTTAATAAGGCTTAGCCTAATGGAGTGTTTTTCACTTTGGCAGAAAAACTGTCAAGAGAAAAACTGGCAGAGAAGCTGTCAAGATGGCAGGAGTCTACACATGTGGTTAGATTTCCCCAGTTCCCACCTTTCCCTCGTACCCGCATTCAGTTCATCAACACGTGCAGTGGCTCCACCTCCAAAACCACCTTGAATCTGAGTACTTCTCCCCATGTCCATTCTGATGTCCTCTCATCCCTTCTTTGGATAGCCCTCTCCCTGTTGTTACCCCAAACAGCAATGAGAGTGATGATATAGCATAGCCAGGTCATGTCAAGTCCCTGCTTAACACTGAATCAAATTTGGGTAAAATCCATGCTCTCCCGCATGGCCCAGGGGGGTCTCTGTGGTCTCACGTCCTTCACCGGATGGCCCCGCGTGTTTTCTTCTTTGCACTTACCTGCATCTGAAATCATACGTTTTAAAATTTGTGGGTGGACTTCATGTTGATTTGTCCCTCTTTGAGAGAAAGTGAGATCCTTGAAGATGTGGACATCATCCAGGATTTCCTGTGTCCTCAGTGCCTCAATGTGCACATCACCATAGTGGGCACCTGATGGCCATCTGTGGACTGGCTGCTTTCTAGCAGCTCGATGCTCAGACTTTGGAAACCAGCCACCTAAAAATGTTTGACCAACATTTTATCCCCAAATATACCACAGGTAGAGCCTGGATCCCCTGGTCTCATAGATACTGTCTACGTAACAATGAGTTTCAATCAGGTAAAACCGACTTCAGTATTTCCCATAATCACTCTGTCCTCTTCTTGGATACAGCATTATCTTCTCCTTGCATTTAAACAGAAGAAAAAGAAGAGGAAATGTGTAGCAAATGAGTGATTGAGGGAACCTGTGTCACTTTGTACAAATCTAAGCATTGATTATCTTGCCATAAGTTTCACATTGAATTTGGGGATTGAAATTGCATGTTACGCCCAATTAAATATTCTCCTCTCCTCATATTTCTCTCTTGATGGCTCTCCCTCCATCTTCCCCCTCCCTCTCCTCTCTTTCTCTATAATCCCAATGTCTCAAGATTTGTCACCTTTCATTGCAACTCCAGATGGGAAAATTCATTGCATGACTTCCACCTTTCTCCAAAGGCTCTACTTTGAAATTAAAAAGAAGAAGAATTTTCATAGCATCTATTCTCCTTGCCCCTACATCTCACTTCATTACTTGCATCCACAGACTCTTCCCTTGAGCAGTACAGGGACACTGTGGTAGGGGCAGGCACCCCAGTAGATGTGCAGGGGGTGACACAATGGAAACTCCCATGTTTGAAGGACAGGCTTTGGACATTCCACAGTAGTCCACCAGAACATTCCATACACATCCTTTATGTCATACAAAGAAGGAACAGTCCAACCGCTGCACTAGCATGGTAATTACCCCTTTCTGAAAGAGGTGTCACACGATTCTTGCCCTCACTTACAAGTATTTGTGACTGTCCCTTTTCACCCAAATATTAAAATAATTGATTTTATACTTCAATATCTTTTGTTAACACGAGACTGGTTTTTTTGGCAGTTTCTTTTCATTGCATTCTTACTGTTCCACATTTAAAATAAAATTTTAAAAGTTGTCTGTTGTATTAGTTTGTTGGGTTACCATGCCAAAGCACCACAGATTGGGGTGCCTTAATTAAGAGCAATGTAGTTTCTCACAATTCTGGAAGCTGGGAGTCTAAGATCAAGCTATCAGCAGGATTAGTTTCTTCTGAGGCCTCTCTCCTTGGCTTAAAGATGGCCAGCTTCTCCTGTGTCGTCACATCATGTGTCTGTGTCCTAATTTTCTCTTCTTATAAGCACACCAGTCATACTGAGTGGGGACCTCGTTTTACTTAATCATCTCTTGAAAGACCCAGGGATCTGCAAATACAGGCACATTCTGAGGTACTAGGGGTTAGGAATTCAAGTATATGAATGTTGGAGGGACCCAACGCAACCCACACCAACTACACAGAGACTAGAATAGAGAAGCGTATTGTTCTGAATTCCACAGAATGGCTTACCATCTACAGGCCAGTGAGAAGGACGATGTCTCCCCTTAGATGCTGAAAGTGCACTCTTCCCAAATGGAAATCCACAGTCTTTGAATTTGGTAACTACAAATACTCCACAATCTGAAGTTATAATAAAATATCATATCATATATAGTAGTATGTTGTATTAAGCCATAACTTTTTCATTTTTATGGATTTTAAGGTTTTTATGGATTGAACTTAAGATCTGTTTAAGAGCCATGTCTATAATGTGGGTTCATATAATGATCGAATTACAAAATTCTTTGGGCAACTATATCACCACAGGCATTGAGGTGTTTTAAAAGTAGTCAACATAGGGCCCCAGAGGTCCTATTCAACCCTTAAGGTCACTGAGTATCAGCTATAATCACTTTCAGGAGAAAAATAATCCATTCAGAAAAAAAAAAAAAAAGATTAATCATACGGTTTTAAACAGAAAGCTAAGATCTTTATGCTAACTTAAGTATTTGATGGCATTACCTAATTATTCAGCTTCTGTGCATATAAAATAGATTTCTTCACTTTGTTAATTTTTTTTTAATGCTGATTTTTTTATTTTGAGACAGGGGGACGGGGGGAGGGGCATAGAGAGAGAGAGAGAGAGGGAGAGAGAGAATCCCAAGCTGGTTTCGTGATGTCAGTGCAGAGCCTAACACAGGGCTCAAACCCGCAAACCATGAGATCATGACCTGAACTGAAATCAAGAGTATGGTGCTTAACCAACTGAGCCACCCAGGTGCCCTAATTTATTTTAAATCAGTGTATTGAAGGAGACAAAAAACAAAACAAAAAACTTCTCTTCCTTTTTTAGGCTATGAGTAAAGCAAGAAAAGTAAAGCTTGGTCCTATCACTCTTAAGTTTGTTTCTCAAGTTGACCTGCTTAAAGAAACCTCATCATCACAGAATCAAATTTACAAGTAATAAAGTCCTTCCAGAGCGTCTGATCCAATTCCAGAGTCTAGAGAGGTATGGTAACGGAGACCCAAGAAAAGCAAAGTGACTTCACCTAACAGATTGAACAATTTAAGAGAAATACTTAAAACTTAAAAATAAACCTGTTTAATTTGTTCCAATAATTCTGCAGCTTGCTTGTGTATAGGCTACATAAGCTAGTTGTTTTTCTGCTCCAAAATAATGTAAAGTCTGACACTTTTGTGCTTGTTGCTTCTTTAGTCAAAATAGAAAAATTAACTCCACAAACACTCACACTTACCATGTTGATTTGTGGATGATGCATCTCAAAATTACCTTCCCATGTATCTGCTTAAATTAGCTTTGACAAATATAAATGCAGAACAAAAATAAATCTCTGGCATAGCCTGAGGGGGGGAAATAATGTGAATAACTTAAAAATAAATAACTATTTCAAACCAGTTTGAAAAATTAGGGGGTTGGCAATGGATGGGAAGGAGTTGAAAGACTTTGAGTCGAGAAGCGACATTAGGATAGCCCCGTGGTTAATCTTCCTTACTGGGGCTCATTTGAGCATGTGGATGTTGTGATAATTATCAGGTCAGGTCGGGACATTAGGTATAAAACAGGACTCTTACCAGGAAACTTGGATATATGATCACCCTATTCTTTGGGAAGATTCACCCAGCAGAGATTTATGGGGCCAACGGGACAAATCACAGGTTGGTAAGTGTTGTCTCTCAAATACTTCAGCTAAAGAGAGTGGGGGCCCGCACGTGCCTGGGAGCCGCTTTCTTCTTGGACAAGTGGCAGAGGTGGACAGCGACTTGCTATGTGGCTTCCCCTCCACCTGTCTGGACCAAAGATGCCCATCTGTCAAATGTGTACTCTCCTTTGAGGCATCTTCCATTTCTAAATCTATGTCATGACTGCATTTCTTTCTTTCTTTTTTTTTTTTTAACATTTATTTATTTTGAGATAGAGCAAGTGTGAGCTGGGGAAGGTCAGAGAGAGAGGGGGAGAGAGAGAATCCCAAGCAGACCCTGCACTGCCAGCACAGAGCCCGACATGGGGCTCAAACCCATGAACCATGAGATCATAACCTGAGCCAAAATCAGAAGTCAGCCACTTAACCAACTGAGCCACCCAGACGCCCCATGACTGCATTTCTAAACAGTAAAGAGTACATATGTTATAATGAGAAGCAAAAGGTGATCATTTTGACCAAGTTGGCATAAGGGTGTGGGCCACCCAGCCTTTAGAGAGCCCCTGCCCCACTCCCCCACCAGGCTTCAGCCTACCCTCAGCCGTCCTGCTGGGCAGGACAGGGCACAGAGAGAGAAGAACTGTGTTCCCAGCAACCCCCGGGGCGAACCTAGATAAGCCGGAAGTAGTCCCCTCAGTCTGGACAGGAGAAAGCAGCTGTAGTTACCAGTGGGTGACATTTAGCACATGCTGATAAAATGCAGGTCAGAGTGTTTAAATGGAGTTTTCTGATAGTACTAAATGTTCAGGATTCCAAATTAGACCATTTAAATGCAAATTGGTTTTAATCCAATTCCCCCAGCTAGGTATTTACTTTGCCTCCAACACTTGTTTTTCTTTTGCGTTTCGAAGGAAGATGTCATAAATTGAGCTTCCTATTCTCAAGCGCTCTTTCTAGAAGGAGCACTTCTTCCTTATGATCGCCAAATATGCAGGTTTCTAGCAGTGAGGCGCCCCCAGAAGCATTCAGGGCTGGTAGTTTGGCCTGTGGTTGGTAGTAACGCCTGAGTGTGCATGGGCAAATCAACATTACATGGTTTTGCGTGACATTACATTGCCCTGGACTCTGAACTCACAGGTCGTCCAGAACTCACACTGTTCCGTCCTCGGCTCAGAAAGCAAAGACCGAAAGTTACAGGGGGCTCTGACTGACCGCTGGGTCTCCCTGTGAGCAAGCCCAGGATTTGGCACTTGAGACAAGACAGCCTTTCCAGGTCTGTCAGCAGCAGGGGGCACATCTGTGCTGGAAATTTCTCACACACGCCTGAGGACCGGATAATTTATTATTTTCTTTTTTTCCAAATAAGCTGAAATATGTGTTTGGACGTGATCTAACCCCTTGCCTGCTTCCTGTTGAGTTGGCCACAGGCCTTTTTCTTTAGATTCCCTTCATTGTCTTTCTCGGTGTCGCCTCAAATTCTGAAGAACTCTAGGCCAAGTGTCCCGTTTACACTCATCTCTCTTTGTGTTTAAGTGGAATGAGACGGACTCCTGAATTGGTTGAAGATGTATTTTCTGTTGTAAATCTTTCCATATCCAGCCATGGACTTCTGGTGGTCAATGGTAACACTTCCCCAGAGCCCCTTCCTCATCCTCAGCCTGGACTCGCCCCTCCCTCATCTTCCACTGATTCCGTGGGCGTGGCCACGTGTCTCCCACAGTGTGTGGCTGGTCTCTTGGCTCCCATCCTTCAGTAACTGTTACAGGAAAGATGGCGGGCTGGGCCCTGAGAATAAAGATGAACGAGACATAGCCATATAGCCCCATTCTCTTCCCCAACACGAAGAAACAATTACAGGTTGATAAATTATGATATGAGAGAGATTTGTCCCAAGTGGCCGGTTCCCAGTGGCGATCCCCCTCCCCTGAGTGTCTCCCACGAGTGAAAGCCGAGATGCTCCACGTGAGCAAGGGCTTGCATTGTTTTGTCCTGTACTGCGTCACCAGTGCTTGGATGGTTCCTGACACTTAGTAGGGACTCAGAGTGTGGAATCTAATTACAGCATAGCTTGTGAGCTTGTGTAGGTATATTTTGTTCTTTTCGCCACTGCCGCTCAGAATTCATGTGGGCTGCTCTTTAAAAGTCTGCTTGCATTAACCATCTCATTTTGCCCAGCCTAGATTTCTGAAGACAACTGATTATTATTTTCACCCAACAAACCATCCAAATCCCAGATCCCAGCTGTGTTCCTTAGGTAATACTCACAACAGGAATTGCTCTCCCTTAACGTTAAACCACTGCTGTGGATATAATGTGCAGAAATATATATATATATATATATATATATTTTGCTAGTGGGCAACACGTAATGGTCATCATGTGAAGTTGCCTAACTTCACACATATGTCGTGTTTCAGTGTTTCTCTATCATGAACATCTGTATGATTGCATATTCTAAAGCAAGATGGTGAACGCGTATTTTCTGGATGGTTTACGCAGATGGTTATTTGAATGCTGAACTTCAGATTTACCTGTGGAGTCCTTCAATGCTTTCAGATAGCTTCCTCTGATTTTATCAAGCAGTGATCGTGGTAGTTTAGAGCTTGGGATCTGGATTGGAATCCTAATTGCTTACCCTCCCTGAAATTCATTCACTCCAAAGAAAAGGAAAGGAAAGGAGAACAGACGAGAGGGGAAAGGGAAGGGGGGGAGGGGAGGAAAAACAGGAAGCCACTAACAGAATCAATTTCATAGGGCTGTTATGTGGATTATATATGATGAGGGTATGTACAGATTTTAGGACAGAGCCTTATACACAGTGAACACTGAATAGTTGTTAGCCATTCATATTATTATCGCTAGAGTCTCAAAGAACTCATATTATTATTAAAATAATCACTTATTCATATGAATGTATTGTACTCCTAGAAAGCGCATACGATTTTAAAGAAAAAAATAGCTTTAACCGTTCGGTGAGAAGCCAGCCTACAGCAAATGAGAAGAGAGACCAGGATTATTTGATTAAACTGAAAAAAAGGAAGTGAAAAAGATGAGAAAAGATAACTTGAAAATAATGTTTATTTTGCGTAAGGGAAGAAATATCAGCATGCCCGTTTGAAACAGTATCCGAGTGTCACGATTATCTTATCAGCCAGGGCTGCAAATTCTGGCCTTTTTTCCCAGTGTCATCAACGACGTTTGTCATTCAGATGTGCAACACGCATTTCTCAATGTGGATTCCCAGAATTTCTTTGGATACAGAAAATATTTTGTCGGATAGTTTAGCAAATACACTGGTCTGTTTTGGTATAATACGTGTATTTTCTTGTTCAAATACATGTCAGTGATGAAATCAGATAGAGTGACCCATTGTTTGCATCCTATGCAAAAAATAATAGAGGAATATATTTTAAATTGAAGTGCATTTCTTGTTGCTTACTGTTTCTAGATCTCTCTCAGCACAAATCATATTAAGAAGGTGAATAAACATGTACCATTGAATAATAATCACTGATCAGCCTTATTCAATACTAAAAAGCATATTACATGGAATGCAGATTTGAACATATTAACGTTTACCATGATTGCAAACTCTCTTTGCACCATTATTTTATATGTCTTGGATTTGTTCACTGAAAGCTGTAATATATGATTAAAGTCCAGCTGCCACTATATTTTTCATTTATATGACATATCGAAACTGAAGTGAAATAATAAATTGCATCAATATTTGTTAATCTCTCCCTCTCCCCCTAACTCAAAAACCCAACAGACAGACCTATCTTACTTATTCTGTATTTTCATCATTTAGCATAGTTCTTGGTACATAGTAGACATAACAAATAAATAGTCAAACAAAATGTAGATATGGAGGGGCACCTGGGTGGCTCAGTTGGTTAAGCGTCCAACTCTTGATTTTGGCTCAAGTCATGATCTCCCGGTGTGGGATCGAGCCGTGCGTCAGGCTCTGCGCTGACAGCACAGAGCCTACTTGGGATTCTCTCTCTCCCTCTCCCTCTGCCTCTCACCCGTGCGTGCTCTCTCTCTCTCTCCCTCAGAATAAATAAATAAACTCGTGTCTTCACATAGTCTTCCCTCAATGTGTGCCTGTGTCCTAATCTCTTCTTATAAAGTCATATTGGATTAGCGCCCACCCTGAGAACCCATTTTAACTTAATTACTACTATTACTGCAGACCTTATCTCCAAATATAGTCACCTGTCTGAGGTAGGTAGGCTGAGGACGTCAGCATACGGATTTGGGGAGGACACGGTTCAGCCGGTAGCAGTGCGGTCACGAAAATCTTCCGTAACAAGATTGGTTTGAGACATGCTTAGGGACACCTCATTTAGTGGAGCCCTTGAATATGCTATGTGCCCAAGAGAAAGCTGCAGGGCTCTGGCTTTACCGAACAAAAACAAAACAGATCTCCAGATCTTCCCATGGAACACCCACTTGGCAGATCACAGTGGCGGCCCAGCTCTGTGTTGGCGTTCTTGCCTTTGAGTCGTGCCGTTGCAGAGGGCTGCTGATGAGTCCGACCCTAAGCAACCCCGCCGATGAGTTCAGTCTCTAATGAGCCATTGTTTCCATGCTGTCCTATCTCCAGAATGCATTCTTAGTTTGACACAGGACTCTATGCACTTAACAACTCTTTCCGAAATTATGAATTTCCTTTTTTTGCGCTCTACCAACAAGTTGGTGCCAGTTTTCCCACCCACTTCCTCACTCCGGGTTGGAGATACTGTTGGAATCTTTCTCTATCATGACTGGCATTTGATAACGCTTTTTGCAGCTAATTCTCTGAGCGCTCGAACAAAATGAAGAAAGGAAGAGATGCAACGAGATGCCTCTTAGAGAGGAAACATAAGCGTACAACTTCGAATAGGGCTTCAATGCAGAATAGCTGTCCAGCCTCCATGGAAACAGAATTCTTTATGGACTCATTATACAGGCAAACTTGCTAAGCTCTTTAGGACATTAGTGCCTTTGATAATGATGTTAGCAACTTTCCCTGAACTATTGCATATTTACAGTGGGCCCTGAGTGGAGTAAGGGCCTTGTGAATTAATCCCTATTTAATGAGAAATATTTGAAGGTGATGAGAGTCATATGCTGCTAATGGGGAAACTCTGCCTTGATAGATTATTTTTGGAACATTAAGTTCTACTCAATCAAGACACTTGACTATTTAGGACAGGACAATTTTGTGAAAGATTGAAATAAAATACAGGATTTATACTCAATTATTTTCATCACCTATAAAATGTCCTGTATTTGCTTTAAAGGTTTTAAGTTTTCACACTTTCTTGCTTTCATCAAACCTCAGTAGCCTGCACTAAATCAAATGGCTAGATACCGGAGTTTTGGCTGAACGGTGCTTTTAGGAAGGTGACAGCCAATGGCTGCAATTGAGAAAATGTAATTTATTTTAGATTAATTTGTAATATAGGTTTCATTTCAAAATGTCTGGAAAGGGCTGTGAAAAGATGTTTATATGTGAAAAGTGCTGTTGGATCCTTACCAGCGTGATAGAAATTTTCCACGTCTACCTCAACACTTAGATACAAAGCATAATTAAAATGTTTTGAGGTACTTGGAAGTGTTTGGATGTTCAAAACTAAACTCCTATATTCAGAACGATTATTACCATTTCTTTAGACTTGATCTTACCACTCTGATAGAAAGTACTCAGAAATTAGCTGGTGGAGGGAGGTTACCAAAATAACCTGTTTCCCTTGTAACTCATCTACCTCTGTTCACTTCTGTTCATAGGTATACACATAAAAAGGGTTTAATTTCTTAAGTTTGGGTGGTTTTTGTTTCTGTTTCTGGCTGTAAGTTTGAGAAAGCCATGAGGGTGTGGGAGTGAATGGATATGGTAAAATCTAACAGCAGAAGGATCTCCTTTCTTTTTGGAGATGGTGACCCCTCTCATGCCGTGAATGGCCTTTGCTTTGTGCATCCGTCCAGGTCATGCCTTTTCGAATGCAGTGAACACTGAATTAATTTGATAGCCAAATCCTGACATAAACCCGGCAGTAGAGAAGCACGATTTGGTGATAAGACTACTGAATCTGATCCTGACTGGCTGTGAGTGTAGTCCTGGGCTCTCCTGGCGACACTTTCCTCATCGATGAGATGAAAAATTACCAGAGACCCCTGCTCAGTGCTGCCTTAATCCTCATCATGGTTTTGCATTGGCACCCACACACAGGTTAAAAAAAATGTAGCTCACGCTGTCATGGCACAGATATTTGACATGTTTTAGATGCCACCCTTACACTCAAAGCTGCTTTAAATATCTTACACTGTAGCTACTTATATTTTTCATTATGAAGACCGCAAAGTTAGTAATCTACTCAAAATTTCCTGTTGAGAGATTTGTCTATTTTGTTATTTCATACAAAATAATCTTAAGAAGTTTTTGTCGGAAAATGAAGTGTAATTCCTTAACCGTATCCACTTCTGTGAAAAACCAAAGTTTAAAAGAACTTCTCCTAATTTCTGTGTAGGTTGTTTGTGTTTAGATCCATGAGAGGTTTGTGGCTGAACGAGAGGTAATAAGAAATTGCCCATGGGGGCACTTGGGTGGCTCAGTCAGTCAAGCGTCCGACTTCAGCTCAGGTCATGATCTCGTGGTCCATGAGTTTCAGCCCCATGTCGGGCTCTGTGCTGACAGCTCAGAGCCTGGAGCCTGCTTTGGATTCTGTGTCTCCCTCTCTCTCTGCCCCTCCCCAACTCATGCTCTGTCTCTCTTGCTCTCAAAAATAAATAAATATTAAAAAATTTTTTTTTTTTAAATAGTAAGAAATTTCCTGGACTTCGAGCCCAAAAACGGGGACCAAGTCCCAGATTCAGCTGCAGACTTTGGGCCAGTCACCCACTCTGCCCACACCTCAGTTTTCTCACCTGTAAAAGGGGAACAACACCCCTCACAACAAGTTAGAAAGTGATGGGGGAAGTGTCTGAAGCTTTGTCACAGATGGATGCCCGCATGGTGGCAGCCAAGTGAGGTGAGGGGTGCCTGGGTGGCTCAGTTGGTAGGACTCTTGATCTCAGCTCAAGTCATGACCTCATGGTTCGTGAGACGGAGCCTCGAGCCGGGCTCCGTGCTGACAGTGCGGAACCTGCTTGGGATGCTCTCTCTCTGCCCATCCCCGACTTGCGGGCACATGTGCACACACTCTCTGTCTCAAAATAAATAAATAAACTTTAAAAAATAAATAGATAAATGGGTGGTAAGGGACACCCGGGTGGCTCAGTCGGTTAACCGTCCGACTCTTGATCTCAGCTCAGATATTGATCTCAGGGTTGTGAGTTCAAGCCCTGCCTTGGGCTCTGCACTGGGCATAAAGCCTACTTAAAAATAATAATAATGATAATAATAATAACAATAATTAATACATAGGTGATAAAGTTTAGAGACTGGATATCAGCAGATTCATCTTGGAAATAAAGGCAAGAGAAGGCATGCTTCTCTGTGATCGAGCTTCAAGTCTTTGTATTTCCTTTAATGGCAGTTCTACACGACATTGAATCAACAGGAGTCGTAGAGGACATCTTTGTGATGATAGTGCTATGATAGACATTCTATCATTATTCAGCCACAGTACTATATAAACACACATACACACACACACAGACCTGCATGTATCCGTATACATGTGTATATAAACTTATGTATACGTATATATGCATATATATGTATATGTGCATACACGTATATAATGCTAGTATCATATGTTAATATAGTAAATAAAACAGTATGTGTATGGTATTCACGGAGAGATAAAATCTGACAAAGCATGTCTATAGTAGGAGAGATTCTCAGATCATGTTTAAATGAGAACCTAAGAATCTGTAGATCATAGATATGCTATGGCTTTTTTTTTCCAGTTTCTTAAACTAATGAAAAAAGAAGGATCACTTGCAGTTTATTTTTTCATAGCTAGATGTCGAAATAGAAATTTGATGTTTTTTTTTTTTAGTCAATACTTACTGATCCAGATTTGTTAGGAATTGTGAGTTCTAAGGTAGCTAAATCAACCCTTTCTTTTAAAAATCCACTAAATAATAGGATTAAAAAGTAAATACTGCAAAACTTTACCTTCTAAATGATACAGAAAATATAGTCACCTCATTATTTTCAGACATTTTCTTTATTCATTAGCTTTCTCTATTGAAATGTCAATTTAATATTGGTCATGAAATAAGCACATTAATAATGCTAAGTAATAAAATTTGGTGGGACTTAAATCTTATTGAGGTGAATATGATGCTCCATCATTTCTTATGATCTGCGTCATTTAAAATTATAAAAATGGAAACTGTGAAGAACATTTTAGCTATTTGTTTACCAGTGCCTCTGAAGTCAGCCCTTTTCTTCACGAATGCATAATGATTTTCAAGGCAAAGGGCCGTTAACCCAATAGCCTCCGAAACAGAAGCTCGCCTCTGAATGATGGCCAAGCTCATTAGTACATTTTCTCAAAGCGTGTGTCATTCGTGTGCACGTAAAGTCTCCTGATTTATTATAACTTCCTAACAATGGTCATAGAAAGACAATTAGCTAAGGAAAGGAGATGATCTACGTGAAGGATTGGCGGACATTTTCCACAAAGGGCCAGGTAGGAAACATTGTTGGCACCGGGGACCTCAGGATCTGCCCTGGAACCACTCAGCTCTGCCTTGTAGCGTGAAAGCCTCCAGAGACGGTCTGTAAAGTAATGGTCGGGGCTGGATTTAGCCTGCAGACCTTGGTTGCTCACAAGGGTCCTACATGATAGGAGAATAATTTGGATTTCTAATTACATTGTTGCAGCTCATAGGCTTGTGGCTCCATAAAGTCCCGTGGCTGTATGAAAACCGCAAGGATGCAATCAGTCGTCTGGATACCTTCAGCACAGGCCAAACATCTGGATGTTTGGACATCTAAAGTTTAAAAAACACCTATTACGTTATCATTATGACTATTACTGAACTTTTGTGTACCTCATTCCAAGAGTGATCTCAACGCATTTAAAAAGCTGGAAACAAAGTCAAATTATACCTTTTTTTCTTTTCACTTTGAATCTGGTATTTTAAAATGAAGGCCAATGGAGGGGGGAAAAAGGTTCTAGTACAAGATAATATATGTTTTAACATCAGCTACTCTCTTAAAAGCATCACAGTTAAAGCCACGAGAGCACTGAGTTAGCTTGATGTCAATCAGTTTGCAAGTTAAAGATTTTTTTGTTAGGAGTTGTAACCAGCCCCAGGTTAATGCGCATGCAGACTTAAGCATCCACGTACTTCCCAGCTTAACCCCATCTGAGTTCTAATGCTGGAAAGAGAACCTGCAAAAGGGGGACGATGTGCAGTCTCGCCTTGCCGGGTTCTGTTGTGGCTGATAATCTTAAACGACAGAAAGACGAACCAATGTCTCGCAGCAAAACTCTTCTTGTGGCTTCTCCTCCTTTTCCAAATGGTATCGGAAGGCGAGGCTGGGCCCCCTGGTGAATTCTAGAATGAAAACAAACCAGCTCTGTTTATCCAGAATCTAGGGCAAATATAAATGCTAGGATTGTTTTGTATTCCTTGCAAATGCTGGAACCCAAAGTTTTGTTTGTTTGTTTGTTTGTTTTTGCAACGAACTCCAGCCTGTATCTCTGAAGTCCTCTCGCATGTAATGTTACAAGCGCCTCCGTCCTTATTTTACAGCAGAGGAAAAACTGTTGAGTGCTCGGGTCTCAGGCTGGCTTCAGCAGCACAGCTTCTAGGGCCACACTCAACACTGAACTGCCCAGGCTCTGGCCCCGTCCTCATCTGGACGCACTCTCACCTCCTCTCGGTACCTTCATTGCACCTGATCTTGGACCCCGTTCCTTTCTGTCTCCTCTGAGAGTGCTCTGTGGCTTATCCTCTGCCTGTGTTCACTTGAATATATCTTGAGCGTATCTTTTCCTCTTTTTTTATTAATCACAAACACTGAAGCCTCCCTCATCTTAACTTCTCTCTCTCACTCTCTCTCCCTTCTTCCCTCCATTTTTCCTCCTACAGTTCAAGTGCCGTTTTCCCTCCTTCTTCCCTTCGGGGCCAAGCTCCATACGAGAAACCGCTCCTAGACCGCGGTCTTGCTAGTCTTCCGAGGTCCGTTTGTGGACTTCCTCCATAGCATTCAATGTCAATTTTCCCATTTCCTGTCGACTGAATTCTCTCTTCTCGCTCTTAATGCTTTTATTTTTGAAGGCTTGACCACACCCTTGCATCTGGTGGTAGCTCCAGATTTTTGCCCATCGGGAAGGATGGTTGGTTAAGAAGGAACACCTGGCCGCACGCAGGCCGTGAAGAGAGAATAAATCCCAGGACTTGAATGGGGTCCTTAACCCTGCTGTCTCAGTCTTGGCTGCAGCTTAGCGTTAGCTAAGGAGATTTTAAGAGATACTTCCTCAGAAATCCTGATGTCATAGATCTGGAGCAGTAAATGCTGTGATAGAGGTAAGTCACAGTGCTATGGGAATACTGCCTCCCTGATGGTGAGGACACCTGCTACTCAACTTTGTTTTCCCACCCACTGAAGAGGGCCCGACACATGGTATGTCCTCGGTAAACGATTTCTTAATTGGGTAGCTTCATGATGAGTTAATTTCCAAAGGTAACAAATCATTGGCAATTTCATCCATTAAAATTATAATTTGGGGGCACCCGGGTGGGTCAGTCGGTTAAGCGTCCAACTCTTGATTTGGGCTCAGGTCACGGTCTTGCGGCCCGTGAGTTTGAGCCCCGCGTTGGGCTACGCGTTGACAGCACGGAGCCTGCTCGGGATTCTCTGTCTCCCTCTCGCTCTCTCTTTCTCTGCCTTTCCCCTGCTTGTATTCTCTCTCCCTCTTTCTCTCAAAAATAAATAAATAAACATTTTTTTAAAGATTATAATTGTATCTGTTTTACTGACTAGACCTATCTTTCCTTCAGTCTTTTTTTTTAGATTCTGAGCATCGGTCTTCCCATTGTGAAGATTTTTTTTTTTAATTTCATAATGGTGCTTGAACCACGTCTCCAGTAATTCCAAAGGGAGACCTATCTCAAGTTGCCATAAAATGGCAGCTCTTAAGAAAGCAGTGCCCAGGGCAGAACACGTGCATTCTAGAGTCAGACATGCCCTGCTGCTAACTCTGCCATCTGCTGGCTGTGGGATGTTGGGCGACTTACTTCATCTCTCAGAATGTGTGAAATTAATACTTGAGCAATGGTGAAAGCAGTCGCTAGATGGTAGCCATTTTATCCCTTCTCTTATCTGATGCTCGCAGCCTGTGAGGAAAGGACTGTCACCACCGCCACCACTCCTGGGGTACATATTTAGAAACTGAGGATTGAAGACTCTCCAGACTTTAAAGGATCGAAGAAACTCCACAGCCTTCACTCATCACCATCAAAAAAGTCAGGACTGACTTTTCTCAGATTTCAGGGGATGAGCTGAAAGTGCCTGGAAAGCCCCAGTTTCCCCTTACCCTTCTAGCGCCTGGGGGAGATAGTCTCTAACTTCTCAGTTATGGAGAACCGCAGGGCCGCAGCCAGCTTCCATCTTGGGAATGGACATGAAGACGTGGCATTTTAGACAAGGTTCCTTCGGCTGCCTCAGTAAAAATCATCCTTGGGGTCTGAGGTGGGCCAGCCTTAACCCAAATGATGCCCCTCAGAAAGCTTGCTAGAGCGGTAGGTGTAGATGCAGGCAGTGAGGGTGATAGGGCAGCTTTCTGATGAACACCACGTGATTGGCCTTTCTTCTCCAGGAAGTCCTGTAAGCCCTGGTCTATGAGCCTGGATACTTCTCCATTCCACATTTCACTGGGTATCTCCAAATAACATTCAGGTTCCAGTCAGTGTCACTTTTTTTTCTCTTAACAGCTATTGAGATTATATAGTAGTATTAAACAACACTTACATGTTGCTTTGCACATACTATGCACTGGAGATATCTATTAAGTCATGTATTTCTCACAACAACACAATTTGTCTCATTTTATAGCCAAAGAAACTGAGGCACACGAAGATGGGACAGTGGTTCCCAGATGTCAGTATGCATCAGACGTCACCTAAAGGGCTCGTTAAACTAGATGCCTGGGACAGAGTTTCTGATTCAGGGGGGCTGGGGTGCGGTCTGAGGATTTGCGATTCAGGCAAGTCTCTAGGCTGATGCACTTGAGAGCCCCTGAGATGGGGTAAGCTGCCCAGGGCTCCAGAAGTGGCAGAGTCTGGATTCCAAACCAGACGAGCAAGCCTCCAAAGCCTTGGTGTTACCTGCGTGATAACTAGACACGACCGATCTGCTTAACAGGAAGAAAGTCCATTTCCATATAAGCTGTTCTTCCCTTTCTGCATGTAAATATGCCTGTATAGCTGTTCGTGCATGTGTGTGGATGAATATATGCATGTATGCTATAACCAGGCGCTCCACTGAGTCCAACTGTGGGTAGATAGATAGAGAATAACCATTAGCGACTTCTTGAACCATTCTTATTGGAACGATTATAATCATTACTTTGCTTTAATGACAGATCTGTGAGCCCATCATAGTCATTGTGCCCGTTATTTAGAAATAATGGGCTTGTGTTTCCAAAGCATATGCAATCCCATGCTTCGTTTTTAGAAGTAAATCAAACTCTATGCAATTTGACATAACAACAAGGGTAATTCATGCATTAGAATTATAGGTTCTTCGTCATCAACTCCAACCGCTCACCAGATTCATAAATCTCCGAGATCTGTGAATGAAGGGCAGGCAGCCATTGCCTGGAAATTTCCCATTATCTGACTCACTTGTGGGCGGATCCCCTTGTTTTGGAGCTCTCTTTCATAGCCCCCCCCAACGCTGCCCTCCTGTGAGCTCCAGCATCCAAGACCTGGGCCCTCCAGGGACACACAAGCCTTTTCTGTGCTTCACAGGAGACCATTCAAGTGTACAAAGCCACCACCCAAGAACTTAGCCTTCAAGCTCCACCAACCCTCGGTCTTCAGTTATTCCCTGTGCACCAAACATATCTTCCTACCCCCGCCCCACCTGCCATGGGTGTTCTTTAACCTGGCACGGTTCCTTTGCAAATACAGCATCCCAAAGTGAATGGAATATTCCTGAAGATACCCAAGAAAGAGAATCACAGCCCTTGATCTAGAAATGCATGCTGAGACTAAATGTAAATCATTTTTATTGGCAGTTTCCCAAATACATCCTGAAAATGTTTTGTTCCCACCTGGCTATGGCTCATTTTCTCAGACTCACAGCTAGGACTTCCTGGCGCTGGATGTGATGTCAAGTTTTTTCTTTTGTTTTGGTTGTGATTGTGGCTCCCTCTGCTGTTCTTAAGGGTTCCCAACATTTGCATTTTCCAAGAAAAAGCTGTGATTGAAAGGAGAACATGACATCTGTTGACTTAAAACAATAATCGTTTTCTTCTTCATGGTGGACAAACACTGTGAGCTCCTTTTAGCAATGTCACCTGGTCTAAATAACCTAGTCTCACCTACTGGCTGATTTTTTTTTTTACATTATATCTTTTTTTTATTTTTTATTTTTATTTTATTTTTTTTTTCAACGTTTATTTATTTTTGGGACAGAGAGAGACAGAGCATGAACGGGGGAGGGGCAGAGAGAGAGGGAGACACAGAATCGGAAACAGGCTCCAGGCTCCGAGCCATCAGCCCAGAGCCTGACGCGGGGTCGAACTCACGGACCGCGAGATCGTGACCTGGCTGAAGTCGGACGCTTAACCGACTGCGCCACCCAGGCGCCCCTATTTTTTATTTTTTTAATGTTTATTTTTGAGAGAGAGAGAGAGAGAGAGAGAGACAGAACGTGAGTAGGGGAGGAGCAGAGAGAGAGGGAGACACAGAATCCGAAGCAGGCTCCAGGCTCTGAGCTGTCAGCACAGAGCTCGATGTGGGGCTCAAACCCACGAACAACAAGATCAAGACCTGAGCCAAAGTCAGATGCTCAACCGACTGAGCCACCCAGGCACCCGTACATTAGAATTTTGCAATCCATGTAACAGAGTAGTTCCAGGGTCCTCTCAGTAGGTCTTGAAAGCTATTATTTTGATTCATAAACTCTCAGAAGTTGAAGACACTTTCAAAATTGTCAGGCCAGTCTTTTTACAGATGTGGGGCCGAAGTTCCGAGAAGTTAGAAGAGCTTCCAAGAGGCATAAGCAGTGCCAACACCCGTCTGCAAGTTTCAGATGTGAACCTAACTCATTGGGATATGTTTTTATTTTAGTAAATCAGATATATTAATTTTGTAACATGAGATATTATAAACTTTCAGGTTTTTTTTTATTTCAAGCCAAAATAAATAATAAACATTTAGTTAAAATTTTGCAGTAATTTAATTATTTTGGCATTTATTTAATAAAATCCATAAGCTATGATGGATGCCTTGGAAGTCCAAGTTTCAGTGTTTATTTTCTGATGTTTTCTTGTATGCTTGCTCATACAGCTCCTGACAGAAATAAATGTATTCATGGAATTGTCAAAGCCACTCTTATTCGTATATGATTACTAGAAAACAAAGGAAGTTTGGAATTTGTCCATAAATGTTAAATATTATCTGAACTGGATCCAGTAAAATCATCTTTATTTGGTAAAAAAAAAAAAAAAAAAATAGGACTTTATGTGGAATATAAGGTCTCAATCCAATAAAACACCACATATGTTGCTGTAAAATACTGAATAGATCTTACAACTCCTCTAACTAGAGTAACTTTGCAATTTACTTATTTAGAATTGTTTGAGGTTTTCACTGGCTTCTAGCCAAGCAAAGGAAGGAACACACATGCATCTGAATGAAGTAGACCTGTTATGTTTTGATCAGAAGTAGACAGTATTCCGATTCCTATTGCAAAATATAAACCTTTGGACATTTTATTTTAAGTGTTTTCTAATTTCTGAATTGGTGTGTGCATTTTGGTCAGTGGGAGGCATTAGTTACCACCTTTTTTCTGGATACTATCCCAGGTCACCTGCAATTTTGCTAAAATCTATTATGCAAAAGATTTGAAATGCAAAGAAGTATAAGTAGTTCCTTCTAACAACTTACGGTACGGAAGGAGAATTAGAGTCACAGGGTTGGTGCAATCATCGACCTCAGTTGTCCCATTTTGGCGATGCAGAAAGGGAGAGATGCAGTAGTTTGGCGACTTGCCCCAGTAAGAAAAAAATCAAGAGCAAACTTGGGTTTCTTTGATTCCCAACTGAGTGCTCACTGCCTAAAGCACATCATCCTAGCCTCCTTATGGAGCTTTTAATGAGCTTAAAATGGTCAGAAACGTATTATAGAAGCTTGATGACATGGTTCACATTTCTTCTTGGGTTACCAGAGGCCAGGCCCAGAACAAGCCTAGAACAAGACTTGTCTTGAGAGCAAAATTAAATGTACCGAAGTCAGCACTTTCTGTTATTTCCAGTATGTCTGATCAACGTCTGTATCAGTCCATTCTTTCTCCAAGTCCTTATTTCCCACTTCTTAGCTACAAACTGACAAATGAAAATACTAGAGAGAATGCACATTTGAAAATATTTTAAAGGCTCCTCATTTAATCCTGGATGTCTAAGGTTGAGAAAATTTAACAAAAGGCAGATGAACTGTCAAGACTTTAGTACTTAGAGAAAATAGTGGTTAGAGCATATGTATTTCAGTCTTTAAGCACGGGACAGGCAGTCCGATTAGGAAAAATAATGTCAAAAAGCCTAGAGGCCTAGGGGTGCCTGTCTGGCTCAATCAGTGGAGTGTGAGACTCTTGATCTCGGCATAAATGCATGCCCCACATTGAGTGTAGAGATTACTTAAAAATAGAATCTTCAAAGAAAAGCCAGGAGGCCTGAAATAACAGAGTGTAACTGTGTTCCTTGTGGTAGTCTCTTGACAGTGTAGAGAGCCAGGCTTTCTCCTTTGGGCCATCCCTATGGCTTCAAGTTTTTATACTGAGAATATGCTCAAGGAAAGATGGATTCAGCTGCCTAACGATGATGAGAGGCAAAGTTCTCTCCATTTCATTCGATCAACTTTACCTACAACAACCTTCCCCAATTTCCTTTTCAAGGACCACTTTCTCATTCTTTAAGATTTAGTTCAGCCACATCTCCTCCTCAAGGACCTTCTTGTAGTCCCCTAATTTTGAGATGGATAGCCCTACTCCACTCTGTATTTCTATTTTATGGGGGAGCCTGGCTGGCTCAGTCAGTAGAGCCTATGGCTCTTGGTCTCAGGGTAGTGAGTTCAGGCCCCATGTTGGGTGTGGATCCTACTTAAACAAATAAAAATAAAAATTGTTTTTTTTTTTTTTTAAAAACTTTTTTTTCAACGTTTATCCATTTTTGGGACAGAGAGAGACAGAGCATGAACGGGGGGAGGGGCAGAGAGAGAGGGAGACACAGAATCGGAAACAGGCTCCAGGCTCTGAGCCATCAGCCCAGAGCCCGACGCGGGGCTCGAACTCACGGACCGCGAGATCGTGACCTGGCTGAAGTCGGACGCTTAACCGACTGCGCCACCCAGGCGCCCCAAAAATTGTTATGTTTTATATAGCAACTGAGAGTATCTCTCTACCTTTACATCCAGTATAGTGCATTTAAATTATTTCTTGATGTGTCTTTCTTCCAGATTTGACACATAGGAGGTGCGTGAACTTACGTTAAAACAGAAATCTTCATTTGGCAGTTGTTGGTGCCCATTTAAATGATTTCTATCAAACAAATAGGTCAAGTTATTTGGCTATTAAAGGGCATAAATTATAGCCAGTTTATCTTGGAAGGCTCACCCAAAGTTTAATTGCTTAAAATTCAATATTCTGAGTATTTTAAAGGGCACAGTGGGCAATTGGTAACACCTGCTGTGGATATTTTCCAAACTAAAAGTATATAACAATACTCCATGCCAGAGATTGTTAAGGATCTTGACTGAGCATCTGTCCTTGTGTTCAAACAGCTAAGAACTGTTTCTATGGAAAATCTTGTCCCTGCCCACCTCCACACGACAGGAAGACATCTGAGTGTCCAGGTTTAAAATACAGTAAAAACTTGGATTGCAAGTGACTTGTTCTGCAAGTGTTCCATAAGATGAGCAAACATTTCTAATAAATTTGAATTTGATAAATGAGCGATGTCTCGCAATATGAGTAGTACGTGACATTGAATGTTACATGGCCACCACTGAGCCAATGGTTCTTCTCTCTCTTCTCTGTCTCTGTCTCTGTCTCTCTCTGTCTCTCTCTCTCTCTCTCGCTGCAGGACTGTGTGTGATCGTCTCCCATGCACAGATATTCAGTGTCAGGCTGGGGTGTTTGGCAGAAATCAGTGATTTTTCAGAATGTTGGAAGGTGCCCACAACTAGCAGTAATGTATTTTTTGTCACTTCAAAGCATCTATGGACAGTCCTTTGCTTTTCCATACAAGAGTAAGCTCAGGAATGCTTTGCTTCATTCTAGACCATTGGATAGGTTCCTTGTTAAAGCTGCATGAAAAGAAAAAGATTCCATGGAGCCAATAGATAGCAGTGATTCCATTAGTGATAGTGAAAGACATCCTACACAATAACCCTCCTCTCTGTCTCCCTCACACCAGCCACAAAGGTTTTCAAAGGTGAGTGCAGGTTCATTTGTTTACTTTTCTTTATATTTTGTGTTTTCTTTATTATTTTGTATTATATTACCGCATTGTAATCATTTTTACATGAATATTTTTGGGTTGTGGAACGAATCATCCGAGTTGCCGTGATTTTTTATGGAGAAATTCTCTTAGGTATATAAGTGCTTTGGATTTCATGCATGTTTCCGGAACATATTATGCTCGCAAACCAAGGTTTTAATGTCCTTGATTTCATCTGAGAATGTTTACTTTGTTTCTTTGTGCTTCCCTTTCACACCTGTAAAATGGGGATCACAGCTACCTCAGGAGGTTCCTGCCATAGTTAAAAGCACATAAAAACACATTAAGCATCTGGCCTAGTCGGTGCTGTGTATGTGCTTTTGCTAGCTTCCATTAATATGCAATTGAGTTTGCATTGCCAGCTTTAGCAAATAAAAATGTGGATGCCCAGTTAAATTTGATTTTCAGGGAAACTATGCATAATTTGTTTATTATAAGGATGCCCGTGCAATGTTTGGGACAAACTCGCACTATGAAATCATCTGTTATCTGAAATTCAGATTTAACTGGCTGCCCAGTATTTAATCTGGCTGACCGTAGGGTGATTGAATGAATAAGCCTTAGGTGAAGGTTAGGAATATAACTATTTTTTTATTAAAAACTTTTTTTAAGTTTTTTTTTTAATTTATTTTGTGAGAGAGACAGAGAGAGCAAGCAGGGGAGGAGCAGAGAGAGACAGGGAGAGAGAGAATCCCACTAGCAGTGCAGAGCCCGACGTGAGGCCCAAACCCATGAACTGCAAGATCATGATCTAAGCCGAAATCAAGGGTCGGATGCTTAACCAGCTGAGCCACCCAGGTGCCCCAAGGAACGTAACTTTAAAGGGTGTTTTCATCAACTGAATGGAAGGTATAAAAAAATTTCCTACAGCAGGAGCCTTCTCTGATTCGTGGAACACCTTCTGAGTTAGGTGCCAGGAAGTGCATCAGAAATTCCGGGTGAACCAACCATTTAGAGTTCGGGGGTCCAGTGGGCCTTCTGTGCCAGGTGTAGGTTTGGGCTGAGTCTCCCTCCGACCTGCCATGGCATGTTGGAAAGGCCGAAAGGAATTTACAGTAGAAATTTTTTTAAGTGTGTGTGTGTTTGCTTTTTTTAAAGACAGAGAGAGTGTGTGTGTGCTGAGGGGGTGGGGGTGGGCAGAGAGAGGGAATCCTAAGGGGAGAGAATCCCAAGCAGGCTCTGCACTGTCAGTGGGGGCCTTGAACCCACAAACCGTGAGGTCATGACTTGAGCTGAAACCAAGAGTTGGACACTCAACCAACTGAGCCACCCAGGCACCCCTACAGTAGAAATCGTAACTAGAGTGATAGCAGAATATCGTTACCTGATTTGGAAGCACCTTCAGTGGATCTGTGAAAGAAATTGAAGACAGTATAACAAATGCCATGGGAACCTGTTCACGTAAGCTTTTCTACCCGCTTAGTCCTGTTTGATTTGAGAAATTATATGGCTTCAGAGTTATTAGAATTTTTAATGAGGGGCGCCTGGGTGGCTCAGTCAGTTGAGCATCAGACTTTGACTCAGGTCATGATCTCGTGGTTTATGAGTTCAAGCCCCGCTTGGGCTCTGTGCGGACAGCTCAGAGACTGGAGCCTGCTTTGGATTCTATGTCTCTGTCTCTCTCTGGCCATCTCCCTCTTGTGCTCTGTCTCTCTCTCTCTCTCTGAAAAATAAATAAACCTTAAATTTTTTTTTTAATAATTTTTAATGAAATAGCAAAAGTGAAGTATGAGAAGAAATCGTTGTTAGTAACATAACTAATTTGAATAGTGATTCATGACCTTAGAAACCTGGCCCATTGCCCTGGATTATTGGGTTTTAGTATAGCTTGTTTATCCATCTGGTTGCATTAACCATCTAATTAAGTAACTGTATTCTCATATCATTATTTAAGAGTGACCCTAAATTAACTCTTCAAACTTGAGAGCCATCTTAAGCCTTTCTATTTACCCTTGTCATCTACAGTAATTGCCTTCGATTTTTTTAATGTAATGTAATGATCACAATTTTTGTTAGTTTGTTTGCTAAGCCATTTAGCCCTAGAAATTTGTAACTGCAGAAAATACTAAATCTATAGGGTTTTTCTTAAGTTATCTTATACTTTTGGAAAGTTTGCACCTTTTAAATATATTTAAAATCCATGTTTCAATAGCAATCTCAAGAAATAAATGGTTAAAACTAAAACATGGATTTTTTTTCATTTTTGCATTTTTTTCTACATTGCGAGTCACCCAAGTAACATATGGTAATCATTTAGGATCCTGAATCATATATAATTATTTTCATTTTAATAGCATCGGCTCTCTTTGCTTTAAAATTCACCAGTTGGCATGTAAGTTTGCCAGTGGACAATCAGTCTGTATTTTCCTAAAAGTGCTCCTGAGAGTATATGAATTGTTATCCTATAGTGGTACCATAACTTTGGAAAGTTGAATATCAAGATTTACTTTTGAAATATTATTGTTTTATTGGAAAAATAATAATATGTGGCACTTGGACATTTCCTTTGTAAGAAACCTAAAAGGTGATTGCCCTTAGGTTCCCCCTCTTCTGTTGGTATAATGTGATTATTTTGGTAGTTTAAAATAAAACCAAAATCCAAATCATTGATGTCTTGAGGCATGCCCAGAAAGTTGCACGTTGGGTTGACAAATGAGCGAAGGTGCCCTCATTTAGCACGTTCCTGGCCACATGTCTCCCTGTTCAAAATCCTCTCCTGCAAGGCCAGATGTATCCTGAAGCCAAGAGGCTTTTGCTTCAGGGCCCACACCTACCTGGGTCCTTTCAAAGTCCTGGGAGACATGTAGAAATGTATGCACATAGGCTTCAGAAAACTTTGCACAAATAGGATGTCACCACAATCAGGTAAGACCTCAGTCCTTCAGTCTCTTTTCCTCTCCAACCTGAAAGAAAACCTCCAAATTGTGCAAACCTCAGGCCCCACTAAACTGGAGTCCGCCCCTCTTTCCAAGAGCCAGCTTATTGTGTTAATTACACATCCTGGATTTTAAAGGGGGTTGAATATTTTTTACCAGTATGTCTGTTAGTCACATGTTGGCCTTGGAACCAGCTTTTTCACTCCCAACTTTGCCCCAAGGGAGAGTCGGGGGTTGAGGAGAGCCCCCTACCCTCAACCCTTGGTTCCCAGCCCTTGTCCTGGAGCCCACCATGGCTTCTCCCAGACTTGGCTCCTCCCTGCTCCCCTGTTCCCTTACTCTTCAGGCTGACTTCCCTCCAATCTTCACACCCAGAGAGACTAACCCAGGAGGTTCTCAGCCCTGGGCTCTAGCTCTTTCTCAGAATCTGAGGGCAAAAGATAGAACACAATGGCAACCTTACCACAGATACCTTTAGTAAAAATACTGTGATTGAAGGGATCACCAGAATCAATAGTGAATGGCCGGGGCTCTCGTGGCCTGGGCTGGGATCAGCCTTTACCCACCCCTTGCCTGATTGAGTAACTGGGTGCCGTGGGACTTGCTGAATGTTTTGTTGGAGGTGTCGGGATAAAACAATGACAAGAGAAGAGCTTTGTTAAGCCGGGAGAGGTGGTGGAATTCTGTTTGCTTTCACCCTTGCCTGGGTGCTCGAACGTTCACCGCTATGTTTTCCATTCAGTCACATTACTGACAGGGTGAGGGGCAGGTGTTGAAGCTGGAAGATTCTAGAGCCAGACCCCCCGACTTCAAACCCAGGCTCCGTTCCTTATTTGTTATGTCAGCAAATAATGTAGCTGCTTTGGACCCTACTGTCCTCGTCTGCAAAATGGGGTATATGGAGGTAGCTCACAGGGCAGTCCTGAGAATTAAATAAGTAGACAGACGTAAGACGTGTGGCACCATAGTTGACACATGGGAAACACTCATCAAACGTCAACAGATACCGTGGTCACCCTTAGTCCGGGTTTCCTGTGGCTCCCGTTTATCTGCGTTTGTTCTAGAATTATTGGTTTCAAATGATAATATATCTAAGCCCTTTATTACAATCACATCAACTCATTTTTCCAAATACACGGGCCCTACATAAAATAACATAAAAGGTCCTGTTACGATTTCTGATAAGGAGTGTCTGTTTTATGCAAATACTGAATCATTATGCTGTACGCCTGAAACTGATATGATGTTACATGTCAGTTACACCTCAGTAAAAATACGTAAATAAATAAAGGTAATAAAATAAAATGAGGAAATAAAGAAATGTCTGCTGGAGTCGAACCAAGCCCACAACTCTCTCCCGCAGGGAAACGCAGAAGTCCCTCAAAACCTGATTCCTCCCTCAGTTTTTCTTGAAGAAGAATGTGAAGATTTTTCTTATATGAAAACTAAATAAATCAGTAAAGCATACACCATCATTCAGGCTTTGGGCACAGAAGGATATCCGCCTGATTCCCAGTTTCAGGACCTGAGAAACAGGACGGGAGCTGAGAAGAAAGACGGTGCTTTCTGCCTTCTCTACCTGGGAGTGAGGCAAGACCAAAGTAAAATTTCAAAATCGTCTCAGTCTGCCTTCTCCGCCAAGCCATCTGCTTTTTCACACTTTCTTCTTCTGCCCAGGGGCTCCTCTGCCTGTTCCTTCGCACAGGGTGGCCTATCTCCCTTCAGGATGTCATCTATGATTCAGAATTGCCAATCTGCTCACCCCAGACTTCAAAAGTACCTCGCTGCTCACGGCGGTGAGCCATTCCTAAAAGGCAAACATGCTGATTTACCTGGGAACACCACAACAATAAACTTCACCCTCTTAGCTGTATTTGCATTTTCAGGCGATGCTTATTTTCACCAAAAAAGAAGTGTTTTTGAGAACATTTTAGGAATAACAATACAAAGAACCTAGTCCCTTCCTCCAGCCTTGCACCGTGGTCCTCTGAAGCTTCCACATTCACTCAGAGCTTACTCACCTCCTGTGTCTCGGCATCAGCCTCCACAGGGGGACACGGAGGGCACACCTGCTTGGATCAAGTCTCAGTGGAGGTATCTAGAGGAGGTGGCTTCCTTGCACTGGCTCGGACTATAAACTAAAGGAAGAGGCATGCGGTGGAGGCCCGACCACGTAACCAGTTCTAGCCAAAGAGTTGGGAACAGAGCTGATGGCACAGCACGTGGGCTGGAGCATTAAACTGCTGATTGGCGACCCTCCTCAGTTCTTTCTCCCTCTGCTGCATCAACAAGCAATGTTCCAGGTAGCATCCCGTCTCTCAGAGGAAATGACTGGCATATAACTGCACAGTCACCCTCATGTGGCACAAATAAGATATATGCCTTTATTGTCTGAACCACTAAGGTTCTGGGGCCGTCTGCTATTGGAGCACAGCCTAGCTCATCCTGACTGAAGTACTATTTATAGTGCTTAAGAGTCCCCCTGTGGTCCCCACTTCTCTCTCCCGGCAATCTGTTCAATCCATCAGACAACAAATGGGTGCCTCGTCTAGTCAAGATTCTTTGTAGATGCATAAAATTCTGGGACAAAAGCATCTAACATATTGTTCTTCAAGGGAACTGCTATCTATGGAGAAGACAGACTTCTACCCAGATAAAGATAATACATGGCAGAGTGCTTTTAGTACCAGCAATCAAAAGAGTAGTTGGTTACACGAAAGATCTTGAAGATTCTTCCAAGGTCAAGTGAAACGAAACACTTTGGAAGCTCAGAGGAGATTACGCATCAGAAGAATAACTGAACCTTTCCTGGAGATGGTGGCCTTTCAAGCCTCAAGGCTGAGGAGGATGTAGACAGCAGGGGATGTGAGTCAGAACATTCCCAGCAGTAGGTATGTAAGAAAGGGCAAGAAAGGAAAGGGACAGGGCACTTTCCCACGTACCAGGTGCTGCACATTTTGCAACACACAGTCCCATCTGATACTGCCAACAATGCTCAGTGGTATTATTTCTGTTTGGGGTAAAGTCTAGAGCAGGAGGCAGCCCCCAGGACCACTGACCTCACCACCAGGGAGCTGGCCTACTGTTCCCCAAAGTACAGTTCAAGGAACAATGGCCTCACGGGATGTCAGTATAATTCCCGGGAAAGAGATGTGTTTGAGGGGATCTCATATGATCAGATACTCTAGGAAACACAAAGACGTTTTCCTTTCCCACACGGAACTCATAAAAGCTCTGATCGGCTAATGTCAGGGTGAGTCCAGAAGTTTATTTCTCAGATTGTGTTCTCTGGAACTTCTTCTAGGAAACATTGTTCTAATATCACACCAGGCTGCTCTTAGGAAGGGCAGTGAGAATACAGTAAAACCTTGGATTGCGAGTAACCTGTCCTGCGAGTGTTCCGCAAGACAAGCAAACATTTCTAATAAATCTTAACTTCTAAACGAGCGATGCCATGCAATAGGAGTAGTACGTGACACCGTACGTCACATGATCACAACTGAGCCAATGGTGCTTGAAATTCTCTTTGATATGTGAGTGCTTTGGGTGCAAGCATGTTTCTGGAACAAATTATGCTCGCCAACCAAGGTTTTACCGTCCTCCCCTTTGCAGAAAGCCATGTAAACCCTTAGAGAGTAGTGGGGAGGGGGAAGGTGGCAGGGTATGTGGGACCAGGGTTGGCAAGGGGAAGGGTGTTGGGGTGGCCGAGATGTGCAGTAACGTCTTTCATTAGGAAAGAAGATAATAAACATCTGTCCATACACATGGCAGCTTCATGTTCTGTGTGACTCATCTATTTGTAAAGAGATGATCCATCGTCCTTGCTCTGCTGGTGCCCATGGTCCTTGTCCCGTCCACCACCCCTCAGGATCTCTACTATCCTTTCCGCTCCAATTCCTGGCCTTCAGGGTAAGAAAGGAGCTACCACTCTTAACACAGCCCTCCCTGCTCCAGAATATATGGTAAGAACCCTATATGCTAAATATTCCAGGCTCTAGTTAATAGAACCCACACATCTTTCTTTTTCCTGGAAGTTCCAAGCCTTTCTTATGAATTTAAATTATTCCAGCCTTCAGGACTGTTGTCTCTGCTATGAATTTCAAAAGCCTACTTGAAGCTCCTTTGTATTACTCTTTCCCTGAGGGCAGTTCATAGAGGAAGCTATCTGTGCAGCCTAAATTGTCAGCAAAGGATCACAGAAGCAAGTAACCTCAGAGAATAGCCGCCTCATAATATCATAAAATATGATTTTGTTATATCTGTTTAAAGGTTATTTTTACGAATCCTAGAAATCACACTTAATAGGGATTAAGACAAGCAAGAAAATCATTTGCTCCTTGATAAACATCAGTTTGTTATACCTCAGTGTGAAGTTATGCATTCAAAAGTATTTGAATAATTCTCAGAAGTCGGATTAAAGAACATCCTCATTCCATGTTAGGTCAATGACCTTTCTTAACACAAGGCACTGTGATTAACCGTCATGAGAACAGCTAGTTACATTGAGGATGATTTGGCAAGTGGAACAATGAAAGAGGATACAGACACTTGGGTGACACACAGCACTCTTGGGCTAATAGAAATTCTCTCTGTCCATTGCAGCGGACCCAAACGGAAACAGATCCTAGAAGGGTTTATCTGGTACACAGAATGATTGAGTCAAAATCTATACGGATCCCTGGTAGGTTATTCCTTCTACTTTGCTGTGATAGACCACCTCCAGTATTTCCCCTATTAATTTAATTTCAGTAAATATGGAGCAAGGCTCATTCTCTAACGCAATGGCCACACAAAGCAAGTCTTTCCAATCTCACCAGGTTCTGTCATTTGTCCCTGTGATGAACGGAGACCCATATTCAAGCTCAAGGAGGTTGTAACAGTGAAAGTAGATTTGTTTATCTTCTCATCCAGATCAGGAATAGCACCTGCAACTTGTCACTTTTCCTCCTTTGCATCCGCGTCCCAGTGCTGTCTGGGAGGAAGGGCATGGATGTGCTAAGACTTTCATGATGCTATTCACGAAATGGACAAAAGTAATCATTTTCATTCAAAATACATATTTTGGTAACCGTTTTCATAGAGAAGATCTGGTCCTTACTCTTCGAAAATAACAGTCACACTCTCTTGCATCACTGGCCGTTTTCACCGTCTAGGTAATTTATAAATTTTAGCATGGTCAACTGTAGAATCATATGTAAATAAAACATTATTATCTTCACTGTACTTATTAATCTATGTTCAGTTTCCACGAAGACCTTTGCTAGGAGTTAAGAAAAGTTACACAATAGTTGGAAATAAGCAAAGTGAAGTAGCATGTCATTGTGATGCCATACAGGAACATAGTTGGACAGATTCACCCACGGATTGTATACTTGTTTAGGGAATGTCACTTTGTTTGACTCACTAAGTACTATTGGTTAAAAGCCCAGATCATACGAAATTATATACCATCATACACGTTCTTGTGCAGTCAAATAATTTTTGTCTGCAGGAAAGATATCTGCCCTGTGGGGCACTGCCCAGTTGTGTAACTGATCCGGAAATCTCATTACAAGATTATTTTCTCACTGCCTGTATGTTTTCATTCTCTTTTGAATCCACCGTGCCGGTTCCCTTTAAAGAGTTAAAGAAAATGTTTTCACTTGCTCTTTCTATATTTCTATGAAAGTCGTACTTTTAAGTTTGTGAAAATTATACTTCAGCACAGGTAGTACATAGATTTTTTTTTTTTTAACGTTTATTTATTTTTGAGAGACACAGATTGCCAGCAGGGGAGGGACAGAAAGAGAGGGAGACACAGAATCTAAAGCAGGCTCCAGCCTCTGAGCTGTCAGCACAGAGCCTGACATGGGGCTCAAATTCATGAACTGCAAGATCATGACCTGACCCGAGGTCAGCTGCTTAACCAATACATAGATTTTTTTTAATGGGATCTTTGTCTCCCATGAAGGATACATATATAACACAGATAAAAAGTATAGTTGCTCTGAATCTGATGAACTGGAAGCATCCCAGATAACCTTAAATGCGCGGCCCTCTGATTATAAATCCTGTGACCTTAACTGGCTTCTCTTTCAAGGAATTCAGATCATGGCTCCAAGTGTATGATCTGCGTACGTTCTTGTCCAGTCAAATGATTTTTGTCTGCAAAAATTTGGGCTCCAAGAACGAATTCAGATCATACACTTAGAAGCTGTAGGAACTTATCAGAGTTCTCAATCCTTGGATGCCCCCATTTCCTCTTCCCTGTGTGTTTTCTAGCTTCGAGGCTGAAAGCCTGGCCTTCTAGAAGCATGCAGATCGCAAAAGTGCCCCTCTGTCAATAAGATTTACATCATGCGCGTGCTATCTATTAAGACCTAAGTAGGCAGCGGAAAAATTAGCAAATTCATTGGCTACTGATTTGCTTATTCTTGAATTCCAGGCGTTAAATGTTAATTACATTTCAGTAAGCAATATTTCTAAGTAATGGAGCAAGGCCACTCATTGTAAACTAATTTCATCTCCTAATGGTCACTTGTGCTCAGTTATCAAGTCATGATTTATCAAGGATGTACACCATCATCTTCTTTCAGATGTACGTAGTGGGTAACTTATGAGTCATTGTTCTGCCCTTTTAGTAAATATTCTGATGTAATGCAATCATTTTTAAGGAAGCCAGCATTAATAACCGATCAGGGCTATCACCAGCCAGATTTGCAACCAGGAAAGAAATGAAATGGCCTGGATTTTAATTCCAATTCTTACGGCATTTTGTACCACACGTTTCCTGTGTAAAATGCAGGAAGCAAATGGGAACAGAACAGTCTTATGGATGAGAAACAAAACAGACCTTGGATGAGAAACAAAGTCTCATTTAGGATTATAATAGGTAACTATGTATGATTATGGGTAACTATGCAATTACAACGTATAATAGACATATTAGAGGGTCGTCTGGGTGACTCAGTCAGTTGATCGTCTGACTCTTGATTTTGGCTCCTGTCATGATCCCAAGGTGGTGGGACAAGCCCGCATCTGGCTGTCCAGTGAGTGTGTGGCCTGCTTGGGATTCTGTCTCTCACTCCCTCTCTCTCTGCCCTTCCCCCACTTGTGCTCTCTTCCTCTCTCTCTCTTTCTCTGAAATAAATAAATAAACCAATTAATTAATTAATTAATTAATACTATAAAAAATATTAGAATCATGCAGAGAAAGGACCTACAGTGCACAGTGATCTTTTCTGGAATGTCTACTAAGCATTTTCCTGGACACATCCCCTTCAGCTTCACAATGACCCTGAAGAGTTGGGTGCTGTTTTAAAATATGGGAAGCGGAGGGGCGCCTGGGTGGCTCAGTCGGTTGAGCGTCCGGCTTCGGCCCAGGTCATGATCTCGCGGTCTGTGAGTTCAAGCCCCGCATCGGGCTCTGTGCTGACAGCTCGGAGATTGGAGCCTGCTTCCGATTCTGTGCCTCCCTCTCTCTCTGCCCCTCCCCTGCTCATGCTCTCTCTCTCTCTCTCTGTCAAAAATAAATAAACATAAAAAAATTAAAATAAACTAAAATAAAATATGGGAAGCAGAGGCCCAGACAAAGTGAGTGACTCAGAATCACACAGTCCAGGACATGGTCGGGAGGACGTTTGCTGCAGGTCTGCCTGACCACAAAGTCTGTGGTCTCGAATTACAACACAGGAAAATAGCGCCGAGCGGAGAGGTTTCGTCCTGCAGTGGAAACCTGAATGTTGTGTCACAGGACCACTCATCCTCACATGCTTTTGCTTTATATAACACATCCTCTTACCTTTGTCAGGACTTTTTCGGAAGTAGCTGTAGCCCCTTGGAGTTCTCTTGGGAATAATCTGTTTTGCAGCTTATTTGCAAACAGGTAATTCTATGACCTGTGTGTAGCTAAAGAACTGTCGGCGGGACTTGGGTCACAAAAGTACTTCAATCTTGGCCTAGTATTTTCTACTAAGACGTACATGGGTTTAAGACGCCCGCACCCACCAATAACATGGATTCACTCATTCAACAAATTCAGTACCCTTTGCTGCTGGGGACTGTTTTTAGGTGCTGTGGCTACATCATGATGAACAAAATCCAAATGATCTCTGCTCTCGTGGTCCTTATATCTTACCATTTTACAGTAGTATGTCAGTTGCCTTCGTTCATTTATTCTTTTATCGGATATTTATTGCACACTTATCATGTGCCAAAAAATGTTTCCAGGGCTTTGAGATACATCCGTGAACAGAATAAAGATCCCTGCTCTTCTGGAACACGCATCTGGCAAAGGAAGGCAGACATGATAAATGAGAAACATTATGTAGTACTGTGGAGATGAAAAGTGCCCCCAGAGGAAAAAGAAAAAGTAAAAGAAAAAAAACAGATTATGTGAAGAGAGATTGATTGGGAAGACCAAGATGGGAGCAAGGAGATTGCGATTTTAAATAAGACGCTCTAGGTCTGCCTCATCAGGAAGGTGACATTTGAGCAAAGACCTGCATGAGGTGGGGGGGGGGCGCTCTCGACTGAGTGTTTATGTTCCCCCAGGTTCATACGTTGACATCTGCACCCTTAATGTTATAGTATTCGGAGTGGGGGTGGGGGGGTGAGCTTTGGGAGGTGATTAGGTTGTGAAGGGAGAGACACATGAGATTCATGTCCTCATCAAAGGGAATCCAGAGAACTCCTAGCACTTTCTTTCAGTGAGTGTTACAGGAAGAAGATGGCTGGCTTCTCAGGAGGGGAGCCGCCAGACCCTGAATCTACAGGTGACTGAATCTTGGACTTGCAGCTTCTAGAACTGTGGGAAGTACATTTCTGTGGTTTATAAGCTGCTCAGCCTCTGGTATTCTGTTATAACAACCCCGATGGACTAAGACAGGGAATGAGCCGCATAGACACTTGTGATGGAAGCATTCCACCAAAGGCAGCAGGGGTACCAAGCTTCTGAGTGGTGATGCGCCCAGTGTATTCAAAGAACAGTGAGGAGCAATGCACTAGAGCGAAACGGTAAAGAGAAGGATAGTAAGAACTGGGTCCGAGAGATACTGAGTCCAGACCATGTGACGTGTTATGCCCCACTCAGTCCGAGGCGCCCTGCAAGTTGTGGAGCAGAGAGCGACAGGACCTGGCCTGTGTCAGCTTTCAGCCTCCCGTCAACCACTCGCCACGGCCGCCCATGTCACATTCTGTGGTGGAATCTGCAAGGCGATCCTCCACCAGGAGAACTGGGGTAAATCAGCTGTCAACTGTACCTTCACCCCTTGTCCAGGCAGGACGTCCTCTTGGACGTCTTGTGAACTCTTGGTACCTTCTGCGACTTCACTTACAAGAAAGCACTGAGGCATCCAGACTTTGCAGGTTTAAATCGCTCCCTGTGTCCAGCAGACAAATACCCAGCACTTAGCAGAAATACAGGGCCTGGGGCTGAGACATTAAGTCACTCCTCAATCTATGATACTAAGGTCTCTGATGCTTTGGTGACATGTCTTAGTTCAGACTGCTATAATAAATACTCCACAGACTGGGCAGCTTTTACACAGCGGGGAATTGTTTCTCACAGTTCTCGAAGCTGGGAAGTTCAAGATCAAGGCACTAGTAAATTCAGTGTCTGGTTAGAGCCTGCTTCCTGGTTCCTAGATGGTTATCTTCTTGCTGTAACTTCATGTTGAGGGAGGAGTGAAGGAACTGTCCAGGGTCTCTCTTACAAGGGTACTTATCCCATCCACAAAGGCTCAACCATCATGAACTAATCACCTCCTAAAAGCTAGTCACCTCTTGCTACCATCATATTGGGGAAGAGAGGGCAATGTATGAATTTGATGGGGGTGGGGGAGCACAAACATTTACTCTATAGTACAAGTCTAGAGCACTTATCCAACTTTGACTGAAGCCATCATAACATTCCAATTAAAAATTCAACATAAATTGAAATACTGTAAATAATATTATTTTATGAAATTACGTGACTTCTTTTAAGAATGTATAGTTTTCTTATACTATGGAAAGAATCCTTTCAAAAGCAGCGAATACTCAATTTATCTTTAACCACATATATTGGGTAAAATTGTGTGACACCTGTTCTTTCAAAGTTCACAGAAGAAATTCTAGGACATTTTAAAGGATCTGAGACATACAGTTTTGCCCATATATAGCCGGCATACCGTCAATGGGGAAAACAACCATAAATATGCTTTATTTAACTTCCAAACAGCTAATCAGAGACTACAGTTGAGTTTAGTGAAGATAAACTTGTTTGAACAAGACGTTTATACTTGGTTACCACTGACATTTAAGACAAGCGTGCTTAAGATTGAATCCAGCAAAGAGAAATTGAGCCAAGTTCTAGATAGAGCTGATTTAGACAACCCTCTGTGGATAACCTATTACCTAATCACTGTTTGGTAAGTATTATTATTGTGATTAGTGCTAAGATATCCTGAAAGCTAAGGATGGCTAGAAGTCAAGTCCGGCAAAGACCCAGAGCACAATGCATCTTCCTTGAAACTGAGTTGGTAGGAAGTCAGGAATCCAAGGTCAGCATCTGACAGCTGAGGTTCTCAAGGCTGCGGGTTTTGTGGATGCAGACTGCCTTCAGCAGTTGTTTGTATTGCTTTTGGATCAACAGTTGCTTTTTTCTGTTTCTGTTTCTTTCTTTCTTTCTTTTTTCCTTTCTTTCCCTTTCTTTCTTTTTTCTTTCTTTCTTTTTTTTTTTTTTTCTTTCTTTCTTTCTTTCTTTCTTTCTTTCTTTCTTTCTTTCTTTCTTTCCTTTTCTTTTTTGAGATTTTTCAAACTCAAATCACTCAGCACAAAGCCCAAAAAGGCTAAATGAATAAGTAAGTCTTGTTTGGGAGCAAAAGGGAGATACTCGTTTCTCTTGACATTTCCAAGGTGAACCGTGGAATTGTGTCATTAGGCCATGAAGGAAAACAACTGTTTGGTTCCGTGTGTTGGAGGATGGGAGAGGCGTGTGGGTGGGCTTCCCCCTGCTGTGGCTGTGACTCGTGCCCACATCAGGGAATCAGACAAGCTCACCATGAATGGAGACCACTCTCAATGCCGAATTTTAAGACTCTGCAATATTTGCATATCCATCGCAGAGCGTATTTCTGCTCCATTTGGTGCAGTGCATCTGCTACATTCTGCTGACTACATCCCCTTCTCGAAATCCTTTCCACTCTTGGTTTCTGACTCCACCCCTGGAACCAAGAGCATCTTCCTGTATGAACATCTCTTCTCCCTTGGCTGTGCATTTGAAATGCAATTCATGCCTGGAGAGGCTTTCCGGACCCCCTGTTTTTCTCCCACTACACTTTCTACTGCAGACTTCTAATGACTTAAAAACTTGTGTGGAAAATCATTATTTTGAACCCTGATTCTTTTTCCCTAAATTCTACGGATAGAGGTAGCTTAAACAATGGGTATATTGCTAACAGTAACTATTACTGAATAACTATAATTATTTGTTTATTTATTTATTTATTTGTTTGTTTATTTATTTATTTATTTTTGTTTGTTTGTTTTAAAAATATAGAGAGCCAGTGAGCCATACAACGGCTTTGCCTTTTATCAATTGTTTACCATGATTTCCTAAGAGTCGTCTTCTTTCTTTGTTTTTCCCTCATTGTGATGTTCTCACCTTTTTTAAGTTTTTTTTTTATGTTTTATTTATTTTTGAGAGCAAGAGAGAGAGAGAGAGAGCATGAGCAGGGGAGGGGCAGAGAGAGAGGGAGACACAGAATCCGAAGCAGGCTCCAGGTGTGAACTGTCAGCACAGAGCACGACGTGGGGCTCAAACCCACGAACCGTGAGATCCTGACCTGAGTCGAAGTCGGATGCTTAACCAACTGAGCCACCCAGGCGCCCCAGTGATGTTCTCGTTTTTTAAAAGCTGTTGCTTTCCCGCAGTACTATGCAGTTCAAGATCTCTGCATGTACTGCTGTGCTGGCCAGCTTTTCTCTGCTAGGACCTGCCTCCCTCCTCATACACGTTACCCATTTTTCTATCAGGTTGTCTGTTTTTTTTTTTTTCATTGTCTCCTCATGTCCTAGGTTGCTCAGACATCAGGAGATACCTTACAATAAGTACAAAGCATTTAAAATCTCTCCTGATTTCAAAACATTTTTGTAAGTTCCCCAATTTTGTAAATTGTCTTGGGGATGCCGATCATCTTTTGTAGGGGGTACAAACATCCAGAAGAATCAAGTGTCAGAGGTCTTTTCGTGGGGCTTATGTTAACTCATGGTTTCTCAAAATAGTTTTGTTGTCATATATATCCCTTCAGTTACACTACCAAAAACACTGATGCCGTTTTTAAATAATTTTAAGAGGTTCTGCGTATTAATTCTGCGTGGCGGTTTATGAGATGGGTTGATATCTTGAGGCTAAGAGCGCTCTTGCCTTAGCATTCCGTTCCCAAGCCTGATGTATTAGAGACCCTTTCTCAAATGACATCTATTGTTACATCATTGCTGAAATCAGCAGAACTGGCTAAGTGGAGGTGGAGATGGGGTCTGGATGAATGGAGGCAGCTTCTGGAGCGGAACAGACAGTGTGGGTTGACTAGTGGCTTCAGAAAGCCAGTGAGAATAGGGTGTATTGCTGTGACTCATTTAAATGATTTGTGGCCGACGTGTATTAATGATTTAGTTGTAATAAAGAAAAATGCATGTTACGAACTAGTGCTTTTCAGTGGAACAAGTGAGGAAACAACCATTAGCTTCTTTAAGCTGTACTGTATTTTACTACCTATGATCAGAAAAGCAAAAAAGACTATGGAAGCACCTGCACAAATAAAACGTTATGCTTTGAAACATCCCTATATCAACCTCTTTTTTGTATGTGATTCTTCATATAATTTTCAGGAAACATCTTTTTTTGCTCACTTTCCTCCAATTTCTTCCATAGAGCTAAGAAATGTATGTTTTCTAATAAACACAATAAGCTTGGCTTTTGCTTCTGTTAAAAAATATATCCCCCTCTTCTTCTAAGACACACGATTTAAAATCAATGCCCTCATTCTTCCTGTCCTCATTACTCTCCTTTTTTTCCTTCATAATACTTTGCATACACACACACACACACACACACACACACACACACACGTGTGTGTGTGTGTGTGTGTGTGTGTGTGTGTTTATTGGCTAATTGTCTGTCTGTCTGTCTTTCCCTTTTAGAATGCAAGTTCCCTACAGACAGGGATCTTGCCTCTTTTCTGTGTCCCTTCCGCATAGTAGGAATTCAGAAAATCTTTAAATGAATAAAATAGTATGAATCTTTCCCTCTATGTGGTCATAGAATTAAAAATGTGGTAAAGTCCCATATTCTAAGTGTGCTCAGTCCCAACTTTTTGGGGAAGGCAAATGAATATCTATAAATTGCTGTCCTTAAATTCCTAAATCTGATGAACAAAAGCTTAAAAGACGATTGTAAAAATCTCGAGAATTTCTGGGAATCCCAGCGGATTGCAGATTGCTGAATAATCAGTGTGATCTTATTGCCTTTTTTGGGTCTAAGTTTTAAAATCTTAAAGCTGATTTACATCTCAAAGAGGTATCAGATGTGTCATCTTTAAGAAAGAATCTATGCACAGGGGCAGCAGATATACGTATCCTTTCCGAAGATGCGGCTAAAAAGTGAGTAACTACTGTTCTGGAGAAATGCCATATGTTAAAAAAAGTTGTTTTCATAGAAACAAAAAAATCTTCCTCCCTTTGATGGATCTGCCTAAAGACACCACTTGCCACCGTGGCCATTTATTTAGCACCGGGCAGGGGACAGCCTGAGAAGGCGGACAATTTGGAGTTCTACTGGTTTTAATGGGGGGAAGCAATTGCCAGTAGAAGCTTTAATTACATACAGATTGGCCTTTTATTTTGCTTCAGTCCTTTTTATTCAAATGCCAGGGAACGGGAAGTATTACCTTCACTGCTTGCACTGGAGGTCTGCTTCCACTTAGCTACAGCTGCCGAAGCAAATCTTGCCTTCTTTCTAGAACTGCTAGCCCTGAAATGGGCTGTGAGAGGCATTCAGGGGGCTCCGGGTAACGGCAGTAACATGCCTGAACGGGGCCTGCTCCCAGGTCCTCCACGAGGCTCCTGTCCTTGCCTGGCCAGGTTCCCCGGGTCCTTCGCTGTCCTCTCCTTGGAGCACTGAGAGAAAACCTGGGTCAGGGGGTGCAGGGGGGGGCCAGGTCTTGTCCCCTCGTGCTGGAGAAAGCCCCAGAGCAGAATATGAGGTAGGATTGAGCTGAAGGGAGAGAAATGGTCAGGGATCGGGAAGGAGGCCAGTGCCTCTGCCATCTCTACCCCCAACAGCATCACTCGGGTCCCAGGAGAGAAGGTGGCAGGGATGAGAGAAAACCAGACACTAGTGGGTAGGCCACACCGTAGGCCACATGGAGAGGGCCAGAGCAGGTGTGCTGCGGAGGGGACCAGTGCTTTGGCACTGACAGAGATCCGTGGCATTATTTCTGTCACAAGGGACAAACTGGGTCACCCACAGATCCCCCTCTTCAAAAAAAAAAGACTTCAGAAATAACTGAGAGTCCTAAGATATAAGACCATCCAAATGGCTAGGGATCCCTGTAGGAGAATGACCCCCTCCTTTAGCCACTTTGGCCTCAGGATACATCTTGGTTCCTCCTTCCCTCAGGTAGGACACGCCTGACCTCCGTCTTGGCCGCTCACCTTCTGTGTGTGCTGTGTTCCCAGATGCAAAGGCGACCGCCGGGCTGGGGCCATCTCTTATGTCCTTTTCTGTGCAATTTGGTACCTAATTCTGTTGATCCCTCTGAGTTAACTACTATGTAAAATAGGTCCTTCTATGAAGTGCATTCTTTCAACTTGAGGGAAGCGAAAAAATGAAAGCACCAGTCATCTTGAATATTGATTAAAACATGAGGAAACCACACGTTCATACACTGGTGGACTGATAATTGTCCCCAAATCTCGACAGAACAATTTGGCAACACCGATCCAAATTTTTGAAGGAACTACTCTAGCCCAGGATGCAAAGCAGAATTCTAAGAAAATCTGCAAGATTCTCACCCTCTGCACATAAGCTCTGCCCAATTCCCTCCTTTTAGTGTGAACGGGACCCATATATGATGGGATCTCACTCTCTTGATTAGGTTGCATTATATAGCAAAGGTGAAGAAATTTTGCAGATGTAATTAAGCACCCAAATCAGTTAATTTTTATTTAACGAAAAGGGAGATTATCCTGGGTGGGCCTGACCTAATTAGGTGAGAGCCCTTAAAGAAGAGACTGGGGCTTTCCTGAAGAGATTCTCTTCTGGTCTTGAGGGGATCACATGGTAAAGAACTACAAGCAACCTCTAAGAGCTGAGAGTGGGCCCCAGTGAGCAGCCAACAAGAAAACAGGTACCTCAGTCCTGCCACCACAAGGAACTGAACTCTTCCAACAGTGACGTAACTTTGAAAAAGAGTCCTGAACACTAGAAAGAACACAACCCAGAACTTTGATTGCAGCCTGGGTAGATACTGAGCAGAAGACCCAGCCAAGACTAGCAACCCACAAAAACTGTGAAATAATTATTGGGGTTATTTAAAACCACTAAGTTTGTGATTATTCGTTACGCAGCAGTAGGTGACTGATACACCCAGCACTTGCACTTCTAGAAATTTAACTGACAAAAATACCCTGTCAAGTCTCCAGTGTCTCACATACGATCATGTTCCTTGAAGAATGGTTTAGGATAATCTGATCTTTCAGTGACAATTTGCAAGGCTTTTCCAGTTCTTTGTGTCATCAGGCCCACCCCACTTAACTAATGTTCCCATTCTTCTTCTTTTTTTTTTTTTTTTTAATTTTTTTTTTCAACGTTTTTTATTTATTTTTGGGACAGAGAGAGACAGAGCATGAACGGGGGAGGGGCAGAGAGAGAGGGAGACACAGAATCGGAAACAGGCTCCAGGCTCTGAGCCATCAGCCCAGAGCCTGACGCGGGGCTCGAACTCACGGACCGCGAGATCGTGACCTGGCTGAAGTCGGACGCTTAACCGACTGCGCCACCCAGGCGCCCCTAATGTTCCCATTCTTAAAGGAAATTCAATATGGCGGGAACAACAGTCTTTGAAACTAAGATGATTTTGTGTGTGTGCGTGCATGTACGTTTCAACAGAATTGTTGAGCTCAGACACAACTTTAAGCTAACTCTAAAGCTTTCTAGCGCAACTGAAGTAGCTGCATGATTTTTGTTGTGACTGAGAGCCCATACTTCGTTTCATGAAAAAGAAGGAGTCTCTGTTGCTTCTCCAGAAACTCTAGAGGTTTCATTGTTTTTCAAACAGTATTTTTCAGAGCACCGAATCTTTGGCTCTTCACAAGGAAACAAAGCCAGGGGTCAGTGTTTTCAAATGCTATTGCCTGGAATTAATCTCTCTTCTGGAAAAGTAAACCCAAGATGGCAGCTGCCATGTCGGACTCTCTTTTTGGGGGTATTCTTAAAACTGAATGTATAAATCATTGCTCTAGTACTGTGCAGTTTAATGAACTCCACTGATGTATGGTTTATGTAAGTGATTCTTCCATGTATTAAAATCTCTTTATGGCTTTGGCTCACTCCTAAATTTTGTCCTTTGGTTTGTGATTTAAGTATTTGCACAAGGCCACCTAACTGTACTGTGAATGCAGTGTGTGAATCCTCTTGATATGCCTGTTAAATGGTAGCATCGTTTTTTCTTCTTTTCACTGTTTCAGAAAGAGACATTTCAGCAGAGGGTTAGTAAACACTTGGCAGATAAATGAATAGATCAATGAATGAAGCAGAAGAAACAAATCACTGCTAATTCAAAGTACAAATTTTTTACATGCTAGTTTTTTTTTTCATCTCTAATTTCATTAGATGAAATTACTAATAGTGTTCTGACAGCTTATCTGGATTAAATTTGCCTGTTAAAACTTGAAGTCCATGACCGTCTGCCTCTGCCTTACCTGGTCTCAAAAATTCATAGATCTTAATTCATTCAGTGCCCCCAGGAGTGAAGTATCTTACTGTCTCCATTATACAGCTGATAAAACTGAGGTATGGAGTGACGAGTCAGCTTATCTGACCTCCAAGGTAGGCAGAGGTGGCGGGAGGGTTTGAACCCCGGCACTCTGTTTCCAGGAGCGGCCTTCGTAAGCACCTGTGATCCTACCTTGGACATTAGAGCTTAGCCATCCCAGATGTCTGTATGCCGTGACATCCTGGAAAAGCGTGATCACCCATTAAGGCTCTTACACAACTTCAAGTTAAATTAGTAATCATTCCTTCTGAATGTGGGAAAACTTTATATAAACGTTGCGATACAGGCAACAATAGGAAAGTATTTGAAAACTTTGGATTGATAAATTCAAGGGAAAATCTCAAACGTGATTCCATGTGGAAAAAGCAATAATTTTGAAAAGAAATTGTGTAATATTCCTCCCCTGTCGGGCTCTAAGAGCTGAGCTCCTATTCTAGCTTCTCTTGAACATTTCTCTTGCCGAGTAGTTTCCATCTTATTGACTCCTTGGACCACAGCTTCTGTCGAGACGGGGACATGTCTTTGAAAGGTCTCCCAGATCAGGCACATCAGTGCTGGACCTTGGTGGGGGTGACAGGGACACCACTTACCCAGCCATATAGACTGTGATCATGTCCACGTCATCTACTGAATGACAGGGTAGAAGGGCTTCTTAAAGCTCAGACATTCGTTAACGTTAGTAATATTATAATTAAGCATTACAGGTTTTCATAGAACATAGGTGCTGGGAATTATAGCAAGTGTTCTTTCTCTCGAAAGTATTTATTAAAAAAATAGATACTAAAAATAAAAAATCCTGGAAGAGTAAGGATTGTCCTTTTGGATGCGCGCTGTGTGCCCTGCTCGTGTCCTCGTGTGGGGTTCTGCCTGGGTGCCCGCGCACGGGAGCGCCTACTAACTTCTCTGCTCCCCAGGCTGCTGAGCCTCTTTCCAAAAGGGCTGTATTTGAGGGTTCTTTCTTTTTTCCTTTGGAAAACACAGCTCTGAAATGCAGCCTTGCCTGATAGAGAACATTGCTTTGGAGCTGTTTTGTATGTAATCTGCAGGGATGCACACACCCGGCCGTTTCCTGGAGAACATGTTGCCAGGTCAGCTCCCAGTCACCCCCCCCACCCCCGCTTTTTTTGGCATTCCCTGTCTTTTGGAGAGTTCTGCCACTGTTCAGAGGATTTTTCATCCATCAAGGACTTTCTGTCTGAAAATGAGGCATAAATGCCCTCTTTTCCTGTTGTGGCCTGTATGCAAAATGAAGTCCAACTTGTGAACGGACTTTTCTCTTAGAATCACTCACCAAGTAGCACACGCTTCGAGTCACTACAGGACTCAACCCTGGGGATGTGGACTCTTAGCAACTTGTCCTGGTTTCCCTGTCCTCCAAGAGGCTAGACCTTAATTTATCAGCAACAGAAGTCTGTTGGAATGAATGGAACATTCCAATCATTTAATATATGCCCTGCAGCCTTAAGGACACTTTCTCCCTCTTATTATGCCTAAGAGGGTGAGGGATTTAGTCACTGTGATTCTCAAGGCTAGGTCGACCTGAATGGAATAAATATTATTTGCCATATCTCTCATCTTATAGTTTCAATTCCTTCTTAATGCATTCTAATTGGTAGTTAATGTAGTTTGGGGGAGTGAAGGATATATAAGGATTAGCGTGAGCTTGTGTCAGATTTGTGGAAATAAATAGCAAAATGGAAAACACGAGTCTACAAACTACAAAAAAAATATAAATAATCTAAGAAACCAGAAGTTTTTCCTACATGCAGCTACCCAGTGGCCTTCTTCTAAGGCAGGTTCTTATTCACTAAAAGACCTATAACCAGTTCCCTTTTCACTAGTAAAGGATATGTCTAAAATATAATAAAGAGCTATCTAGGACACAAACCACTGAGCACAAACAACCTATTCTCTCTCTGCGTGCCCCATCGATCTCATCAAGGTCACAGCTGGCCAGGTCTTTGAGTGTGCAAGGAGATGACATCATGGTGAAAAGTCCACCGGTCACTGCTAGATAGTAGCTCCCTTAGCACTATCCTTGCAGACTTTAGAATATCACTCCAATATTGGACTGGTTACAGTGGAAACACAGAGAGAGATTCTAATCATACATAATAAAGATTTCCATTTGTGAGCTCAACTATTGGATCTGTCATCTTTCATCAGTAGAAAAATGGAGGAAATCAAATACTTTGTTTTGTTTTAACCACCCAGAGAAGGAAGAGAGCAGTGTGTGGGAAATCAATATATCTTACTTACTCCGACAGCCCCTCCCTCTGGAGTGTGTAAATGATCAGGGCCAGGCAAATTACTTTTCCATCATATTTGGCGCAAAACTACCCTGGTGAGTGAGGAGAAAGGGAATCGTTTGATAAGATTTGGAAAATACCATCTGTTTTTCTTAGCGTTTTTGGATGAATTTATCAGGCATCCTGTAATTTACACTTTCTGTTGAAAACTATAATTGAATACCCTGCAAGAACATAAAGCCTTTGGGTATTAGTCAGAAGCTATGTAAGGGCTGTGCCATTGAAGGAGGCTATGTTTACAGTCAAGGGTAGAATCTGAAATGTTTAATTGTTTCCTTCCTGGGAAAAACATGGCTCCCTATGCCACCCTAGGATACTTCCCTACTCTGCAAACTTGGAACCAAATGCTGATGTTTTAGGCATTTCCAGTTCTAGGACCAGTCATTCTACCACTTTGAAATCATTTTTCTCACTCTTACAAGTTTAGTTTGGTTTGCCACATACATGGCTCCTAGAGATGTCAAGCAGTATGCATGGGGTGAGGGATATACAGATAATTAAGAAGTCTGTTCCTGAGAAAAATAAACCAGGTTATCGAGGGTGGAGAGGATATAAACACTGCTCATAGCTCACCCCGAGGACTCGCTGTTGTAAACTTTAGAGATACTGGTTTATTTAACCCTCCTCTCTCGGTGTAGATTCTTTCGTCATGTCCGTTTAACAAAAAAGGAACCGGACCCTGCCGGCAAGTGAAGGATCCAGGAGTCGAGTCCGGTACACTCACTCCAGAGTCCGTGTTCAGACTATGATCTGGTACAAGACAGTGAATGTAGGGGTTAAACCCCTGATCACCAGGTACCATGGAGCACAGACAAGGGGCATCTGGCCTCGCCCACGGTGGGCTTGGAGAAGTGGGACTCCGGGTATCGTCTCCGGGTGTGCTTTTGTCTTTTCAAGGAGGTGACATCTTGAACAGGGATTTAAAAGATGAGAAGGTGGCTGCTAGCTGAAGGAAGAGACCTGAGGACCTACCAAGGAGAGGCCACAGCCCAGCAAGGGCCCTGAGTTGAGGAATGGTACTTGAGGCGAAGGGTTGGGATAGTGAGAGGTGGAAGAAGAGAATGTATTCCTGGGACCTGAGTGATGAGACTGAATCTTGGCCAATGAGGATGGCTATAGAGGTGTTTACTGTGGGGTATCTGGGAGGACACCCCCTGGAGGAACACAGCACCCTGCCTTTCCCCAGTCCGAGCCCTTGGTGCCCTGCACATTTAAGTGCACTCATGCTCTGACTTGGGAGTACAGCCGTTCAGAGCTCTGAATTATCAATTGCATGGCAGGAAAGGGCAGGCCATGTAGTTAAGGGTACGGGCAAGAGTACAATTAACAAGGGTTTTGCATTTCTGAGCAGGAACTTGAAATTTCCCCTGAATTGATGGTTTTAGAAAAATCAGCATGGCAGTTGTGGTTGTGTGGAGCTTGAATTTGTTAGGGACACAACTCTAAATTTTGCATTTCTAACACTGGCTATCTTCTTGAATGACATATGGATATTTGATCCTTTCGACTCTCTTAATGAACAGTGACAGAGATGTAACAGATTGTTTTCATCAACCTTTACAAAGTTTCTCTCTGCCAAGCCTTTGGACCAAAATGTTCAATAGAATAAAGTGGACCACTTGGGAGTTTCTTTACTCTGATTTCATCTTTCTGCCTTTAGAGAGAAATGGTTCTGGCACCAGAATACGAAGCAGAAATAAGAGAGAGAGGCAAAGGAGCTGTGAAATCCATATAGTAAATAACCATCTGCTAACAATTTATCTGACAAATATTTGTAGAGGGCCGAGGCATGCTTGCTTCATTTGGACATGCAACACTAAGTGTTTGTCCTCGTAAGTGTGTACATTTCATAGTTGACTATAATGAATAGGTCAGCCTAAATTGAAAAAACCAAATTCCAAAAGTTTTTTTTTCTTTCGTGTTTTTTTTTTTTTTTTTAAATAATCATTCTGTTACCCAGCACGTGAACTATCCTGTCATTCAATAGGATTTGGAATCTGTATAGGTGATCGTAGGCCTATTTACCCTGCGACCTTACCTGAATGTTAATTACATTAGCATGTTTTGGTGGAAAGAAAAGAAGGAAGAAGTCTGAGTTGGGATATGTGGCTCAGGTTCAGGTTCAAGAAAACGTTCCTGTTTAAATCAGGTGCTTTTCCATAAAAGAGGAGGCGTTAAACCGGATGTTTTTAGTCCTTTTTGAATGTGAACATGTTGAGAGTATAACATTTCATATTTTTCCACATGCTCTCCTACTTATGACATATTTATGCTCTCAGCACAGAATAGATTATTCTGCTCAGAAACCAGCAACAAACAGCCCCCATCGCTTACAGCAACTGCCCCATTATATTAACTTAGAATTTTTGAGTCCGGTTCTATGAGTAGGCACTGAGATGGTTACTCTTTTTCTCAAAAATACCCTAGTTAAACTGCTCAATCATAACAGACTCAGATGGGCCGCAAAAAGCAGATAATATTCCCTAAATAGTACCCATCCACTTGGTGACCAGTGTTTTGTTTAATTGTTTATAATGAAACCAGGGTTTTATTAGTCCACCGTTGTGATAAGACCAGTGTATTTCCTAATGTTAGAAACAAGTCAGAATCCATTGTTCTCATTTCCTTTGCAATTTTTAGTTGACCTCATCCAAATCAGGAATACAATGAGCTTGAAGGTTTGCCCTGGCAATTTTGATAGAAAATAAAAACAAAATGATTATCAAAGACCCTGGTTTATTTTTTATTGTTGCTGAATTCTACGTATTTTAAATGTAAGTAAAGAAAATTTTACAACATTTTAGTATACATTTTTTTATTTCAAAAAATAGACATTAAAAAATTTTTTTGAAGTTTGTTTCTTTCATAATCTTTACACCCAGTGTGGGGCTTGAACTCGTGACCCCATGATCTAGAGTCGCGTGCTCTTCTGACTGAGCTAGCCAGGCACTCCCAGGTTAAAATTTTTTTAGCATGCAAAATGTAAATGAGTTAAAAAATTTTTCCTGCGATTTTGTATTTTAAGATGACCACTGTTAATGTGAGGAAGGGGTTTCTCTACATGTGTGTGTATATTTATATAAATTTACATAAATACATATTTACAGAAATTTACAATGAAATGATAACTCTTACAGTCTGCAGTGCTTGTAGATGGGTTGGGACATGAAGATTCTGTCTATATTTTGTCCTGAAGGGCAGACTGTAAAATAGCCCTTTTTACAGGTAAGTTAACCCTTCTACTCCTTAATGTACATATTTTCTAATTCCCTCTAAAATAAAAATGATTTTAGGAAAAATGATATATTGAAGATAGGGCTACCATAAAGATCAAGACATCCGTAATCCCACTCCCAGAATAACTACTGGTAATTGTCAGGCATTTATTTTCTCAGCTAGCGTTCCATGCATATGCTAAGATACACATGTGTTTTTATTGCTTTCCTTCATTTTCTCTTCTTTCCTTCCTTCTTTCTTTTCATTTTTTTTTGTTTTGTTTTGTTTTATGGGATCATGAGATACACATTGTTTACAACCTGTGCTGTTTTTCCACCTGGCTATTTACTCCCATGAGTATCCAACTTCTTTTTAGTGGCTATAAACTAAAGTAGATTTATTTTTGATAGTTAACCAAATGCTAATAAAGGCCTGTCTTGGGTCATCATAAACAGTGGTTCAGTATACATTCTTGAGTGTTTATTTTCTGCATGTATGCAGGTAGTTGGGGGAAGATATATTGCAGAAAGTAAAAATGCCTGAGATTGAAATTTTGCACATATTAAATTATAAACAATACTCTAAAGCCGCCTTCCAAAAAGGTTTTACCCGTTGTCACTCGTATAGCGTCAGGTAGAGGTGCCCCCATTCCACTGCCGCAGCCACCATCTATAAACCCTAACCAAAGAAGGGCATGGAGGAGATTATTCAGCCTTTTCATTTCTCTAGTTGCAACACTCAGCCTGAGAGGTGCTGAAGGTTTGTTTTCCCATCATCGTTGGTGTAATAAGTACTGGGTGCAAGCCCAGCTGAGGTCATAGTATTAGTAATGATAATGATGGCCAGCACTTTAGAGCCAAACACTGCTGTAAATGCTTTTAAAATCCCTTTCTTTCGGGCGCCTGGGTGGCTCAGTGGGTTAAGTGTCTGACGTCAGCTCAGGTCATGATCTCATGGTTTGTGAGTTCGAGCCCCGCGCTGAGGCTCTTTGCTGACAGCTCAGAGCCTGGAGCCTGCTTCAGATTCTGTGTCTCTCCATCTCTCGGCCCTTCCCCTGCTCATGCTCTGTGTCTCTCTGTCTCTCAATAATAAATAAACGTTAAAAAAATTTTTTTAAGAAGTCCTAAGTATTAGCATCTATATGTACCATCAAATATAGAGGAAGAGCAGGATCAAGGATTTTGAGTTAAAAAGAACCCCAAGTGTGTGTGTGTGTGTGTGTGTGTGTGTACGTGAATGCTTGGGAAAGATGAGTATGGAGTTTCGGGCAAGCAGAGAAGAATGTGTTGGTCAGCTCTGACCAGTGAGCTATAGCTGGGGTTTCTTGGGAGTAAGAGCAGAGACCACACACAAGCTCTGCTCTCCAAAAACCACTTGAGCCATAAATCCAGCAAGTGAAGAAAGCTGCAAACTGAATAAGAGACTGGGGTATAAACTGGACTGGAAAAATCCTCCCAGCTGAAAATGGCTGAAAAAAGGAGGTATCAATTAGGGTGTTCCTTATGATTCAGTAAAAAGGGCACAATTAGTACTTTATAGGGAGAATGTTTTCCAAGTGTACATCTCAATGAGTTAAGATTCTCCACTCAAGTGCGTTGCACAGCTCGTTGTTTGTTTTCTAGGTGTAACAACTTGTGGAGGCGCAGGGATCTCATACCCTCAAAGCTCTCTTCAGGTTGATGGGCCCCTGAGGACGCAAATAGACATTATCTGCCTGCTTTGGTAGGGGGCATCATGCCTGACCCTTACATTAAGCAAAATGCACATCCTTCTGAACCCACCTCCAGCTGCCCTCTTCATCTCCATAGTGAAGCCCAAGACACTTCGGGGACCCATTTTCTCTCCAGGAACATCAGGGGAATCTCAGTGGTCCCCTCCACCGCTCTGCCACCGCAGAACTTTTTCCTCCAACACTCATGGTGCCCTGGCATGTCTATCAGGCTTTACTTGCCATTTGCCACAGAACCTGGTGGCACAGGAAGTGCATGTCCTGCTTCCTTCTTGCAAATCCTGTTCTTGGAAACTCCCTCCTCTGCCCCTCCCTTCTTCCCCTTTTCCTCCTCTCCCCTCCTCTCCTAAAACCTGGCTGAACATGAGCCCAGGGTACGAAAGATTTTAAGAATTCAGATTCCCTTGTCCAAGCTGTCATTCCACAAATCATCGGAAACTCGTGGTAACTTTGGGTTCAGTGGTGGATCCTCTTTGAAATCTTTTGGTTCCATTTGTTTTAGATTGAATTGAAGCTGTGCTAATTGGGAGTGAGTGTAGAAGAGCCCCCAAACTCAACTCCGTGGCCTCCACCTGGCTCCCCAGGCAGCCCCTGACATAGGTCTGTGGAACCCTAGAACTCCTGGGAACATAGGTTGAAAACCACCGTTCTAGAAATGGGGGATTATTCAGAGTCTATTAACGAGGGAGTTGGTAAAAGTAATAAATGTTTTCTTGTGGTCCTGGGCACAGTGGGAAACCAGCACAATTGGATTGGGATCAGGAGACATATCTGAGTTTAGTTTCATTATACATTAAAAAAAAGATTTCCTTTTTCCTCCAGTAAAGTTCTGAATCTTTTTAACTCCCAACAGATACATGTAAAGATGGCGAGCAGAGGGTGATTTCCAGTATATAGCGTACAGTTTCTGATATATATGTGTATAATTATTTGATGCATATGTTTGAAATGTTTCTGTTTCAAGGACCAACAGCCATAAATTGAGGAAATAAAAACAGACAAGTTAAACAGTTGTTACAAGCTGGCACACAGACTCAAGAAAATGTAGCATTCATCAATACGGCAGTTTGGATTTTTTTCCAAGTTCATGGCTTGATATTCCAGTATTATTCCATTTCTTTTTTCACATTAAAATTCTGTAACACTTTAAGAGAACCATAGCAAATTTCAGCCTTATAGCTATTAGAGAATGAAAAAAAAAAACAAAAAAACAAGGTATATATTTGTGTGTATGTGTGTGTGTGTGCATGTGTGTGTGTGTGTGTGTGTGTAGTTTAAGATGTGTCAAACACTCAAACAATTCATCATATGAAAAATACCACAAATAACGCATCATCATCGATAGCAAAGATAAAGGATTATTCTACACTAAACCATTCAGTCAATGTTTTGGTCAGTAAAAGTATTCTTTTGGTATTCAGTGGAGGAAAGAAGGGTTTGCAGGAGAAAGCCAGTGGTTTTGTAGCTGAAGCCCTTTTATGGTAGTTGGCTCTGAGGGATTGGAAAAATTTGTCTAAGGGCATTTATTGTTAAGTACCATGTTTATACAGGACAGGCGATCATACCCTTATGTGTCCATTAATTTCATTTGCAAAGAGATGCTCTGTTGGGAATGATCTGATGTACACATTTCTACTACTTTGCCCAGCTGTGAATTCATAAGGAAGCAAGCCACATTGGCCAAGTGTTCATGGGGGGAGGGCGGTTATCTTTTCTTTTCTTTCTTTTTAAAACCACCAAATTATTTTGATTCTTTAGCCTGATTTAAGTTGTTTGTCTCTGCCTCTTTGGCCAAAGCTAAAATAGAAACGTCTTTCAGATTTTACCATTTTTTTTCACTTTTAAATGACCTAGGGTATTATTTTATACGCTCATCCTTACTGTGCTTAAGGGTATACCATGGACCACCAGAAATTTAATGCAATCAAATATTGTTCTATGGCCATGAACTGTAATGTGACTAGTACACAATTTGGTCTGGAAAAACTTCTACTCGCATGGCTTAATAAATATATAATACCTGTTTTAATATACTGGGATTTTGTTTATTGTTTTAAATTTTTTTAATGTTTATTTATTTTTGAGAGAGAGATTGGGGGGAGGGGCAGAGAAAGAGGGGGACAGGGGATCCACGCCGGCTCTGTGCTGACAACAGTGAGCCCGATGTGGGGCTCAAAATCAAGAACCGTGGGATCGTGACCTGGGCCAAAGTTGGACGCCTAACCCACTGAGCCCCCCGGAAGCCCTATCCTGGGATTTCTAAAACATACCTTGGATCCTGTCCCTCCTCTTCCTTATCTATGTCACTTAAAGTGAGGTTTTCAAAGCCAGTCACCACCATCAGGCGTTGAACAGAGATCAGAGAAGCCAATTATTTAGGTCGCCATGTTGAGTAGATGCTGCAGGGACACAGGAGGAGGTAGATGGAGTCTTTGAAGGTCCCCAGTGTTTTCGCTAATTCTGGAATCAAGAGAGAAGGTGCGTAGGCAACTACTAGGCCCAGACGGTACCAGGAGCTTTTTCTTCTTCTTGTATCCCATGTTCCTGGTGACACACGAGACAAGCATAAATACCCCAATGCAGAAATCCTCAGCCTGGGGTAATTTTGTCCCACAGGGTACTTTGGGTGATGTCTGTAAACATTTTGGGTTGTCCCAAATACACGTATGCATTTGGTATGCTGTTGGCATCCCGGGCAGAGTCCAGGATGCTACTTAGATTATTGTGCCCAAAATGTCAATAGTGCCAATGCCGAGAAACCCTGTTCCATTTTACAGATAAGGAACCTGAGGCTCTAAAGGACCACAGTTTGTGAATGTCAGAGCTAGAATCAAAACCCAGGGCTGACTCATAAGTTGATACGCTTTGTCACTGAAACTCATCCCTTCTCAGGTACTAAGAGATAAAATCAGAATATGTAGATCAACATCCAATTATAGACAGTTATGAATAGGAGGAGACTGTAACCTAGAGGGATTGTGGAGCCATTGAAGGTTTATATGCAGAAATATTAAACAAAAGGCAATACTTCTAGAAAATCGGAGCTCAACTGGGGGCACATGGAGAAAATACACCAGTGCACATAAATTCCTATTTTCAACCAATTTATTAGTCATGAAATTTCATTCCTTATGCTCTCCTGTTTACACAGACATATTCTCCTGTCTGACAGCCTAGAGTTGCCAAAATTTATTGAGAGTAGCAAACTCAGGCCAGAATCAGCCCAGACATTTTATTTTAGGTGTTATTTCCGTAACTTTTCATTTTTAGTTTCCAAATATCAAGAAATGCCCTCTGGCCACCCCACTTCCTTCATTTTCTTCTTGTTACCACTCTTCAGAGAAGTCCAGGGTGGCCAGGTTACCAGTGGAGAATTCTGATTGCGCCTTGCTCGTGATATTGAAAACTCCCAATTTTAGTGATAATATTTCACTCTTTTGGATGCTGGGTTCCCTCTGCCCTTATTCAAATTTAGGTCCTTGGAGCCCGTCTTTGAAAATTATTTATTCCTACCCCCATTGTCTTCTCACATTTGCTCATTAGCATATCAGTTTTCCTCAACCTGGCTATTAGTTTCCCATTTCCATAGTCCCTCCCAACAAACTCAAGCATTCTTTAACCGCTTAAATGCTTAGGGGTAGTGCAGTTCTTACCAGTGGATTCCTCTTGGAAAAGCACTGGTCTCTGGGCCCAAATGACTCATGGGATGCTGGCACTGACAGGAGTCATAGAGAGGGTCCAGTCCAGTCCCCTGTTTATGTAGCTAGAGAAGTTAGAGCCAACAAGGGTGAGTGTCTTGGCAAGGCCAATAGCCAGTGAGCTGTCACAGTGGGACCATGGTCCTTATCTGTTGATTTTCATTGCCATGATCTCTGCACTACATATTTTGACCAAGTTTCTTCCAGTAATAGAGCTCACTGGAATGTGGTTCAGGGTAGTATTTGCTATATGGTAATGAATTCTACTCCACAGACCATATCGTTGATTCCAGAGTGATGTGATTCTGCTCCCTGGGTATTCTTTAACACGGCCTATTTCTGTGGCCTAACTAGCCTTGCCAAGATAACACCCGGTTTCTTGGGCCTGGGTGTGATGACTGTAGAAGCAATACCTAGCTAAGCACTGGAAGAAGAAATGTCATTGCTGTCACAGCCTTCTGATAGATCAGACACAGGCACAAATTCTTAAGTTTGGCTGCCTCACAGGCCACATATGCAATAATGTTACCAGGCAGACATTTGTTTTGTCCATATTTCTATTGTCTTTTATTGTTTTTTTAAGTTTACGTATTCATTTTGAGAGAGACAGCGTAAGCGAGGGAGGGGCAGACAGCGAGGGAGGGAGGGAATCCCAAACAGGCTCTGCACTGCCAGCATGGCGGCCAACACAGAGCTCAGACTCACAGAACATGACATCATGACCTGAGCTGAAACCAAGAGTCGGACACTTAACCGACTGAGCTGCCCAGGCGCCCCTTTATTTCTATTGTCTTTTAAAAGAGCAAACATAGTTGCTCAAACTAGAAGGCAGAAAGCAAATCCTCGTGTTCTCCTCATGAGCCAAAGCCATTTTTTGTTCAGTCATATGTAGGTTGGAAGGTGAGACGCACTGTGTACGGGGTGTGTGGGGAGCACAGCTTCGTGATAGTTCTTTGGACACCCAGACAAAGCACGTCTGTACAGACTCAATGGGAAGGTGAGAGTCGGCCTCATTCCCCAGACCTTCCAACCTCTGGTTGTAAGACCAAGTAGAGGTAGAGGCACAGGAAGACTTCTGGAAGACAGCAGCAGAGCTATGAACAGAAGAGAAAGCCGGTGCCATGGTTCTGTTAACCTTGCGAGCAGCCATGCTGGTGTTCTCACCAGCTGGATGGTCGGCCATAGAAAGTCGGCTGCCCTTTGCAGGAGTTGGTCCTCTGCAGTGCAGCACATTGTGGGGGTCGCCTTTCTGGAGACTGTGGCACATGCTCAGCCTGTCATATATATTCCAAGTGTCTTTGTATAAGGAGCCAGGTTACATTTACCTTCTGCAAACACAATGTGATGATATGTGATCAGCTGGATTCATTTAATTATTGATTAAATGATATCTATGAAGCATCTACTATGGGCCAGGCATAGTTACTAGCATAATAGATGATGGAAAACTAAACTTAGGGATAGAGTTGCCACTAACTCCCCTTGGGAATGGAAGGAAGAGTATGAAGAGATCCTGTCTATAGAACATCTATAAAACCCACGCATTTTATGTATATTACTGCACTGAGTCCTTTCGAGAACCTGTGAGGGAATCATGATTATCTCCAATGTACGAATTAAGAATATAACGTGCCCGGGTCTCACCACTAGTGAGTGGAGAGCCAGGAGGGAAGCCGGATGTTGCTTTTTTCTGTACTCGAAGTGTCTTCCGTGGAGGAGAATGCTGAAATGGGCCAGCCTGGCCTGCTGACTGGGAATGTGCCTCTAAGGCAGCGAGATGGGACAGGAATGAGCAATGCGAAGGTCATCTGCTCGGAGCTGGAGCCGAAGGTGGGGCTTGCTGACCTGTAGCAGAAAAGAAACGTGGCTCCCTCTGAGTCCAGCTGGTGGGAAGCCACGTGCTCTTCAACCTGGTGGCGGGGGATCCGCCCCAGCGTTCTCTGCTCTTTGCCACATCCAAAATGTGAGGGGCACATGGCTGCTCATCCCCATCCAAGAAAGCCCCCGGGGGACGCAGGCCTTTTCCTGTATGTGCACGTCAGCGCATATTGACAGCATGATCTTCTGTGTGGGTGTATGTACGCTCATCACAGAGATACCTCGGTGGACTGTAATCCCAGCACATTCCATACAGCAAGAAGGTTAGCCAGTGACCTGCTCTACCAAAGTTTCCCACATGTCCTACCAGGTGGCAGACTGTCCACTCGAAATCAGATCTCATTTCATCGGCTTTCGATGCCAGTCAGTACTAAAAACTCAAGAGTGGAAAGCCAGAAAGAGAAACCACAAAAGGACTGAGAAAATCGCCAATAATTAAGGATCTCCAGTATTAATCTTTTCCACAAGGAGCATGTCCTTTCCGGTCATCATTTTCTCTTGAAGCACCCATTTTTATTTAAGAAGAAAAAGTGTTGATGCCTTTTCTTTTCCCAGAGAGTGTAGGGTCTGTTCACACGAATCGAGGAAGAAATTTAAGGAGTACCAGGCTAATTTCATCCACATGGAGTAGATTTTAAAAATATTTACGTGGGAATCTCAGAGAGTAGTGGATGTGGCCTCACTGTCACGACAGTATTCTCCTTGCTGTCCACCACTGTTTCTGTGTTGCTGTCATTGACCTTCCAAGGCTAGAATGAGGTGGGTGCTCCATCTCTGTTCTTCTATTGACCAGACTTATGGGTGGGTATTGAGGATTCGGAGGTGCGAATGGATGAAAATATAGGATTAGCCCTCAGGTTTCCCAGCGGGGAGGAGCAGACCTTGGCAGAAATACTTTAACACAAGGGCTGCCGAGCAAGTAGAGAAACTTCAGGAGAGAAGCCTGAAAAGTAGTGCAGATTTCCGTTACCGTGGGAATGTAGCCCAGATGGGTGGTCTAGGTTTCAGTGGAACCCAGTCAGTAGATTCGGCCTTAACCTTGAACATCAGACTTAAAAAGATATTGAAGAAAACATTTCCGGTACAAGAAATAGAAATCCACCTGAAACTAGCCTTAAGCTAAACAGGAATCTATTGGCTAGTGCGGCTAAAAAGTTCTGGTGTTGTTTTGCTTTAGACTGGCTAAATTTAGGGATTCTGTGGATGGCTTCAGAGAACTGATTCTGGATCTGATTTCTGCAGTGCTGCTTTCACTCGCTGCCCGTGAATTCTCTTCACACGATGGGAAGGATAACCATTTTAAATGTAAGTGTTCCTAATAACTCAAAACCTCATAAGGAGAGAAAACATCTCTAGCTCCAAGCATCCATCCCATCCTCCCAGAAAGTCTCCAGTGGGTAAGCAGGCATGACTTGTCCAGCTTTCATGGGAGAAGCAATCACCACCCCACCCCCCCCACCCCCCCCCCGGACTGCCAGCTCTATCCTTATCCCACAAAGTGGGGATGGGTGGGTCCCACAGGAAAGGCTCCAAAGAGGGCACATAGGAGTCACAGCTCTGTGCTACAGGCTTGAAGGGACCTTGGTCCCCCAGCAGGAGAAATAGCTTAGAAGCAAAATGGGAGGTTCCTGGATATTGGAAGAGGGCATTCATCAGAGTACAGACTCTGCAAACCAAAGGGAGGAAGATTCAAACTGGGATTAGATTTGTCAGAGGGAACCAGAATCGACGAAGATTCTACATACAGCTTGCCTCCGGCATCGCGTGAAGCTGGGCTCCAGATCAGCCCTTCCCAAGTCTGTTGGGGGGGTGCTCAGAATTGATGGCAGGTCTTGACCCACCTTGAAACATCCACCCAAGCCCATCACATGCTCACTCAGCCTTGTGCTCACTCTGTCCTCCATCTCTGGGTCTCTCTCTGGGTCTCTGTGTCTGTGTCTCGTTCTCCCCACTTCCTACCCCCTCCCTCTCCCCCTCATCCTCTTTCTCTTTAAAATAGCCTTTTGAAAACAATGTACAATAGTACCACTGGGGAGGACAATTACTTTCAATCCACTTTTACTTAGAGCTGTTTTCACCATAATTGTTGCTGAGATGAAATACTGACCTTTCCATGTTGAGAAAATTAAAAGTGCCTCAAGGGTCAGAAAAAATAATCCCCTAACTACCAGCTGCAGGGGAAGTGCCCACATGAAGTGACTACTCCCTTCCTGACATCACCACATGTAATTCTCTAATTTTCCCAGCAGAATAGATCTCCTACCCGTTCTTATTATCTTCAAAGACACCAACAATGGGACCCCTTAACCCAGAAGGCCCACAGTGGCCAACCAGTTCTCACAAACAAACAATTGTGAGCATGTCTTTTCTCTAAGACAAAATCTACATGACCACAAACATTACCAGAGAAAAGGTCACCTTTTCCCAGAAATGGTCCACGAATGAGACAGATGTAGATTTTGCTGTCGAACATTCAGAGAACGGTTGCAATTCTACACTTGATGTTGTAGACACAACATAGGAACCACAAACAGTAATCATTAGGTGAGTGGAGGTCATGGATGGTACTGAGACAGATGTTTCCCTAACCATATGTAGAATTAAACCACTAACATCAATGTCTATTATGTAATGTGCCAATCAGAGAAAGCCAGCAAAACATTTACAGATTATAAATATACATTTAGAGGTACACTAGTGTGTACATATGCACACATATCCATAGCCACATGTGATCAGAAATTTCCAGATGCTACTTCTGTGAGAAATCGTTCCTGTATTTACAAGTTTAATTTTATCTGTACCTACTGCCCATCGCTTACATGAAATGGGGTAAAATGAGCCAATTTGTGTCCATACCTAACCTTAGGTTTTAGTTAGAAACCAGAAGCACGCATTATGGCAGGAACACATATTTGGAATGCATTAAAGCATAGGGAAGCACAGAGTTTCTACTTTATGTATAAATCATGGTATTTAAATTTTTCTCAATGGGAACAGCTTGTAAATTCTAATCTCTACCTTTCAGGATAAAGTTCTTACGCTGACTGTGCACTTAAAGACCCTTGTCTCAGACCTGTGATCACTCACTCCCTTCTTTCCCCCAAAGCAGGTAGTGTGAGTTATTGACATCTAGCTCTGTGCTGTTGATGAACTGACTCTCCTCAGGGCTTCCTCTCTCCGGAAGAGTGTGCTTATCAATTCTGCCCTTCTCCTGTATATCCTGCAAGACTTAACTCAAGCACACCTCCTACAGAAAGTTTTTCTGTACAGTTCTCCAGTGTAAGGAAGAGGATGGCTGGTCCCATAGATAACGTCTAGCAGGTAGACTGATCCCATAGACCGGTCATAGCAGTGAATGGTTTACTTGTCATTCAACTGCAGTAGAGCATCTGAGCATCTTCAGTAATTCTGATGTTTCCCCAAAGTGCCCCTCTGTGGCAGGAAGAGTAATTGCCCCCACAATGTCCACAGGCCAATCCCTTGAACCTATAAATGCATTACATTACATGATAGAAGGGACTTTGCAGATGGACTTAAGTTTGTGGAACTTAATGTAGGGAGGTTAAGCTGGATGATCACATGGATGATCACGTAAGCCCAGTCTAATCACAGGGGTCCTTAAAAGCAGAAGAGGAGAGGGGCATTGGGTGACTCGGTCCGTTGAGCATCCAACTTCTGCTCAGGTCATGATCTCACCGCTTGTGGGTTTGAGCCTCTCATCGGGCTCTGTGCTGACAGCTCTGAGCCCGGAGCCTGCTTTGGATTCTGTGTCTCCCTCTCTCTCTGCCCCTCCCCTGCTCATGCTTGGTCTCTCTCCCCCCCCCCCCTCTGTCTCTCTCATAAATAAATGAACATTAAAAAAAAATTTAAGTGGAAGAGGAAGCAGAAGAGATGTAGCCCCAGAAGCAGCATCTAATCAAAGTGATCAAGCCTAGAAGGCACGAGAGCGTGACAAAATGGAAGTCACACGCTTTCATAACCGAATCTTGGAAGTGACATCCCATCACTTCCTCTATTCTCTGTTTCTTAGGAGGTGGTCACTAGGCCCAGCACGTGCTTAAGGGGAGGCAGTCACATAAGGGTGTGAGTCCCAGGAAGCAGGCGTTCTCGGGAGCCGTGTGTTGGTTTCATGTCAGAATCACCTGGGAAACTTTTTAAAATATTGATGTTTTCTGGCTTCTGGTGGGGTTTGGGGGTTCTGCCTTCACTCCTTGGAATAAGTGTAACCCAAGTGTAGGTCAGCCAAGAGGTATCGAGAATACCTAGGGCGTCTGGAAGTGGGAGGAGGAGGAGGAGGAGGAGGAGGAGGAGGAGGAGGAGGAGGGAATACCACTGGTTTAAGAGGATATATTAAAAGAGAAGTAGCTTGCACCTCCTCTAACATGTAACATAGGGATAAAGAGCCTGGCCTCCCCTCCAGCTTCTCTTATCTCGCTCACGCTCCTAGTTGGCTGCCTGACTTGTGCTGTGATTTGGACAGAAGGCAGTGCAGTGCCATCAAAAGACCACCAGAAAAAAGGGTTTGAGGTTTTTTTTGCAAGAAATGAGTAGGTCTAAACATTGGAGAATTCTTCAAGGCCTTGGAGATGTGGAGACTAGATTGTGATCTGAGAATGAGTTCTAAATAGTTGGAAGATCAAGTTCCGGGCTCTCTGGGATGGGGATTAAATTCTGAGCTGAAACTGGCCTAGGCAGCTGCTGAGTTACCAGGGAATCTGGAGAGAGATTTGGCAGGAAAGGGGCTGGCAGTGGGCATTGGAGTTGAGTTTCTCATGTGGTTCTATATCTATATGTGTAGGGATTTTATTAACAGAAATAGGACATCTTCACAAACAGCTTCCATTATCGTCATTGTATGGTGACTTCAGCCCCCCGTCATCCTTAAGAAAGCCAACTTCCTGGACTTTTGGGGCTGATCTTCATTCGAAAAGATGTGGCTGACTTTGAAAGCAGGGTATTCCATGAGTTGTCGGCCAGGATGATTGAAACATTTGCATGGTCCTTTTATGCCCACGTTGTCCTCATGGTCAGGTACTTTGGGGAGCTCATGGGCACGTGATCTGGTCTGCATCTGTGGAATCAAGCTATGCTCACATAGGGCTGAAACCCAGGACCTTCTGAGGACCAAGGCTGACTCTGGCAAGGCTAGAAAGTCACGCAGGAAGCCATGTGAAAAGACATGAAGGAGGACAAACCTTTAAAGATGAAGAGGGACAAGCGTGGAAGAGCGATATTTTTTCAGAGAGTTAACTAATCAGGGCAATGCTTCTCTTTTGCAGAAATATTTAAAAACATCAATGTCTTTAGAAGCCAGGTGATTAGACCAGCAGGAGTTTAGAAAGAATTACACATTGTTAAAAAAAAAAAAAAAAAGAATTACACATTGTTTTAAAGGGAAAAATCAGCCCCTCGGATGCGTTCAGTGATGCAGAAATAATAGCAAACTCGAAATCTATGTTAGGACTAATTTTCTCTGTTTCGCTTGTTAATTTCCCCTGTTATGGGATCTGTCTTTTGCTACTCACTGAGAGATGGCGCCAAGTAATATTTGGAAATTATTTCATTATTCAGTGTTATTTACCTTGCCAGCCTCCCAGATCTAAACAGCAAGGAACTACAACCACAAAGATGGATTGTTCGTAGTCTGCTAATTGCATCTCTTTAATCTCTGCGGAATTTAAATATGATTAAATGAACCCCTCACATCAATTAACAAGCAACGTGAAGGAAATTAATATCTCCGTTACTATTCACATCGGTCTAACTTTTCTTTGAAGGTTATATTATCAGGTCAGTCGAGACGGCAGAGGGACTGATCAAAAAGTCTCCCATTCGAGCCTCTGCATGGGCTTTCTCCTCTTTCCGTAATCTGAACACAAGCATGGAAGAAATAGGACAACTGGGGTACTTGGCAAAATGTCTGTGCGTTACTAAAGAAGAAGCCGCTGTAAAGGTACACGGTGGCGGGTACAATGTGAATCCACTAACAGCTGTTTCGGGGGGAATAGGACGCTGTAAGCTGGGGGTTTGACTTGGCTTTGGTGCTAAGAGCTGCATGATCAGAGATGAGCCAGCCGACCTTTCTGAATTTGGAGATAGGGTAGTTGCACTATGCAGTTTTCGAGAAAGTTTAGTTGATCTCCAGAGAAGCGAATTCACAGAGATATTAAATATTCAAAACCCCTGCTCTTGGACATGAGAGTTTATGAAGCCACATGAACGTAGGTTGAGAATGTCCTCTGAACCTCTCATTCATCAATTCACAAAATACGTATGACCTATCTCCTATCGACAGGGTTCCGGGTCCCCTGTTAATAAATTAGTTTGCCTCTGGAGAACCATCATTGCACCACACAATGAAGATGTTTTCCAGAAAGTGTGAACTGAGTTTGACTTTGCAATTATTTATTGTCAAGAACTGCTTATTTTAAGGAAACTGACGCAGAAGCTCCTGGTTACCAAAAAGAAGTGGAGTTTAGACTGCAAACGTACCTGACTATAAAGCAGAATGGTCCAGAAGCTGACACAGGGGGCGCCTGGGTGGCTCAGTCAGTTAAGTGTCTGACTCTTGGTTTCCGCTCAGGTCGTGATCTCATGGCTCACTGACTGCACGAAGCCTGCTTTAGCATTCTCCCTCCCTCTCTGCCCCTCCCCACTTGCGATCTCTCTGTCTCTCTCAAAATAAATAAAGAAATAAGCCACAAAAACACTGACAAAGGATAATACTTTCTTATTTTAAGAAGTAAGATTTTTTACTCTGAGGTTTTATGTGAAGACACCAGTGGAGTTTCTAAGTTTGGGGTTTGATCTCCTGAAGACCCTTCAGAGTATCAGACTCTTGAGAAGTGGGACCAGACACGGATAATGGAGAGTTTAATATGCAGCCAAGGTCAAGAACCTGTTGCCCTGAACTCTCTCGTTCCCAAATGAACTTGCTTGCTGTCAGCTAACTGGGTACTCAGACAAAAGCAAGTCGAAACAGGGATCTCTGCTAACTCACCAGTAATAGGTGATGATTTCATTATTTCCTCTTTCAATAATTATGTGCACCTTGATATGGAACCTATACGACCCTGTACAAACCAGCGAAGTCCTAGCCCCACTAATGACAATTTCAGGTACTTCATTTTTCTTTTATCCTTATATGTCCTTGCAGAGATCACACAGGAGGAAGTATTTTGATGCACAGTGTGCTGGCTACTCAAATAGGAAGCTCAGCTTTCATAACGGCCCGAGGAGAACTTTAAGGACAGCAGCCAGTCTCTCAGTTAAGAAAGGAAAAGAAATCTTCAGGTCTAATCTCCTTATTTTTGAAATCCAAAGTTTTCCTAGAAGATGCCTGGACGGTCTCTGCATGCACCATGACACGAATGGAAGGGCACAGATCCCAAGGGGAACTCACCATTCTGCCCTCTCTCGAGGTTAAAGAGGTTTGTGTTGATTGGGCAGAAAATTACCCCCGTCACCCATTAAATGGCAGGAGGCTTCCACTTGAGCAGTCTCCTACATGGGAAAATTTGCTGGGCTAAATTTTGTTCAAGACGACAAAAGAGGAAATTCTCAGCATAAATTCCCTCGGTGCGAAAAAAGGACAACCCAGCAAGACCGATTTCCTATCTAATTGTGACACATGTACTCCCTACTGGCCCATGTCACTTGAACTTGTCAGAATGCAGTACAAAATGTTCATCAATTTTCAGCTTGATTTTGGAACTAAACTGAAGGGCGCCTTTATACACACGATGGTACTGTAGAGAACTAGGCAAAAAAAAAAAAAAAAAAAAAAAGAAAAGAAGTCAGTAGAACTGGGGTTAGTAATGAGGCAATAATATGGATGAGAATGCCCAAAATGTTTCTAAACAGCCCCAGGATAGCCAGACTCAATGGAATGTCAAATGCCAGGACAGCCCATTGGCTTGACTTTGTCTTTAAATTTTTTTTAACGTATATTCATTTTGGGGAGAGGAAGAGAGACAGAGCATGAGCGTGGGAGAAGCAGAGAGAGAGAGAGAGAGAGAGAGAGAGAGACAGAATCCAAAGCAGGCTCCAGGTTCTGAGTTGTCAGCACAGAGCCCGACACGGGGCTCAAACCCACGTGAGATCATAACCTGAGCTGAAGTCACGAAGTCAGACGGAGTCAGACACTTAACCCACTGAGCCACCCAGGTACCCCGTTGACTTTGTCTTTTAAATTCATGTGAATTACTTACTCAGGGCTCTCAGTTTCAAACAATACAAATCTGCCAGCTAATTTAAGCAGGAGGAACCGGGGGGAAGAATGTTAAGTAGATCACTGACCCGCCAGGAAAACCTGAAATCAAAGTGGCCAGATGCTGGTCTGGTAAGGAACTGCACCCACAGACACCCCCCGCCCCCCCCCCGCCCCCCGCCAGGCTGCTTCTAGAATCTCTTCCGTTCCTGGATGCTGAGTCGTACTTGTGCTCTGTCCACCATTTACTGGAATGGACTCTGGTTCTCTGCTTCTTCTCCTCTCTAGCTTCCATTCCAAGTCTATACCTGATGGCTGAACCCAGGCCAAGGGCTGGCCCTAGCATTTTCAGTGCCTGCAGGTAGAGGGAAGTGTCACTTCAGGGATGAAGCAGTTGCCCAACACTAGAGAATGTGCAGGTGTGCACGACAGTCCTGGGGAAAACCAGTAGCCCTCTTACCCTGGTGTTGCTCCAGGTGGGGTCTGCAGACCGGTCCGTGAACTGTGTGACCAGCCTACAAAGGGACAAGTATAAAAATCGAGAGGAAGCTCTCAGAAACATTTTATACAGCAGCTTAGGCTTGGATCTCGGTATCTTTATCCCAGTTTCATTCCCCTTTCCTAATAAGTCACTGTTACTAATTTTGCGAAAGTATTGGCCTGGGATGGGTGGGAAACAAAACACTGGTACTTTAACAATAGGGAGCTGAGAAGCCCTGCTCCTTATCACATAAATACTTTGGTTTGTAACATGTGCTGCGCGAAATAAATTCTGAAAGATGTAGGCCAAGGAAAGTTTTATATTTTCACTTAATAATAAAAAAGCATGTACTGAGTACTTACCGTAATCCTTCTGCCTGTGTTTATTGGATACTCCCCCAGCAGGCTCCTACTATCTTCATTCCCATTCTACAGATGAGAAAACTAATCAACAGAGAGATAAGTAACTTTCCCAAGCAGGCTGTTTCCAGAAATTTCACTCTCATCCACCAAACGCATTACCTTCTTGCGTGGACTCCCCTCCGTAGGGCAGCCAGGAGGAAACTTATTACTCACTGCCAAAAGTTGTCTTTAAAACACAGATTCTTGGGGCGCCTGGGTGGCGCAGTCGGTTAAGCGTCCGACTTCAGCCAGGTCACGATCTCGCGGTCCGTGAGTTCGAGCCCCGCGTCGGGCTCTGGGCTGATGGCTCGGAGCCTGGACCCTGTTTCCGATTCTGTGTCTCCCTCTCTCTCTGCCCCTCCCCCGTTCATGCTCTGTCTCTCTCTGTCCCAAAAATAAATAAACGTTGAAAAAAAAAAAATTAAAACACAGATTCTTTAGCCAGATATGCTATTTTTCGGAGGAAGCCAGACGCCATTTTTAAAAAACAATGGCTCACAAGATAGATGATTTCATTGTTCTGCTGGATTTGTTGTTTCCAAATTTGAGCTTGTTTGTTTTTTTTGAGGCTTTTACTTTTCTGCAGAGATCCTATAATTCTCTCTGTAAATTACTAGCATCTCTCCGTGGAGACTCAAATTCTCTTATCTGCCTCATTGAGAAAGTGCAGCTACCAAGCATAAGCTCCCACAAGACGATGAGAGAAGTGTTGGCTACGGGTCATCTGGTGCTGCGGTCTCAGTGACCCACCGGAGATGAGTATATCAGCGCCTGAGGGGTTAGGGCCAGAAGTCATACAAGACGCTCTTGTGGAACCCAATCCAGGCTCGTGTTGGAGCACAGAGCTTTCTCTGTGTATCTGACTTGTCTGAGGCGTGGTCATACAAGGCAGGAAATGTCTGCTCTCGATGACGAGGAATCACAACAGCTCCCCCATTCTTCATAAGCAGCCAAGATTTCTACAGAAGTCACATTTCAGACCTGATGGAAGTCACTCTACAGATCCAGAAATACATCAGTGCTTCCAGGCAGGGGAATGTAAGCAGTGAATCCTGTGAAGTCAAGTGGTCTTTAATGCAGTAAACACAATCTCTTCTCAGTCTCTTCCCCTTTGGAAGAAGATTTCTTTTTTATGGGCACAGAACCTGTTCTTTCTCCTTGACCAAACCCCTAAGGCTAAACCGAAGTGAAACTATTAAGTTTGCAGAGCAGACATAACATAAGTGTGGGATCACCAGGCAAGGTGATTTTTTTGAAGACTAATATAGTCCCAATTTCAGAAAGGCATATTGAAAAATAACGTCGTATATTTTTTTACCAAAATATGTATTATCAACTAAAATATTTGGTGACATGTCGGTCCAGTCATTTTAAAAAAAATTAATGAAGTAAGGCCTAGCCTGCCTTCTTAGTGTCAGACAGATGATCCTGAATTCTCTTGTCTTTTAAGATGGTGGCCAACTCTCAAACTCTCAACAGTTGAAAAATTCTTTGGTGTGATTAAAACCATCCTCTTCACATTTATCATTCATATGCTATGGTGTGTTCTTTAAACATTTGAAGTTAGATGGGAAACAGGAGGTTATTCTTTAATCTGCATTTTCAGTGTTGGTATAGTTGCTATCTTGGCACTGATGCCGACTGGAGACCATCATCCCAGGGCAGGGAATTCAGAAGAATGCACATTCCCAAGCCCTTGATCCTTGGCAGGACCATTTGAAGATTTGATTTGTTTTTGTTTGGTTTGGGGGGTTTTCCCAGAAGAGAAAATACTACCCATTTGCTGCACTGTTATTGGAAATAAATCATGAGATACTCAATGGCTTCTAAACCCATGTACAGAAAGGCTATTATTCACCGAGTAAGGCTTCTCCCGCACATTGGTTTCCCCTCACAGGATGGAGGCGTGACAATTTTTGATGTTGTAAGAAATGGGTCTTATGACCCCAAGTTGGGCATTACGAGCCGATCGCTTTACAGGTGGCGAGAAAGGAATCCTTTTCGTCGGACAGATTTAGCAGCAAGTCCAAGACGTGGTCTTGGGAACATTCCTTTAAGTCCTAGATCACTGCCGGCCAAACTGCCACTTCTGTCCGTCTTTCAGAGCTTCAGTGCATATCTGGGGACAATTTTTCAGAGGGTGGCAGAGGACAAGACTAGGTGGCTGGAGCCTTAAGACTAATTAAAATCCTAACACTCATCTATTTTTGAGAAACTATTCCAAGGAAAGGTAACTTGCTCACCAATATCAAACTATCCCCTCAAACGTATAGTAGATTCAAATAGAATTAGCTGTCTACTAAATGCTCATGGAATTATTTTTGTACCAAAAAAAAGGGGGTAATGGCTCATCCAACTAATTGCATTTATCTTGATTATCTGTTATTTTGTTGTTGAAATGAATAAACAAAGGTAGACTAAAATGGAAAAACATAATTTGCTCACAAATTAATTCAATATAGACAGTTAAGGGGCACCTGGGTGGCTTAGTCGGTTGAACACCCGACTTCGGCTCATGGGTTTGAGTCCCGCGTTAGGTTCTGTGCTGACAACTCAGAGCCTGGAGCCTGCTTCAGATTCATTCATTCTCTGTCTCTCTCTCTCTCTCTCTCTCTCTCTCTCTCTCTCTCTCTCTCTCTCTGCCCCCCCCCCACTTGTTCACATGCTCGCGCGCTCTCTCTCTTCCAAAAATAAACATTTAAAAACTATAGAGAGATAGTTAAAAATATCAAATTCAGGCTGTTAATGAAGAAAAGACAGTTTTCTGAGTAAGGAATTCAGTTGCTATAAACCGTCTCATTTCATTCGGGACCATTTTCAACATTTAAGACTCACCAGAGTCTTTTAGAAGGAGAATAGTGGTGGGTGTGGGTGTTTTCAAAATAAAAATCCTCCCCCCAAAAAGTGGATAGACACTTGTAATAAATTGTATGTGACTGTGTTTACCTTTTTTGAAAAACTCAGAGTCTACCCATGAATGACGGTGAACGTTTTTAGAATGGTCTATTGGCCACTAATTGCTGTGTAACAAATTACCCCAAGATTGGCTGGCTTAGAACAACAGCTTTTGTTACCTTAGAATGTCTCTGGGTCGGAAATCAGGCCCCGCCTAGCTGTGCCATGTGGCAGCCATGTACCTCTCAAGACAGCACGCAGTATCAGCTGAGCTATGGTCATCTCAAGTCTTGACTGGGAGAGGATCCACTCCATTCTCATATACATGGTTCTTGGCAGGATTCAGCTCCTTGCAGATGGGTGGACTGAGGGCCCGCTTATTCACAAACTATTAGCCGAAGGCCTCCCTGTCCTCTTGACATGGGCCTCTCCACAGGACAGCTCACACGTGACATCCTCTTCGTTGGAGTGAGCAAGTCAGAGAGTGCAGCAAGAGGGAGGTCACCACGTTTGCCGTCTAACCTCGGAAGTGACATCTTCCCACTTGTCTAAATTTCATTTTGTAGAAGCACATAACGAGGGCCCATCCACACTCAAGAGTGAGGTGATGACATGGATAGGCAAATAAAAGGAAGTGAGATCTTTGAGACCCTATCAGAAAGCCCCTACCACACATGGTGATCGGTTTCCACTTTAATGGTGGCCACATGAAACGTAGAAGATCAGGTAATATTCAAGTTCTCCAGTTTTTCCTCTAAAGTGTTAAAAATATATACAAATCATCTCTCCAGGACTTGATTCAATTTCCATGACCATATGTATAGCCAGAACTGGGCAAGTTAACAGTCCCTATTATCATTAGTCATACATTCAAACGTGACATTTTCTTGTTTAAAATGTGTGTAAGTAAATCAAGAAAGGATATCAAGAAGAGAGAAGAAAATCCACTCAGGCAAACAACTAGAATGTTCTGTATCAAATGCAGCCAGATATGTTATGTCCCTGTTTCTCTTTCTACTAATCAGCTGAAAGAATTATGAAGAAATAATTTTGAGGTCTGTGTATTTGTGCATGTGCGTGGTCATGCACTCATATGTGCGCATATGCGGATTTTCACAGTGAGAACACACATGGGGGAAAGGACACGGGTCCCAGTGGGTGGCCTCGTGTGTTTACCTAGCTCCTTTCTCACTATGGCAGTAAAACGGGCACAGGAAATTTTTAAGTTGGTGAAGCCTAAATTAGTTGTCTCCAAAAGCCATTTCCTTTCTCCAAACTATGCAATTTTCTTTTTTTTTCCAAAGAGCAATCCTAGCGGGTAGTACTTAGCAAATCTCCCACTTCCATTTTGTCTTCAAATGGAGGCTAATGTCAGTTATCCCTACTTTGTCCCTTCATTATGCTAGTTTATGCTTGACCATCCTGCCAATAGGGCTTTCCACCCCATAAACCAAAGATCTTCCACTTCCTTAATTGTCAGGGTCCAAATAGTGTATACACAGCCAAAGAGAAAATCCTTTTCTAATAAAGTCTGACAAAACTTTGGAAGCTACATGTGTGTTTGCCCGTGTGTGTGTGTGTGTGTGTGTGTGCGCGCGCGCGCGCATGGGTGCGTGCCTATGCTCGCAGCACATATTTTCCAAGAGTCATAGCTCGCAAAGCAACATTGCTGATCTAACAATCACACTCTCCTCAAAATGATTTACATCAAGATTTCTTTGCATTGAGCAAGTTCACTGTGGCTCGCCTCAGTTAAAAGACCAAACGGTGCTTTGTTTTGCTTTGGGCTGGAAAGAGGAATAAGAAAAAACTGAACAAGTCAAGAGACAGATAAATTGCTTTTTCTAAACAAAGACTCATTGCGTTTATAAACTGGGTCTCCCATAATTTTTAAAAATCGTTTATATGTGGAGATGAGCCTTATAAACAGTACAGCCTCGTCAAGACTATGGTTTTGTCCAATTAAAGGACTGGACCCGACGAGACCACCAATTGTTCTGTTGTGTTTTGGAAGCTTGATCCAAGTTTACATTTCCAGCCAATGCCTCACCCCTTATGTTTATGACAGCACAAAAGAGCAAGCTCTGGGAATTTCTCAAGGGGAAGTCATGGCAGTGTGCATTGTCACCGAGAAGGAGAGCGTGGGAGGACAATAAAGCAACATGTGGAAGGGAAGGCAGGAGAATGGATGATCCCTCTTGGCTTAACACTTAAATCCCAAATTGGATTCTCCTACATATCAAAAGTGAAAATATTTTCAGTGTTTGGACATATGTAGGAATTGCCAAATGGAGATTTAAGTCTGAAAACAGTACGGCATCGACCATTTGCACAGCTGTTGTTGGAAATGGCTCCAAACCATCCTGATATAAATATTGACCGTGTGCATTTCTAGGCTTTGTTCAGGGGCTGTCCCTGAACATAGCGAGGCCGTGAGGGCCGTACGAAATACGATTATTATCATACTAACTCTGTCAGCCATGATAGTTGTCAGTCTGCAGTCTACTTGTAATCACGCATACGGTAGCTTTCTTTGTGGCAATTAGAAGGTATAACATGTGGTTATTTTGCTGAACCCAAAAGGATTGAGTGTGTGTTAGTGTCTGTGAAATTATTTTAAATACATGTGTTTTTCCAATGGAGAGGGAAGGAAATGCCGATCTTAAAAAAAAAAAAAAAAGCGGGTAACTTATTCTGGGATTCTTTGTTCCCTAATGGCTGCCATGTTGTTCTACTCCATATCTACCTGCTCTTCCAGGCACCCGGACACCTGACTCTATGGTTACGCCTCCTTGGTCCGATATCATGCTACCATAAGCTCTGCATGTCCCTGAACTCTTCTCCTCAATCAAAAAAGCCTGTCTGGACGATCTGAGAGGCCAATTTAATGAGATTTCATAAAGGGCTTTCATAGTCACTAAAATTAATTTATCTTGCGTTATCACCCAAGAACTTCTCAATAACTATTAATTTTGCCTTCCCAATTCTGATGAATTGTGATCTACCTATAAGGTCCACCTAAAATGCTTACACAAATGCCTTCCAGAAGCCACTGAGTGTTTCCTCCCTCGATTTTAATCTTTGTAAGATGACATTTTTAAACTATTAAGTGCTTAAGAGAACCACTTGGTCAAGTTTGTAAAAAAAGTCTTATAGGGAGATGAGACTGAGACACATAACCTTCTGCATCATGTTACCAGTGTCTACTCTGCCATTTGTGGGCAAATTTCTCTGTGTGTTGTGAAAAAATGGCAAAATTAGTCTTTGTCATCCTAAAGCCTGGAGCAAAGTTCGGGCGATACTAGAGTTCCTTCTCCCAGTGAGAGTTGCTTCTTTGTTCATGCCTAGAAGACTTCCCAGACTTATCTCTCTAAATCACAGACAGGCAACAAAAATCCAGTGGAACAAACAAACAGAAAAAAAGAAGGCGGAGGAAGGGGCATTAATAGCCTCCCAGAGACCATGAGTGCTAGAAAGCACTATGAAATTTACCAACAGCTGGCTACAAGCCAATGAAAACACTCCCGTTTGGGTTCCAGTGATTAAAGATTAACATGTGGAGAGTTTATCCTTCTCTTCAATGAGTAGCTGTCCATCCTTCTTGATGTACCCCTAAACAACCTTACCAGGGATTAAGGTAAGATTCTCTTTGTGTGATTTATCAGGAGGCTTGCACATGACTTCTAATTGTCTTCCTCACTAAAAAGCAAAGGCTCGTGTTTCCTAGCAAATTACTGAGCCACAGAGATTTACGTAATGAACCAAAGTGAGGGAATGCGGGAACATCACTGGTGGTTTTAGAGTTAAAGCAGCAGAAGCTATGGATGGCTAGAATCAGCTGAAAGTTTCATTGAAAGTATGCGGTGGTGCTCAGGTTCCCTAAATCAGGGTATTTCCAACTCTCTTCCATATTGGAACATATGGGAACTTTGGAAACCTCCAGTACTTGTGATGCACACCATGCCAATTAAATCATAATCTCAGGAGGTAAGATCCAGGATCGCCGTTGTTTTAAAACTCTCCAGGGAATTTCAACGTGCAGCTAGGTCTAAGAATCGGAGCACTTGTGAGTGTCTGCTGGTGTGTGGCTCTCTTTGATCATTACTACCTCCGGGCCCCATTTATTTTCTCCTTCCACAAACATATGGTTATTCAGCAGCTACTCCGAAATAAAAAGCAGGGCGAAGATTTGTAACATCAAACAAACCAAAAAAACCAGGTGCCATAACCCAGGTCACTTTAAGAAGGAAGGTAGTAGGAGGGTGGGCCATTCCTAACCTGATGTAGATTTCTCATAGCGCTGACTTTGTAAGGGACAAAAATTCTTGGGAATATCAGGCTTCATTCTCTCTTTTTAAGTAAAATGCAGAGCATTGACATAACGCAACTTTGGTATCCTCCAAAGATGGTCTGAAAATGGCAATTGACATGGAACGCCAAGAACATTGGTTTATTAGCCTTATCTTTCAATATATAAACTCTGAATACTATAAACAAATTCAGAAAGAGATCAAGAGTTTGTTAACTAGGGCACCTGGGTGGCTCAGTTGGTTAAGCAACCGACTTCAGTTCAGGTCATGATCTCACCTGCGAGTCTGTGAGTTCAAGCCCTGCTTCAGGCTCTGTGCTGGCAGCTCGGAACCTGGAGCCTGCCAATTCTGTGATTCCCTCTCTCTCTGCCCCTCCCTGCTTGCTCTCTCTGTCTCTCTCTCTCTCTCAAAAATAATAAACATTAAAACATTTTTGAAAAAAAGTTTATTAACTATTTCTGATAAATAAATTTGGTGATAATCCCTTTTTAAAACAGCATTACTGAAATAGTGATGCATTTTTTAAAATAATCTATACAATTAGAAAAATCTAAGAAATGCTAAGATTTATCATCTGTGCAGAGGGAATTCAAGCTTCATTATAGCCAAATGATTTTTAATGTTTCCTCTGCATAATTCACCCTTTTCCTTCTACTGTTGCTGCTGTAAGTTATTATCTGGATACTTCAACTGAGTTGAAACACTTTTAAAAGCCCTCCAATAACACTGCCTAATCCATCACTTCCTATTTCCGCCATATGCATTTAGAGAAGTCAGAAAAGGAGACTCTAAGTATCTACAAGTTCTCGCTTAGGTCAGAGCGGTACTATGACTTGTATTATAAGCCTAACTTAAGAACCGTAGATTTTCAGTGATTTTATCTTTTTTTTTAAGTTTATTTATTTATTTATTTTGAGAGAGAGTGAGAGCCAGGGAGGGGCAGACAAAGAAGGAGAATCTCAAGCAGTCTCCACGCTCTCAGTGCAGAGCCAGATGCGGGACTGGAACTCATGAAACTGTGAGATCAAGACCTGAGCTGAAATCGAGAGTTGGACGCTCAACCGACTGAGCCACCCAGATGCCCGGCTAGTGGTTTTATACTCCCTCTAACCCTTAAGTTCTCCTCTGACCAGATCAGAGTAGTTGCTATTGATATTAAGTCACTGCCTTTAACATTTAAAATCTTGGAAAGAAAGATGTTCTCTCCCTGCCTCCGCCTGCTTTCCTGCCTCCTGCCAATACCTCCTGGCTGGAAACCACGGGACAAGGGAGCCTGGGAGAAGGAATTCACCGAGGTCAGCATGAGAGCAAGAGGCAGAGAGAGCATTGGAGAAAGGGGACAAATGGAGTGAGCCAGCCCACGTTCTGGGGACACACTCCAACCAGCAGGAAGATTCTTAAAGAGGGCTATGCTTGGCACATTGTAGGAACAGCAAGGGGGTCTCCGGGGCAGGAGCTCAGGGGCTAAAGGAAAATCTTGTAGAAATCAGGGTCACTGAAGCAAGGGGGAGCCTGATAATGCAGGCCTGTGTGGACTCCACAAAGCTTTGGCCGTCATCTTATGTAAAGCGAGGTAAAGATACGAGGGGAATTTTTTATGCAGGGGAGTCCATAGTACCATATGGAAAACAGGGCTTAAGGGGTAGAATGGAAATGACTACAGTCACCCGGAGCTCGGAGCAGAAGTTCAGATGGGAGATGATGGTAGTTTGAAATAAAGTGGAAGCAGCAGGAGTTAGAAGTGTTGAGAGTATCAGTTTTGCGGTTCTTCGGGTTTGCCGTCTTATTGCATCCAAACACCTTTTGTGATACTTTCATTCATTTTATGGCATGTATTAAGTAGCTACGATGTGCAGAGCATGAATTCAGACAATTCTCTAGCTCAGGGAAAAGAGGGAAGGAATTTTTATGGAGCACTTGTGCACTAAATATTTAACTGAGGCTTATTCGTTTTCTATTTCATTTCATAACCCACAATGAAGTAGATGGTATTTTCCCCATTCCTCCCCCTTTCTCAGATTAAGAATCAAGAGAGTTAAAGGTGATGTGTGCAAAGTCCTTGAGTTGGGGAGAGGCAGGGTGGGAATCAGTTTATCTGACCTCACATCAGTGTTCCTGCACTACCAATGGCCAGAGATACAACACAAGTCACAGATATTGTTTATTAATGTAACACTCGAGAAACTCTCTGAACATCTCTTTCAAAGGATGCTATGAGGGGTGCCTGGGTGGCTTAGTCGGTTAAGCACCAGCTCTTGACTTTGGCTCTGGTCCTGATCTCGAGGTCTGTTGTGAGACTGAGCCCCATGTTGGGCTCTGAGCTGGGTGTGGAATCTGCTTGGGATTCTCTCTCTCCGTCTCTGCCCTTTCTGCCCACACCCTCAACACACACGCATGCCCATGCGCACACTCTGTCTCTCTCAAAACAAAACAGAACACACACACAAAAAAACAAAGACTCCTACAAACTTATGGGAAAAAAAAAAAACGGTCAGAGTTAAATTTGTATCCATGGTAGTAGGCAGAAATGAGCATCATACTTTGGTATGTTATAGATCAGTACTAAGTGTATGCACCCAAATGAGGACTGGTGGGACCAAGGAACTCCTCATGTAAACAACTAATTTGAACAGAGCAAGTAGCGAACATCCAAAAAAGACTACAATGAACAGAGTACCTGTTGATTTTAATTAGGCTACTGCATAAAAGCATGGCCTGGATTTAATGAATTTCTTTTAATCCTGAATGTGCCTTCGTCTACAGGGTCCATTTGAGCAATAATGACACTGTGCATTCTTCTTAACATTTCTAATGCAACATTAGGCCAAAATTAGTCAACGATTAAAACAGAATTATCCCATCATGGTCAAAATCATTTAGGTCAAATATATTATATTGGAAGTTATATTTAAGCACATAGTGCTATGGAATGAATTAAATTCTTTCTCTCCACTGTACTTTGCATTGAAGAGGCAAACGCAAACTCAATGCACACACTTTGTCAACCGCCATATGGAGGCATGATCAAATTTGCATTTGGGCGAGAGTCCAGTCCATCCGATAGGGCTGTAGACAAAGGATGTCAACATTTGGAAAAACTAGGTGTTTGGCTCCAGGCTGATAGTGCTCACGGATACCAGTCACTGTAACACATGTATCAGGGGGACCACTGCAGTATTTGGTCATTTGTAACACACAGCTGATAGAGAATATTCTAGTAACAAAAATAAGCCCTGATACCATTTTTCTTGCAGGGAAAATTGAAATATGTGACTTACCTAACCACCCACCGATTAGGCACAAACAGTAAATACCAGTGACCGATATCATGAACATCACAAGAACCAGGGAGAGGTTATTGATTGATAGTAGGAACATGTCCTTACATAGAAAAGTGTATTTTCTATCATATTTTCTGTTTATAATTTAGATGAGCTCTTATCCAAAGCCTATGGGAGTTACCTAAAAAAACTTCTTCCAAGGATAAGATTCTGCCAGATGTCAATAAGTGTATATAAAGCGTGATATATCTTGACATATATTTGTGAGGTCGCGTTCCGGCTGTCATTAACCCTCTGGAAAAGGTAAATTCACAGAAGGGCACATCTAGATTCTGCTCAACAGCCATACCTCAACTCAATTCTAATGGTACCATAGGGCCCAATTAGAGGCTTACATCAAGTTTTTAAAGTTTATTATTATTATTATTAGAATTAGACAGGGTGGATATTCATTTTTTAATAGTTGATAGCAAGTTACTTCACAGAAGAGGGCACAATAAGCCTTCTATACCGTTTAATGGCAAGTTATAAGAATTTGGATTTTATTATATAATGTTTCAGGTATTGAATAATTTATTTTTGTGAAATGAATCACCCAACTCTGAAGATCAAAACATTTGTATGTTTCAGAAGTAGTTCAAAACTATCAACATTCCAAAGCATGTTTGTTCTCACTGTTCTACTTGGCCATTCTACCTACCTTCCTACCTATACTTAGAAAGATACAAATCAAACTGTTAAATACATTACCTATAAGTCAAAAGATTATAGATACCATCTTCGGTCTTCATATTATTCTATGTCTTCTGAATTTTAACATGGAACATGTATTACTTATAGAACTAAAATTCTATAAAGCTATTTAAAATTTTTTTAAAAGATCTAGATCTAGTTAATTTTGAAGACAAGAAAACCAGTATCATGCATAGCATAGAACATATGGATTGGGGCATAATTGAAACTCTTACAGAAAGCCTTAAAAAATCATTGAAAATCCTTAAGAGTTTTTTAAGGGAAAAAAATGTGAAATTTAATCGTAATAAATAAAGAAGATGCCTTAAGCTGTACACATTACATTTTAGTGGATGTTTCATTTGCAAACATTAAAACGCACATGTCTTTGATTCTTTAAATTCCATTGTCTGTGGGAATGTTCATCTAATGCTGATACTCAGGACATTCTTGTTTCATATTTTTAAGCCCAGGGCTAATTGTAAAGTTGGGATTTAAGGCACTGAACTCAAGGTTGACTGTGTCGACCACCCTCTAATAATGGAGTGTCCATTTTGACCTTAGATGTTTACATTAGAAAGGTGGGAGCTTAAGTAGTGGAATGCACCTGATACCAAAATTGCTGGCCTGTTACCTATTCCTCACTTCAGAGACCTACTCCACATATGGTGGGTAAACCAGCAGTATATCTCGAGAGCCTAGAATGGTCCAAATCGCCTCTAAAGTTACCCATCTCATAGTTCCAGAGATGGAAGAGGAGAATCTCACCTGGTGTGAAGATGATGGCCTTAGAACCAATCCATATGTCCTAGCTCTGAAGGATCAAGACCGTGGTGGCCTAATTCTCCAGCTGATGTGCCTGCATCACAGGCTAATAAGAATAACTCCTGCCAATTCTTGCCTCCTCTAACCCTGTGAAATGGAAATTACCTCGATAGCTTACTTAGGTATCTGTTGTCGTTGACGAACACCGGGACACCAGCAGTCCTTTCCCAAGGCTGCTATTTATTGTCCCTCCCCGTGACTTTCAATTTAATCTAAAATGAAAAAAAAACAAAAACAAAAAACAAAAACCTAACTTATTCACTTTAATTCATTAAGTTTGGGGGGAAAAAGACAAAGAAGTGTTTTATACATGGGCCAGTGCCATTTTTCCCAATTCAGCACATATTTTTGCAGGGTCTTCTAAATTCAACAAATCTATATTGGTCGTCAATGCAATCACTTAGCTTGCTGCTGCAGGAGATAAAAGGGAAGACTTCAAGGAGTGAAATCTAAAGCCTTTACTCATCCCATTTATTTCTTTAGCAAATACTTATTGAATACTTCTTTTAAGTTCATTTATTTATTTTTGAGAAAGACAGGGGCAGAGAGAGAGAGAGAGAGAGAGAGAGAGAAAACTATAAGCAGGCTCTGTGCCATCAGCCCAGAGCTTGATGTGGGCTTGAACTCATGAAACCATGAGATCATGACCTGAACCGAAAGAAGAGTCTGACGCTTAACCGACTGAGCCATCCATGCACCCCACTTATTGAATACTTCCTAAGTGTCAATGCTAGGAAAATAATTGTGAACAAGATAATCAGGGTACCTATCATCATGAAGTTTACAGCCTAGTAAGCCTTATTTGAGATGGAAGATGCCACAATGGTTTAAAGGAGGCACACGTCATATGCTGATGGCCTCAGGCAGTATCCCATGAAGAAGAAAGTACTGGGGTCAGCCGCAAAAGGATTTAAAAACAACAACATAATTTCACAAGATGGAAGAGGAGATAGCGTGGGCAAGGGGGACTTTGATTAGCTTGTGCTCCAAAAAATAGCGAATAGTCTAATTTCTAGAGGTTAGGCCACACCAAGGGAAATACTAGCAGAGGAAGTTGAAAAAAAATGTGTCAAAGTCCCAACAAGGCCAGCCTTCGGTGAAGAGGCAGGAGGCTTGTTCTGAATTCAGCAGGCAGTAGGGGCAGCAATGCCGGATGTTGAGTTTGGGATTGGGTGGACAACAGGTGTGGTTTAAGATTGATCCGGACATCAGAGTCTCCACCAAGGCGATTATCACGTTCTATTTCAGGCTTTCAACCACCGCTGGCTCAGTGCACAGGGGACTTACCGTAACTGAAGGAGACCAACCGGCAGCTTCACTCCAGGGATGCAAAAATTGTGACCCTTTACACAAAAACAAACAAAGATCGATCCAAGAAAAAAAGGTGTGAAGCCCAGTGGGAGGATTGTCACTAGCATTAGCCATCTTCCATCATGTCATTGTGTCTCATGTAAAGAATAATAAGGAAACGCACTGCAGAGCCAGCTTGCAAACGGAACACATTTAGAGGATCTGGAGGGAAAATTAAAAATTAAAAAAAGATATCTAGTCAGAGATTTGCACCCCCATGGAGCTCCTGCCCCCCTATACATGTGTTTTCCAAACTCATGAATATAAAGATCTCTCTTTAACTTTATTGAGTATAGTTATCACAACTAACATAGGAGAAAGCGTGATTCTTCCCATATGCAGAGGAAAGACACTCCCATAGTGATTCTGGCCCCAGCCAGGAACCTCATAAGCTAGAACCTTTTTTCAGATAGCAATGATCAGCTGCCCATTTCTGATGAAGCCGCCTCTTTCTCTCCAAACACATTGGAAATTCTGTTGGCTTACTCGAAAACATGAAGGAGAGGTCATAAGCAACAGTAAACTATAAACCTAGAAGTGATTTCTGGCGGTAGAGCAGTGCTGGCCGGCAGCTAGATTAATTGCTAGACACGTAACGTTTATGTGAGTGAGAGACAGAAAGAGAAAAAGAGAGAGAGAGAGATCTTACATATCAGGCAGCACAAAAGAGAGAAATGAGCAATTTGACTTGAGCACTCATCATTCTCAAAGGACATTGGTTCACTGATCCCAACAAAACTGTCCTTGGGCGTAGATGTGTGGAAAATGTTTTTATGGTAAAATTTAGATTTTAGCCCCAATCTAAAACTATGTGTCAGGATACTGCTTTCCACCTGAAATCGTTTCCATAGACACAGGGATAAAACTCCAAGTTTTCTTGGCTCCCCCAATCCATTATACCTGCAGAAGAGCTGAAGTTCGGAACTGTGTTATGAACCTGTTTAACATCACATGCATTTACAGTGCCATTTCCTCCGTTTATATTCCCTTTCGGCTGGGAAGTCACTTCAGTGCACCTGCTCATCTCCTGCCTAGTATTTATTTTTTGGCCAGCTATTCCTGTTTCTTACAGGGACTTCTTTTTTTAGCCTTTCTTTTTGAAGAGGGCTGAATAATTCATAGAGCTTTCAAAACTAAGAATATACATATTTCTTAAGCATGTGTATATATATTTGTATATAAATGTAAGATATATATAAAGATTGTATAACATACACACATACATACATGCTATCCATCGTTATAGTATTTTCGACTCTAAATATTCTGAAATATGTTCTGTGTCATGGGTTCTGCTGAATGGAATGACACCCTGTAAGATCATTTACACAGAAAAGGGGTTGTCATTGAGATAAACAGATTTGAAAAAACAGCTTTTTATAAGCTTAAAATTTTGGTCTTGAATGACTCGAGAAATTAATTCAAGAAACAAACAAACCCTGGTTTTGGCTGTAGCAATTCTTAAGACACAGGGAGCAGTCATCATATCAAAGTAAAGTGTTAGACAAGTCTAGAAGAGTAATGCCGTGCAACCTGGCCCAATTAGGAGCTGTTCAGAGACTGAAAGAGAAACCTAAACAAGAAAGGAGGAGACACACACACACACACACACACACACACACACACAGAAAGAGAGACAGAGAAGCAAGAACCCATAAAATAATCCTACCAATGGAATCGGTAAGGGATAGAGCTTTTAATAGGCTTATTTTATTATAAGAATGTTGCTGATAATGATCAAAGATGAGAAACTAATCTTTAATGTTAAACGTACATCCCTAAGAAATTCATGTCACCAAGAATTTGTCTTCAAGATCTTTCATGTAGAAGTTTTCCCCTGGTACTGAGGATTAGAGAAAATGAAAATATTGTTACGTACACTCAAGAGCAAGTGTAGTCCATGCCCAAAAGAACATAATCAATTTATTCTCATAAGAAATCGATGGGTTAATACTTTGCATTCACCTGTCCTAGAGATATCCTCATTTTAATCTGGAATCACAGGAGAGCATCTCTAAAGACAAAAATCCATTACTGGGGACAGATAAGGGAAGTCCTACTCACCGCTTTCCTAAACTGGAAGCGTAGCCCTTTCTCATAAGCTGACTCTGCAACACCAAATTTGGATCTGTCCTGAAGAATTACACAGAGGAAAAATGTAATACTTTGGTGCTCCAGTCCGTAGGGTCTATTCATGGCAAAGCCAGCCGTGCGAGAAAGAATGACAGGTAGAGATATACTAAGCAAAAGAATCACTTCCTGAGGATTTTCGTTTACCTTTTAAATTATACTTTATAATTCCCAGCAAACTTACTCTTGTGGACTCCCTATTAGAACCAAAGAAACCTATGAAAATAAATCAAACGTATAAACTCTAGAATTTTATGAGCCAACAATCAGAGTGCATCATACATATTTCCAATCAAATAACAAGTGAGTCAATTAAACTGAAGCCTACGATTGTAGAAATTGAAGCAGTATTGACTGAAATGTAATGAATTCGGTTCAAGGAAGGAGAAAATCACTGTTGCTATAACTTCTGATAATGTCTCCGCGTTTGTACCTATTGGCCTAATTAGTAGATTTCTAGTTTTCTTAGAACAATTTTACTTCACAATTAGGGCTTAATTGAAATTAAAACCCTTTAGAAGGTCTAGTACTCTGGATTCTTACTGTAACCCAAATTCTTCCATAATATCAAGCAGAAACCTGCTTAACTTCAAAGACCTTTGTAGAAAAACCATAGGACTCAGAAATGGATTCTTTAGTTGCCACTCTGGAAATAGAGACTCCTCAGTGACTACTCCAATTTCTAAAAGCCATGTATTCCCAACACCAAAGTTTACTGCATGATGGATGCTGGAAGCCCCTCGTATTCCCTCTCATTGTATATTTTAAATTAATAAGTCATCACTGATTTCCCCACAAGATTTTTCCTTAGTGAACCACAGAACGTTGGAGCAGACCAGAATCTGGTAAAGCCAGAGTTTGGTCATATCACTAAATTTCACACAATGCATTACTCTTTTTGAGTAGAATCAAGGCCAAGATCACTCTCCCACCTCTAGAAGGATTTTTGAATCATACCCCGCATAATGCACACTACATACTCAGGCATGAGTGCAAATGATTGGCATTGTGTTCTTAATTACTTTTAAGCTGGGAGTGATTGCCATGCCTTGCTCTATATGCCACAGGCTTATTTATCCAGATCAATATTATTCATTTTGGAACGCAAGTACATGGGGATTGTACCGCAGCCTTCAAGTTTTTTTGTGTGTGCAGATGATCAAAGGTGATGCGATTATGGGCTGAGCAGAAAACTGCATTCAATTAAGAGTCAAAATCACTCCATTCCAGAGACCCTGCTTCTCCGCTTCTGTCCAGTTTAGCAAACGGGAAAGGTCCAAGGCAGCTGACTCTCATCTTGTCGCTCCTAGTCTTCTCTCTGGGCCTGTCTTGCGCTCAGTGACACTTTTATATTGGTTGCCTTGCTTCCACATGGCTGTGCTTTCTTTCCCTGTACGACATATGTTGAATATGTGAGATGGAACAGGATGTTTAAAGTTGTGGAGTTATCAGTTTGTTTTCCCTTAGAAGGCACAGATGCCCTAACATGCCAAGTCCCAGAGCTCTTAATGTCCTCATAGCACAAAGTGCCCAACATCACATCTATGTTTACACAGTTCTTATTGTCTAAGCGGTCTAATGTTTTGAGCCGGCACATTTTCACCATTTGCTGCCATTATGTCGACTGAAGACAACTGAAAGATGCACAAGGAAGAATTCAGTGCTTTGATTTAAAGAAAAAAAGTGTCCAGATGACTTGAGAATGTTGGTCCAACCCAGCTTTCCACATGAGAGATGCTTCCATCTGCAATATAATCCCAAAATATGGCTTAATTAGTGATACTGATATTTACAGCTGGCCCGTATCAGAGTGGAGAGCTTACTTTTTAGGAGAGAATTTCTAGCTTCCTTTTTAGGGGACCCCCTCCCCCGAGAGGTTTCAGGTTGGCCTGGCACAGTTCAGGAGGCGGCAATACAGTGCAGTCCCTTCACCAAATCCCCTGGACTGAGAGAAGTCACGAGGCTGTCCTCAGGAATCCAACGCCATGCTATCACTGTCAGTCCTCCAGGGTCACTTCAGGATTCTGCCCCTCTGGTCTCCAGGCGATCATGGTATACAGCCCCTCGACGAAGTGGTAATAACATTGGCAATGGGGATTTCAGGTAGTGAGTGGGTCTAGATCAGAGCAGAGCAAGCCCTGTAGGACTCACTGGTGACCTGCCGACCAACTGTCTGGGCTCCAAAGCAAAAGCGACGAGAGCAAAAGACCCAGCAAGCACCACTTTGATGATCGCTGGGAGCTACGTGCAAAAATAGAGCAGGTTGAAGGCCAGGCAGGCCAAGTTAATACATGGAGGAGTAGAGGCCATTTCAAAGGATATTAAACTCCCTGTATAACATTTCAGGAATAAAAGAGTGGAAAGTGAGACCCGGATACAAAAGGAAATGCCTCTTTAGTTAAAGGATTCTGAAAAATGGTGTCTCCCGGGCGGTCATTCTCCAATCCCCATGACCCACGATGCTCCCTTTCGAGTATTGTGTCCAGCCAGCGCAGACTGTTAAATACAGGGATTGGGAGAAGGGGGTTTAGATGTAAACACCATGACATCTGATTAATGTTGTCCTCATCCTTCGATACTCTGGCACACTTCCCTCTGGAAAGATCGACACTTTGTGGTTGGTACAGTTTTATCTTTTTATGGCCTCTGGCCATACACACATGAAAACAGACCCTTTCTACCAAGCAACAGTCCTTCCTTTGTGCAATAATGGGGGGGAGGTGAGTGGAACGCAGAATTTGTTCAGACATTTGACCTTTTTTTCAAACAGGATTTTAGTTTTTAATTCTGAAAGATAGAAACATGAATAGGTATCTTTATGGAATCTTCTATACAGGACATTAAACCACTGTACAATGTAGCCATTGCTTTATTATTTTTTTTTTCTATTTCTCATCCAGCTCAAATTTTAAAAAACAAATTCGAGGTCAGAGTGCCACTAATTCATTCAAAGAAGTCCAGCAGGCACAGTAGAATATCCTTCTGTCTTCTGCTCTTTCACTGTCCAGGGATTGGAATTGTGGATAACAACTTTCTCTTTGTGTAACTTTTGGAGACTACATTTTTACAGCTTCTGGAGAGAGAAGGGAAGAACTGGAGACATAATGGTTATTTTAGGGACCCAAGTGTAAGGTTGACATTGTGAGATGTAATACCCTTGGTACATCTTAAGGCAGTTGCCACATTTCAAGGTATGATATATTAGTATCTCTAAATCTTCATAGATACAGCTTCCTATTGTGCTTGTAATTTTCATTTTTATCAGCAAAGTCAGAGGACAACTTCAAGCATTGTTTTTCTTGGCTACTCTCATTTAAAGACGTATTCTTGTGTTTTGATATATTCTAAGATTTGAGCCATCTTTGATCAAATCTTTTTGATTTAGGTTTATCTTTTAGTCAAATGTAAATTGCAACAGACCTTTCTCTGACATTTTGTATACACATACACAGTGTAAACATGCAAAACTTGCAACCCTGATGTGAACACACAGTGCTTTTTGTTCCCTATTTTGATTATGTAGCCAGCAAACTCAAAAGGGAGGTCATTATAAACCCTTTGTGGATTTTGTGGCAAACACAGAGGTTTCTTGCTATGATTAAGTATTAGGTAGATTACGGTTGTGATAGGTTGCTTCTAATTTTATTTTAGGTCTTTACACAATTCAAATTGTATTTCCAGGGATAAAGGACAGCTCTGTTCAGAGCTCAAAATCATTTCCAGGAATGCTAAGATACAAGAAAGAAAGAGCTCCATTAATAACTACATGTTCAAGGAGCACCGGGGTGGCTCAGTTTGGTTAAGCGTCTGACTTGTGGTTTCGGCTCACCCAACCTCATGGGTTCGAGCCCTGCATCAGGCTCTGCACTGCCAGCTCAGAGCCCGCTTGGGATTCTCTCTGTCTCCCTCTCTGTCTGTCCCTTCCCCACCTGCACTTCACTGTCTCTCTCAAAATAAATAAATAAGCAAGAAAAACTGACCACATGTTGGATGTCTTGTACATTAATCTTGGTCAAGATGTTTCTACATTTTTTCCTAAGAAAGCAAAATATTTACTCCATAACTATTTGTATTTATGTGGGTTATTTTTTAATAATTACAAAAATGTGTGTCCTTTACTTAACATCCCTGGCCAAAGAAGAATGTTAAGTAAGAATATCTGACGATTTCTTTGTGGTTTGTGCTACTCTGTGCTATACTTGCAATAGTTAATCACTGGATATTCGGCTATATTATTTCATATGGCTCTCGACGTGACCAAAAAGAGCCAAACTGACCCTTTTGCAAATGCTGCTTTAATCATATTTTTATTTGCCTGATCCAGGAAGCAAAATGAAACAATTTTCTAGCTATAAATTTTCTAGCTATGTTTTTTTGTTGTTGTTGTGATTTAAAATGACCTAAAATTAATTTGAAAACAATAAAACACTGAAGTTTGTCATCAAAGTCAAACTTAAGGTGCCTGTTTCATCTTGTTTTCCCTTTTTGAACCATTTTAAGAGAAGTGATTGTCTTCTTAATTAAAAAAAAAAAAAAAAAAAGGACTAATTTATTGCTTGGGGTCCAACCTGTAAATCATCTGATCTAGAAGGAAGGAATTTCTTTTAAGACAGTTCATATTGAATGCACCAAAACAATTTCTACCTCAAGGCTTCTATCTGGTCAACCTCCGAAGAATGAATCTGAAAATGTTTTTGTCATCTTTGGTGATCTTTGCTTTTACTGATTTAATAGGTGTTTTAAAACAAAATGAACCAGTATAACAACAACAAAAAACCTTGAGGAAAACTCAAGCCACCAGCCTGTCATATAAAATGAGAGTATTAACATCTGTTGGTAAAAATAAAGTATGTTCAGTTCAGATCTAAACATATGAAGGTAAGCAAAGTGATCCACCTGTGAAAGCATCATAGATTCCCAGTAAGGGTTGGGGAAGCAAAGGGAAGAATGCAGAGGACAGGCTGGAGGAATTGAGTCTTAAATTATCTCCACTTGTGGGGATCTCTGCATCCCCACACTGACCCATGTTACATGGTCAAGCGTTAGCTTCCAAGAAGGTTCGAACTAGAACTGTAATCTAGTACCGAATATTTTGCATCCTTAAACAGGGAATATCTTATAAGTGATGAGCCACAATCTACCATTTTGTTTGCTTTATGACTAAATATAAGTCTCAAATTTTGAGTAAAAGGCAACTAAAAGCACAGGGTGTCTAGAAAAGCGGGCTTAAATAGAGACGATCTCCAACGTGTCAAATGTATACTTCCATCCCTCCAGCTTTCCAGCCTCCACCCTAAGGAATTTTTTTTAATGATCTTGGGATTAAGTGGGGGCTTTAAACACTGATTAATGCCACATTTATAATTAAGAACTTACTTTTAGATTTATTGTTGTAATGCTATTAAAAGGTATATCCAATGAATATAAGTTTACAGATATTTTCCTAAAGAGAAATAAAAATTATGGACTAATTGAGATTAGGATGAATTGGAAGGTTTATGATAAAAGGTCTTAATTCTCCAGAAAAGTATTATGCCGTTGGAGTGGAGAGATTTCCCAGAGGTATTTTGGCTTGCTTGAATTCTACTCTGCAGCTGAATTTCCAAAAGATTATTATTGATTACCATTTAAAATCGGGGCTCCCTGAAAAAATATGATTTCCCTTTTGAAAAATAAGATAGTCTAGAATTGGAACCATCAGCCAACCATGTAAAGTCCTGCCCCCCAAACCCTAGGAGCCCAATGAAAGCCAATCTTTGTGCTACTGAGTATAGGCTCTATTCCTTAGAAAAGCCCCACTCTGTAGGGTAGCCCAGAAATCTCTCAAAAAGAGATTATGAACTTGGACTCCAGTAGACCCAGGGAACTCCCCATGCAAAATGTATCCCAGGTCAGTGTAAGGTATCCATCCACCTATCAGGAAGCAGCAAGGCCGTCAGCAGGTAGATGAAACAACATTTATATAGACTAAGTTCTTTAATTGTTGCCTTCTCTATTTGCTAATATAGAGAGAATAAAATGTTTCTCCACATCATTTGGTCATTGGTTTTCCCAAGCATTTAAAAATGTAATAGGGATTTTGCATTTATGAATCAATATTTCTGTAGTGCATAAGACAGTGCCTTGTATATAATAAACGCTTTACATGTATTTTTACATTAAAACAAATCGTTGTAAGAATTTAAACAACAGTGGATCGTCTTTTCAAATGGCTAAGGAAATGCAAGGATTTGCTTTGCTTTGGAAACATTCTAATTAATTACTGCTCTCGTACATGCTCCTAAGTTTACTGGAGATTTCGCTTTTTCCCTCACTGGAAAGTTGAATGTGTGAGCTACACTAGAGCTCCCTGTGAGGCCTGCTTTCTGCTGCGAACTGACAATTTCGAAGTTTCTCTTTGTCAGAATCTAAATTCAATACTCTAGCATGCATTGCATCTTTCAAATTGAAAGATGCAAACGTTGGGATCTGGCAGCTGTTCATGGGGAAAGAAGGTGGAAGCATTATCTGACAATTGAAGATAGAAAACAATTAAGGCTGCCATATAAAGTATAACTTGAAGGTTGAATGGTATGGATTGCAAGGCTTTTCATGAAAATCTCTGTGTTTCTTCCCTTGTCAAGACAAGAGCTGGCTCATTTCCCAAGCTTTGGCAAGCTATCCATGAGCTCTCTAGAGAACGGCAAATAAATACCACCGTCTTTCCCGCACTGTGAAGAAAAAGCCAGCTGTGCCTCTCACAACTGATGTGTGAATCAGTTCAGGGGGGCGGGGGTGGGGGGAGTTCCTCTTCCGTTTTAGGTAACTAGACTTAAACAAAGTAAGTCTTACAGTTCTGAGCCAATGTAAAAGTGTCGTTCTTTTTTATTTATCGTGAGTTTTTACGGTTCACCGTTAAACTAGGAGTGAACAGAGATGTGAGTAAACTACAATAGCAGGGGCATCAGGACAAAAAGCACTAAGAATTTGACTCTGGGAAACTTTAGGTGATGTGTGCTGCAAAAGACTGTTTTTTTTTTATTTTTTTTATATGTTTATTCCTTTTTGAAAGACAGAGCACAAGCAGGGGTGGGGCGGAAAGAGAAGGGGACACGGAATCTGAAGCAGGCTGCAGGCTCTGAGCTGTCAGCACAGAGCCCGATGCCGGGCTCGAACTCACGAACCATGAGATCATGACCTGAGCCGAAGTGGAACTCGTTCAACCGACCGAGCCGCCCGGGCGCCCCATGCAAGAGACTGTTTTTATGTGTGCATGTGTCTTTCTAAATATCTTCTGAGTAGATGAGTACCGTTAAGCTCAGTGTGCGTACTACCTCAGCCAATATTAAGTGGAGGGGCAAAGAAAATAGACCTAAAAATGAAATGTTGATAAGGCACAGAGATGCTCCAACTTCTTCCGCGATCTGAAACACCTCCTTCCTCCAAGTAGTTCCTATAAATGTTTCCAACAGCAACCAAAAGAAAACTGAAAGGGATCTGTGGTAGAACCAAGCAAAGAGCATTCCTTGTGGTGCATTAGTTGAATGATTGCTGGATGGCTGAATCAAGGAAAGACTCTGGAATCACTTGGAGATGAGTGAGACACCTCCTGGCTTCGAGGTGCTCACAGTCTAGTGAGAAGAGAGACACTATGTGAAAAGGGCTAAGATACAGGTGGATATGATATCAAGGGAAACACTATAAGTAAATTATTTAGCCCCAGTGGATCTGGAAAGATTGCCAGAGAAGTAGACTTCCCACCCGGGACTTGAGGTATGACTAGGAATCTACACTTAATCTGGGGGAATAGAACTTCTGGTCTCCTGCATAGTCTAAAAATTGAACTTTATTCCCTGAGTAGTGCTTAGTATAATGTCTGACACATAGAAAGCATTGAGTAAAAAGGTGTCAAAAGATGTGTCTAGATTTCCAGGAGCTGTGGTTACAAAGTACCACAAACCAGGTGGTTTAAAAAACAACAGAATTTATGTTCTCACAGTTCTGGAATCTGGAAGTATGAAATCAAGGTGTTGTTAGAGACACGGAAGAGGATCCAACCTTGTCTCTTTCAGCTCCTGGTGCCCCTACACATTCCTTGGCTTATGATAGCATCACTCCAATCTCTGCTCCCGTCTTTAAGCTGCCATCTTACCTTTGTGTCCATGTGTTTCTGTTTTCTCTCCCTGTGTCTCTGTTTCTTCTTTTCATAAGGACACCGAATCATATTGGATTAGGGACCACTGTAATTGAGTAAGACCTCATCTTAACTTGATTCCATCTTCGAAGACTCTACGTCTTTTTTTTTTTTAATTTTTTTTTAATGTTTATTTACTTTTGAGACAATGGGAGAGAGACAGAGCATGAGCAGGGGAGGGGCAAGAGAGAGGGAGACAGAATCTGAAGCAGGCTCCAGGCTCTGAGCTGTCAGCACAGGGCTCAACGTGGGGCTGGAACTCACAAACGGCAAGATCATGACCTGAGCCAAAGTTGGACACTTAACCAACTGAGCCACCCAAGTGCCCCACGAAGACCCTACTTCTAAATAAGGTCACACTCACCCATACCATTAGAACTTCAACATATCTTGGGGCGCCTGGGTGGCGCAGTCGGTTAAGCGTCCGACTTCAGCCAGGTCATGATCTCGCGGTCCGTGAGTTCGAGCCCCGCGTCGGGCTCTGGGCTGATGGCTCGGAGCCTGGAGCCTGTTTCCGATTCTGTGTCTCCCTCTCTCTCTGCCCCTCCCCTGTTCATGCTCTGTCTCTCTCTGTCCCAAAAATAAATTAAAAAACGTTGAAAAAAAAATTAAAAAAAAATAAAAATAAAAAAATAAAAAAAAAAAGAACTTCAACATATCTTGCCAGGGACACAACTCAACCCACAACAGAAGGAATGAGTCATTCAAGGTTTGGGGGCAGGAGGTTGGACCATATTTTAGAAGGTTAACACAAAACACAGGGCAAAGGCTATATGAAAGTGATGGGTTTAGAAGGAAGAGTCAGCACTCTCAGGTAAGGAATTATTGAGAGGAGACAGATGTTGAAAACTTCCAAGTGGGATGGTAGCCATGGAAGAAGGGGAGAGGGGACTGTTAGTTCCATAAGCTAACCACCTGGTCATATATGGGTAGGATTCAAAATCATTCCCAGGTTTTTAGCTTAGGAGGCAGACCTAACAAGTATTGGTACCATTAACAGCAACATGGAATGGAAGGGAAGGAGACTCCTCTCTGCAAAAGACACTGATGTGTTCAGCCTTGTGTGTATTGTAACCAAGGTATATCCAGTACACTTTCAGGGAAAGGACTAGATATCCTTTCAGGGAAAGGATAGATAGCGTTGTCCACTAACACTCTCTGCAGTGGAATTTTTCTGTATGTGTGCTGTCCAGTACCGTAGCCACTGGCCATAAGTGGCTCATGAGCTCCTGAATTCTGCACCTATGGAGCTGAATTTTTAGTTCAATGTTAATAAATTTAGTTTGCCTAGTCCCATGTGGCTAGGTCCATCATATATTAGGTAGCAATGGTATGGCAGGTATTTGGAGACATGTGTTTAATATTTGAGAGAGATACACAGCCTGGTCCAGACTGGAGATTGAGTTTGGGGAGTCATGAGCTTATGGGCAATTGCTGAAGCCGTGTGAGTGCATGAACCCACCTCCCCCCATCTCAGGGGAGGCCAGATGCTAACAAAGAGTAAAGAATGAAAACCTTGGGGAATAGCAATATATAATTGGTACACCACAGAAGAGGGGGAGCAAACGGCATCTGAGAAGAAGAAAGAAAAAGGAGAAGAAAGGATGGTATTTCAAAAGCCATGGGAGAAATCTAAATGAGACAGCAAGTCCACTATATTGTATAAAAACATGTTTTCTTAAATCAACTATTGTCATAGACTCTTGTCCAGCAAGAGAGCAAATGCAGGATTAAAATGCAAGAGAGGCTAATGTCTGGGAGGAGACAAGAGCCCCAACTAAGGGTCCTTGCCCCATCTTTATTAGGATCAGAGGTTTACAAGAATGATGGATGTGCACAAAGAGACAATGGATCCATGGACATTAACTCATGGGTGTGAAGGAAAGGGGGTTTGGAGGATATGCGGTGTTAGGAGTTTGGGCCAATACAAAAACAAAGTCCTGGTGCCAGGCAGATGGCTGTTTGCAGGAGACTGAGGCTCCACCTGTGTTTATGTAAACTTGCCTAGGGTACAAGAAAGACAGAGCATGCTACCTCAGGGTCCACAAGGCACCTTTCTTTTGCTAATTAGCTCCCCTCTGGACAGCTTCACCCCGCTGCTGTCTATAGCCCTGTTTACCTGTTTACCGAATTTGGTCCTTCCTTCCTACGAAAGCAGCTTTCTGCTATTGTACTAAGTTGGGGAGTGTTACCGCCCTGAATACCTAATCTTGTTTACCTCACTCTTGATGCTTTCATCCTGAGGCTTTTCTATTCCTCTGTCTTTGTCCTAGACTGGGGGCCTTTGCCCTGTTTACCTAATCTTGTTTACCTAAACTTGGGTGTGTTCATCCTATGGCTTTCTAATTCTTTATGCCTTGTGAACCCCTCAGTGCAAGCTCAGGGAATCCCTAAGCTTGTTCCCCACAAACCATGAGAAAGGGATTTCAAAATTACAACATCCCTTCGCCAATAAACGCAATGGCCATATTGCGTTCAGCAAGAGTTAAGTATGTTGGGTGCTGGAGACATGGATTTTTATGATATTCCCCCCTCTCATTCCCCACCAGCATGAAAGATATTTCAAAAGTTTACGGAGGCAACAATACTCATAAAGATGGGACTATGGATACCAGATACCCCTTAAAACATAGCTCCACGACGGGAGGGCCCAGAATTTTTTCCCCATGAAGTCCTCTGAGAGATTGTATAATTTTTGTCAAATGCTTCTACCGATAACAATACCAGTTTTCATAGACTTCATCTAATTACTCTATAAAATGAGTGGAATTATTTCCAGTTTACAAAAGAAGAGGCTTATGGCTTATGAAGCTCTAGGCTGCTTGCCTTAGACGATGCAGGTTGCACGTCATAGAGCAGAGACAGGAACCCAGGGCCATCTGTATTCAATGTTCTTTTTGACCTTAACAGCGTTCCCTAAACTTAAGACACTGACAAATGCTGTCATGACTTTTGCTGCAATCTCCTTACCACCTGTACTACTATCCACTTAATATCATTAAAAGTAAACTTCAATTATTGCCTAAAAGCCAAATACTTGAAAGGCCAGCATCACTTGTGATAGATGATAATTTCTAATAAAAATAAATTATGATGAGCCATAAAAAATTAAAATATGATTAAATTAATGTCATTAACTACTGATGCCTGTCAAAGAGTTTGCATCTGAGACCTTCAAACGGAAATTCTCAAAAGAGGCTCAACCATAAGAACATCCCTTGCCTTTTGCAAAGGATGGCATCTAATAGCAGTGAATTCTCACAGGGATGAAGCATCCTACGTTCCTTTAAAGGATAAGTAGTATAAGGTCATCTCCCCTTGCCATATTATAGATAAGAAAAAGAAAGGTGCTGAGAAGTCATCATTTCAACCTAGGATAAAACCATAAGGCTGATGAATTTAACCCAGGACTCTCACATAGTTTCTGAGGTCACCTATTATTTCCTCTGGCATTACTCTCCTAAAACATGTTTTGTAGATATTCACATTGGAGACAAAATCAAACTGCATTTCTAAAGATGCCATTCTCTACATTTCATTGATTATATTTATGTTCTTTAGAACAATGCACTTTAAAAGCTTCCTTAGCAGTATGACTGTTTCCTTTTAGAAAAATTAAAGGTCAAAGAGGATCCATACCCAGCATCGTATAGGGTCAAAAACTGGATACACTGGGGAACTGGTGCTCAGCATAAAGACTGAGCCAGGCATTTCACTAGACCATATGCCCTGACAGGAGAGAAGCTTCATCATACTCATCATGACTGCAAGGATCAGGGGCACCTCGGTGCCTCAGTGGCTTAAGCGTCTCTTGATTGCGGCTCAGGTCGTGTACTTGCGGTTTATGAGTTTGAGCCCCACGTCGCGCTCTGTGCTGACAGCACACAGGCTGCTTGGAATTCTCTCTCTCCCATTGTCTCCGCCTGTCCCCCCACTTGCTCTGTCTCTCTCTCAAAATAAATAAATAAACTTAAAAAAAAAAAAAAAGACTGCAAGGATCAATCACCGTAGCCCTATCCTTATGGGACTGGTCCACGTGACTAACAAAGCAGGTTTTTGTTCTTGGACAGAAGTCTTTGTCACAATCTGATCCTGTTGGGGGGTGCCACCTTCTGGACGACAATCCTAGAAAGAATCTTTGGGTCCTAGAGGTAACTTTCTCCAGGTAAAATGCAAAATTAACCTTGTCTATATAAATTTCCACTTTATACAACCAATACCTTAACTAAGTTCTGGGGTGTGTACGTTATGTGAACCACATTAAAAGAAAATATTTTGAAAGAAAACAAGAAGGAAAGAGATCCCTCAGATTGTATTTTTTTTTCACTAGTGAGGTTTTAGAGATCTATTTTTTTAAGCTTGAGTTTAAGCTAAGAAAAGAAACCTTGCTTTTTATGGCAAGCGTTCTTGAGCAGAAAGATAATTTATAATGGAAAGCATCTTGCAGAAAAGTTTTAGTAATCAGAGGGGGAAAATGCAGAGTAGCTTTGTAAATTTTGACTTTGAAAGGCCAGTGTAATGTAAATATGACTTCCTCGCGTTTAAACAGCAGTGGTTTGAAAATAAAAACTTGTACGAAACAGGCAGCTATCTAGTTAGAGGAAAATGTGTCTAATAAGCATGAGTGTATGAGATGCCTTGAATATTTTTGATACTGTACTATAATTACTAAAGATGCAAAATTTCCAGGACTTTTGAAACCATGAGAAAACACGTTTATTGGGTTTTATTTTTCCCCCAGAATAAGATAGCTATATTTTTTAAAAAAATTTTTAATATTTTATTTTCTCTTAGAGAGAGACAGAACATGAGCAGGGGAGGGGCAGAGAGAGAGGGAGACACAGAATCCAAAGCAAGCTCCAGGCTCGGAGCTGTCAGGGCAGAGCCCGATGCAGGGCTCAAACTCACGGACCGTGAGATCATGACCTGAGCCGAAGTCAGGCGCCCCAAGATAGCTATATTTTTTGGTAGTCTTTACATATGTAAAGTAACCTAAGTACACTAAATGTATTGTTCCCACATAAATTACATACTTGGAATGTTTTAAATCATTAATGTAATCACCAGTGCTTAAACTTTCTCTTCCTTTAGTCAATAGATGAAAATATGAATAAAAAAGTATAATTATATTTATTTGCCTTAAGATCTCCTTTGTATCAAACAAAGATTGCACCATTTTGAGAAAGTCCAGAAGCTTACCAAAAATATTGTTGAGTTCAAATGTTTTACGCTACTGGGAGATTCTGTAGTCATTGTTTTTACCTTGGACTTCTGAAAACTGTCTTTTGTTCCAGGCTTAGACAAACTTTTCTATCCCTTACCATCCTGGGTTTAGGCTGATTTGAGCACATTCTCAAAAGGGTCATTTTTCTTGCTCCCTAAAGGATGCAAGAAATTGGAGAGGTCAAAATCTTTGCTGTGGAGGTCCTTGAATGGGACTGTGGTACAGAAAGGAGTTGGGCTAGGAATATTTGCTTTAGAATCTAGTCAAATGCAAAAACTCCTCCCTTCCTAGACCCCACTGGGCACTCAAGCACAGTAATAATGTGTGGTAAATGATCCAACGAAAGAATGAATCGTCACTTTCTTTTCTGCCTATAAATCTGTAATCCTAGAATTTGCAGCAGGCCAACCTACTGCATTTTCGTACCCAGTGGCTATCCCTGTGTACTGCTTGCCATCCATTCTCTATATATTCCTGTCGACATCGGTGCTGTGTATTTTTCATTTGATTTCAGTCTTTTGTGTATATCCACCTTCCCAATATCATTAAGAGACACAGGCCACAAAATACACATCTCATGACGAAAATACATGCTCATTTCCCTAAATTCTCACATTCTGCTTTCATGACACTTTCATATGTTTGTCTCTGTCTTTCTTACAGAGTCTTACATATTCGTAATTGGTAACCTCTTCTCTAATTCTTATATTTGCATTAACCAGGGGTGCCTGGATGGCTCAGTCGCTTAAGCCTCTGACCCTTGATTTTGGCTCAGGTCAGGATCTCATAGTTTGTGAGTTTGAGCCCCACATCAGGCTCTATGCCGACAGTGTGGAGCCTACTTGGGATTTTCTCTCCCTCCCTATCTGTCTATTCTTCCCCCACTTGTGTCCTCTAAATAAATAAATAAATAAATAAATAAACACTTTTTTAAAAAAAAAATTGTAATTAACCAGACATGTCTTTTTTGCAGACTTTATACTTTTTTCCTCTTATACCTTTGGCTGTCTGTCCACCCCTCTATGCAACCATCCATCCTACCACAAAGTAACTCATTGAGTCTACCTTTAACAGATTTCATTATCAGTTTATATGTTTATTTTTGAAAAAAATTTTCCTCAAAAAATGTCTGCAGGGAAAATAGTAGTGTTGGTAAATTTCAAAAGCCATCTGCTCTGGAGAAGGTTGGGAAGATGGCAGGGAAGAGGAGCCTACGCTCACCTTGTCCCACAGATTAGGTAACACTCACATCAGTGTAAGTGACCCAGGAAATGACCCGAAGACTGGCAGAACAAACTCCATAACTGAAGGTAGAGAAGAGGCCATATTGAACAGAGTAGGAAGCGCAGAGATGCATTTGGAGATGCTGTGGGGAATAAAGGGACTGCAGCCACCCAGTGGGGGAAGGGATCCGTGGGTACAGAGCAGGGAGAGAAACAGGCTGTCATACGAGGGAGCCCACATGGGTAAGACAAATCCCCATAACATTTGGCTTTGAAAACAACAGGAGCCGAATTTTATGAGTTTTTACAACCAGCAGGACTTAATGCCTAGAATTTTTCAAATCCGTGGGTTCAGTTCTGGGAGAGCCTGGAAGGTGAGAAGAAGCTGAGTCCCCATTCTTAAAGAAACAGCATGACAAACAGCCCACAAAGCTACAAGGCAGAAGCAGCAGTTTGCAGAATGCCTGGAACATACAGGAAGGAGAATAGTTTACTCATTTTGGAGCATGTCCAGGAGGCGCAGGGTTCACTGAGGGACTTCTCCAGAAACAAAGGAGCTGGCAGGTGCCATTTCCCTCCACTGCCCATGCAGCGTAAACACATGGCCACCTGTGAGAACCATCGTGGCTCTGAAATTGACTACCCTACTTGTTCACACCAAACCCCACCATGCTTCCTTGGAGCCACCCTTTCCAGTCTCACTTGCCTCAGTCCTGGAACTGTGGGCCCCCTCTCCCAGAAGACTGGCATGAACTTTGCCAACACTGCATCTCCCAACTGGCATGATTTGCAGAGCCTGAGTCCCAGCAGTGGCAGCAGCAGGTCTCATTTCACTAGCTGACTGACATACATCTTTCTAAAACTGTGTGCCCCACCCTGGGCAGGGACCCAATGCTATCTACAGCAGGAAAAGAGAGCATTTGCAGACTACTGGAACAAAGGAAAAAGCAGCCAGGATACAATAGCAGGGCACCCACAGCACACGTAGGAAGCACCCTGAAACACCACGTTCTGGTGAACAGGGAACACTGCACTGCAGGGCACTGAAGGATCTCTTCTTCAGAAGGCCACTACTCCCAGCAGGAGATGTAGCTGACTGTCTTAACACAGAGGAACAGACACAGAGAGTTAGACAAAATCAAGAGACAGAGGAGGATGTCCCAAATAAAAGAACAGGGCAAAACCACAGCAAGAGACCTAAGTGACACAGAGATAAGTAATATGCCTGATAGAGAAGTTAAAGTAATGATTATAAAGATAGTCACTGGTCTTGAGAAAAGAGTGGAGGACATCAGTGAGATCCTTAATAAAGAGATAAGAAAGAACCAATCAGAGATGAAGAACACTATAATGAAATGAAAAATATACTTGATGGAATAAATAGCAGGCCAGAAGAAGAGGAATGAATTAGCGACCTGGAAAACAGAGTAATGGAAAGTAATCAAGCTGAGCAAGTGAGAGAAAAAATATATCTACAAAATGAAAATAGATGTAGGGAACTCAGTGAATCCCATCAAGCGTAACATACACATTATAAGACAAAAGAAGACAAAAAGGAGAAAAGGGGGCAGAAAATTTATTTGAAGAAATAATAGCTGAAAACTTCTTTAACCTGGGAAAGGAAACAGATATCCAGATCCAGGAGCACAGAAATCCCCTAACAAAATCAACTCAAGGATGTCCACCTTAAGACATAGATAATTAAAATGGCAAAAATTATTGATAGAGAATTTTAAAAGCAGGAAAAGAAGATGGTTACATACAAGGGAAACTCAATAAGGCTATCAATGGATTTTTCATGAGAAACTTTGCAAGCCAGAAGGGAGTAGCATGACATATAGAAAGTGCTAAAAAGAAAAAAAATCTGCAGCTGAGAATACTGTATCCAGCAAGGCTGTCATTCAGAACAGAAGGAAAGATAACATTTCTCAGAGAAACAAAAGCTAAAGGAGTTCATGACCGCTAAACCAACTCTAAAAAGAAAGAAAGAAAGAAAGAAAGAAAGAAAGAAAGAAAGAAAGGTAAAGGAGACTCTCTGAATGAAAAGGAAAGACCATAAGTAAGAGTTATAAAAGTGGGACACACAAAAGCAGTAAAACAAAGTATATCTGTAAAAATCAGTCAAGAGATTCCCAAAATAAAACGATGTAAAATATAACACCATATACCTAAAATGTTGGGGGTGAGTAAAGAATGGGTTCAAACCTGAGTGACCATCAACTTAATACAGACTGCTATAGGCAGAAGATGTTATAGACAAACCTAATGCTAACCACAAATCAAAAATCAGTAATAGATATGCAAAAAAGAAAGATAAAGGAATCCAAGCACTTCACTATAGAAAGCTAGCAAGCCATGAAAGAGAGCAAGAACCAGGGAACTACAAGAACAACCACAAACAAGTACCAAAATGGCAATGAATACATATCTATCTAAAATTGCTTTGAGGGGCACCTGGGTGGCGCAGTCAGTTAAGCGTCCGACTTCAGCCAGGTCATGATCTCGCGGTCCGTGAGTTCGAGCCCCACTTCAGGCTCTGGGCTGATGGCTCAGAGCCTGGAGCCTGTTTCCGATTCTGTGTCTCCCTCTCTCTCTGCCCCTCCCCCGTTCATGCTCTGTCTCTCTCTGTCCCAAAAATAAATAAACGTTGGAAAAAAAAATTAAAAAATAAAAATAAAATTGCTTTGAATGTAAGCGGACTAAATGCTCCCATCAAAAGACATAGGGTGTCAGAATGGATTTAAAAAAACAAGAACCATCTATATGCTGCCAAGAAGAGACTCATTTCACACCTAAAGACACATGCAGATTGAAAGTGAGGGGATGGGGAAATGTTTATCACGGCAAATCAATGTGAAGAGAAAGAGGGAGTATCAATACTTATATGGGATAAAATAGACTTTATTTTTTTAATGTTTTATTTATTTTTGAGACAGAGAGAGACAGAGCATGAACGGGGGAGGGTCAGAGAGAAGGGGGGAGACACAGAATCTGAAGCAGGCTCCAGGCTCTGAGCTGTCAGCACAGAGCCCGTCGCGGGGCTCGAACTCACGGGCCGCGAGATCATGACCTGAGCCAAAGTCGGACGCTTAACCGACTGAGCCACCCAGGCGCCCCAATGGGACAAAATATAGACTTTAAACAAAGGCTGTGACAAGAGACAAAGAAGGGCACTGTAATGATAAAGGAGGTAATATAACAAAGAGATATGACAATGACTTTGATAAGGGCACTAATCCCATTTGTGAGGGTTCTACTCTCGGGACCCGATCACTTCCCAAAGGCCCCACCTCCTCATGCCATCACCTCGCTGGTTAGGATTTTGACATATGAACTTGAGAGGGCTACCAACATTTAGACCATAGCATGACTCATTATTCTTTATTATTTATTTAATTCTCAAGTGTTATTTATTCAATGATGGCAAATTATATCCTTTCAAAAAGTCTCTGAAGGTTCTCGATCCGAGTAAGTAGGAAATAACCAGAGAATGCTGGTGCACATTCTGGCAAAAGAGACACCCAGCTGCCCTGGTGGAAATCCCCCAGACCCCCTCCACTTGTCTCCTCACGTGGGTAAGCAGTGCCGCGCGATCATGAATTACTCCTACCCTGCTGTGGAGCTCTAGAAAAGGCAGGACGGAGAGCTAGTGCCTGCTCCTGAGTCCCCTCCAGGGCAGGATGTTCCTCGCAGACGTGTGAGGCTGCCCTCCGTTTCTGAGTGTGAATTCTGGAACGCTCGGGGTATGGTTGTTGGCAAAGAAAAACCTGAACGCGTCACCAAAGGCACAGCCGTGCTGGTCAGTATGGATGCATTCCCATTCTCTCCCTCAGTGCAGGGGCGGGTGTGAACGTGAAGAAAAGTGAATTGGCGAAAGATGCAGGTTTAGGAAGCTGCCCCGACCCCCACTATGAGTATGTCCATCCCGCAGGGGGCCCAACTCACGATGTGCAGGTCTCCGCAGAGTACTGCTTCTCTTTCAAGGTGAATAGAATGTAGGCAGGTAGGAGAGAGATGTCAGAGCCCTCGTAGCCGCTAAACGTCAGAGCTGAAAGCCTGAGACTGACCTCCCCTCCTGGCCCTAAATAAGCTGTTCACCTGCCTAAGGAAAATGCTGCCTTTGGAGGCAATTCTCAGAGTTCACCTAATGACGAAGGTTAGTACCGCAGTAGCTTGGATGGCAGTTTGGAAATCCCTAATTGGTTTCCATGCAAACTTTTCCTTATGGATTTACTGTTTATTTTACCTGATTACAAAAGAGAGAGGTACCCACTTCCTTTCTTATGAACGGTTTAAAATGCAGTACGGGGGCGCCTGGGTGGCGCAGTCGGTTAAGCGTCCGACTTCAGCCAGGTCACGATCTCGCGGTCCGTGAGTTCGAGCCCCGCGTCGGGCTCTGGGCTGATGGCTCAGAGCCTGGAGCCTGTTTCCGATTCTGTGTCTCCCTCTCACTCTGCCCCTCCCCCGTTCATGCTCTGTCTCTCTCTGTCCCAAAAATAAATAAACATTGAAAAAAAAAAAAATTTTAAAATGCAGTACGTATACCACCTGGGAGACAGAAGCACACGCCAAGCTAGAAACCGTTGTTTTCTGAACATCGAAGTATTTCCTCTCAACTCGAAACATTCATATGCAGCTACTGTGTACCATAAACCATGTCAGGGGCTTCCAGGACACAAGTGAGAAAAGGACTCAGTCATTGTCTCAAAGGAGCTTTTAGTGTAATGAAGGCATATCTGTCATCTGCTGCCACAGTAATGCTGTGTAACAAGTCGCCCCAAGCTCGGTGGGTTAGCTTACACATCTCCGGTTCACCTGGGCATCGGCTGCCCCCAGCTGGGTTTGGTGGAGTGTGGCTCTAAGCTGCAGGTTTTAGCCAGTTCTGTCCTCTCCGTGGTCCTCTCCCCACCCTAAGGTCAGTGGACTAGCCAGGCATGTTCACGTCTCCTCATATTCACTGGCCAAAGCGAGTCACGTGGCCAAGTCCAGCATCACCGGATGGAGCAAATATACTGCACCTAGAAGGAACGGCAGAGTCACCTGGCAAAAATGTGTGGCTGTAGAGAGAGGTGCAACATTGAGAAAAATAATACAGTCAGGCACATCAGGGAAAGATAAACTCACAACTGCCTAATAACCAAGGATGGAGATGGGAATAGGAAGGGGATTAATTATTTCTCAAAGACATTAGGAAAATATTTTTAGAGGAGGTAGCATTCGTACTTGGTATTTTAAGAGGCAGACAAGGGGAGGGGAAGTAGGCAGTCATTCGGAGATGCTCCACGAGCAAAGTCATGGGCACGTGTAGGACATTTTCAGTGTCAGGTTGTAAAGAAACAAATTGAAAGAACACATGATAGCAGTAGAAAAAGGATACCAGTAGGAAAACTACAGACAGACACTCAGTGGAGATTCCCGTGTCAGAAGTTCCCGTGTCCTCTGTTATTATTGGAAGTTCTTTGAAAAAAAAACAAGTGTTTGAAAATTCCCAAGTATGAAATGTGGAAAAGCACACAAGAACAGAATTCTTGTTTAAGTCTTTGGAACTGGAATTAGAGCTAGCAATACCTTAGAATTCATCTAGCCCAGCTCATTTAGTCTACAGAATAAGAAACTCATGCTTTGGGGACGAATATACTCTGCGTGTGTGTGTGGGGGGGGGGGGGGTCGCGCGTGCGTGTGTGAAATATATAGACATTAGAGAGACAAAATAAATGTCATCCTAAATACATCTGTCCAGCTATCTATGTAAACTGTATGATAAATAAATATATTTATATAGAAACTAAATTATCTCATATAGATATAGCTATCTAGGTGGGGATATGAAATGAGCAGCCTTCTTGAATTGGTATTCTAAAGAACTCTTCATCCCTCAAAAGCTTAAAAACCACTTTTATCCTCATTAAGTGATCTTTTCTGGTGTCAGGGAGCAATACGAATCACATCATTGGAATGCCGAAGACAGTTGTTAATAAGGAAAAACATATATTGCCACAGGTAGTCAAGGCCTGGAAATACCATCTGAAATGGCCGGTCTAATGGAGGAAGTGGGTGGATCCTCAGACCCCTGGCCGAGTTTGGGGTGCCAGTATCAAAAGATGGGAGCCTGGACACTAGGGGACGGGCCAGAGCGAAGACAGCAGTGTTCTCTGTATCTCTTTCTCTTCGGAAACTCGTTCCCGCGTCTGTAAACGGAACATCGTTATCCGCCTGACCAAAATGTGATCAGAAAAAGGAAAAAGAGTTTGTGTTCATAATATGTGAGGTTTCTTCCCAGAATAGAAATAAAGAACCTTTGAAGGTGTGCCCTTGAGATAATCGCCAGGAACGTAGATCAGAAGTCAGCGAGCCGTGGCCCTCGGGACGAGCCCGGCTGGTCTGTTTGGATAGAACAAGTGTCATTGAAGCGGCCACCGCCGTTTGTTTACGGACGGTTTGTGGCGGCCTTGGCACCACGGTGGCGCGGCTGACTGATGGCAGCAGAGACAGCTCCCGTGTGGCCTGCAGTGCCCATACCTGGTCCTTCCCGGAAAAGGTTGCCCGCCCCTCCTGGAGATGATGGAGGATTAGCCTTTGTCTGGAACGGGTGAAACGTGCACGCGCTGCTGCTTCCGGTGATGGATGCAGCCGGGGGGATGGATGCCCAGGAAGGGTTACCGGTGGAATGCGTGTGACGGCCGCGTCGGCCTCCTCCCCGGGGCTCCGCGGCCGCCACCCTTAACCCTTTGCTCTCTGTCCTTTGCCAGACTCCGACCTGAGCATGCGCACCCTGAGCACGCCCAGCCCGGCCCTGATATGTCCACCGACCCTGCCCGGATTTCAGAATGGAAGGGGCTCGTCCACCTCCTCGTCGTCCATCACCGGGGAGACGGTGGCCATGGTCCACTCCCCGCCCCCGACCCGCCTCACCCACCCGCTCATCCGGCTCGCCTCCCGACCCCAGAAGGAGCAGGCCAGCATCGAGCGCCTCCCGGACCAGTCCATGGTGCAGATCTTCTCCTTCCTGCCCACCAACCAGCTGTGCCGCTGCGCGCGCGTGTGCCGCCGCTGGTACAACCTGGCCTGGGACCCGCGGCTCTGGAGGACTATCCGCCTGACGGGCGAGACCATCAACGTGGACCGCGCCCTCAAGGTGCTGACCCGCAGACTCTGCCAGGACACACCCAACGTCTGTCTCATGCTGGAAACCGTAACTGTCAGTGGCTGCAGGCGGCTCACGGACCGAGGGCTTTACACGATCGCCCAGTGCTGCCCGGAACTGCGGCGCCTGGAGGTCTCGGGCTGTTACAACATCTCCAACGAGGCGGTCTTCGACGTGGTGTCCCTGTGCCCCAACCTGGAGCACCTGGATGTGTCAGGTAAACGGCAGCCGACCTCCCGTCGGGGGGGCCCTCCGGTGCACCGTCCCGAAGCGGTAGAGGGACACCGCTGCCTGGAGGAGGTCCCCTCCCTGATAGCCAGTAGGGACGGAGGGTGGGCAGCAGGGAGGCTGACTCTTCCGGAGAAACCGTCTCTATGTAATCAGGACCCCAGGAGGCCAGAGGTCTCCCTTTCATCAAACAATGCCAACTTCTTCTTCTTTTTTTTTTTTTTAAGTTTTTAATGTTTATTTATTTGAGAGAGAGAGAGAGAGAGAGAGAGAGAGAGAGAGGAGAGCGTGAGCAGGGGAGGGGCAGAGAGAGGGAGACACAGAATCTGATGCAGGCTCCAGGCTCCGAGCTGTCAGCACGGAGCCCGACGCGGGGCTCGAACCCACGAACTGCGAGATCATGAACTGAGCTAAAAGTCGGACGCTTCGCCGACTGAGCCACCCAGGCGCCCCAGACAATGCCAACTTCTTAAAGGCACTAGTGTCACCGTTTTGTCTGGCCGTTAAGTTAGTCTGACTTTTAAATAACGCCCTTCCTCCCCATGGTTGTCAATGTCAGAGCAACCACAGAAATGGGAACCAAGTAACTAACTCCGACACAGGCAGTTTAGACACCACCCTGAGCCCAAAAGCTGTGTCTGAGCTGACTCTGTGCTCTGGGCTGTGCTCAGAATTGCCTGCCATCTTGCAGACACTGGGGAAAACCCATCCTGTCCGAGGGTCTCCTTATATTTCACCTCCACTCTCCTCACCCTTGGGTTGATTTTGTAGATATATTTTTTTAAGCAGCATTCTCAGTTACGTAGTGCAAGAATCAGGCCCATCGAGGGAAGCCTTCAGATCTTTTTAAAATTGAAGGAAATCCCAGCATGGTTGCTCTGCTCGAAAACCTCTCTCCGGCAGGAAGAATTAAAACCCAGACTCACACTTTGGTGCGAGACGTGGATCCAGCCGGACTGACAGCCTTTCTTTATCTCCTTCACTGCCCAGTCAAAAGGCCAACATTTGAGAGGCTGAAATGTGTAAGATGCATCAGGGAGTTCAAGAAACGAACAGCCTGAGCCACCACCTCAGGGATGGTTGGGGAGGGGTCAAGCAGTAAAAACCACGGTGACAGGCAAATAAACAGAACTTGGGATTTACAAGACTCTGAGGGAAATGAGACCCTCCAACAAAATCTGAAGGAAAAGTCCACTCTCTGAGCTTGCTCTCTCTTTCAAAGGCCGACATCTGAAAATATTTCAGATGACAGTCAATTATTTTTCGCAGATTCTTTCCCTTGCTGGAAAGCAACTCGTTTCTCCCCTCCTTCAGCTGGCTTCAGGACAAAACCATAGTAACCGTACGTTCAGTTAGTCATGAGCAGCTGTGGGCATAAAGAGGCAGGAAACAAAGAGGTTTTCTTACATTTTTCCTCCAAGGAATTCTGGAAAGAGAACGCATTGTGATGTGATGGAGACTGGTTTCAAAACTCTGTGATTTGGGACAGTTCACAGCTTTCTCTCGATGTGTTTCCTCTTCAGTTAAAAGAAAAAAAAGTGAGGAATTGGCTTCTTTAACATGCTAAGATTCTTAACATTGTGAGCCTGGTTTTCAGAACCTCGTTTCCTTTTCTTTTCGAAAATCAGATTAGAGAAGGCCTTGTTTTTGGAATCCCCATCTTTGTTAAAGGAGTTCCCACGCACCCTTCATCCAGGCTGCAAATTGTGCCCTCTCTTTTGGAGTCCTTTGGAAATTCAGAAATGTGGAAACTACTTTGGGAATGGAAATTCCTGGGCTTCTAACTGAGTGAGTGGACCCTGCTTCGCCCTTTTGACTAACCATTACGTAAGCCATGATGCCCTCCTTCTGTATCACCCTAATTTGCAGAGCCTAATATATTTGTGGCTTTCTCACATGCCCTCTCTGTGACCCCCTGTGATCTATGTGGCAATTATATACACAAGGGAATCTCTAACTCACCAAGTTAAGAGCACAGAATTCCAGCTGGGGGGGGGGGGGAGGTGTCCAAATGGTGCCCTCCAGTTTTGAGGGAATCTGGCAACATTATGTTGATACTGGGAGAAGCCAGAGGGCTGCCAGAGGTAATTTCCCTATGCCTTGTTCCCTTTGGTTTTCAAGTTGACCTTCTCGTTGGCAGTAAACTTGACTTTGCAAGATTCATCCCTGATCTAGAGCTTAATTCCCCGAGAGGATGTGAGACTGCCTTCCTTGAATCTAGTGTGCCCACCTTAAAAGCTATCTTTTCAAGTCAATGAAACTGACTATAACTAGCTGTAGGGTTTTGTCATGATCACATATTACCTTTATTAATATTTAGTCTCGGTTCTTCAAAGAAACAGAATGTGTGTGTGTGTGTGTGTGTGTGTGTGTGTGCACACGCGCGTGAGCAAAGAGATCTGCCATCTGCAAGCTGGAAACCCAGGAGAACTGGAAATGCAGTTCAGTCCAAGTCCACAAGCCTGAGAACCAGGACTGCTGATGGTATAAGTCTCAGCTCGAAAGCAGGAGAAGACCCGTGTGTCAGTTCAAACAGTGAAAGCAGAGAAAGAATTCTCCATTCCTCCACCTTTTGGCCTGTTCAGGCCCTCAACAGATTGCATGATGCCCATCCACACTGGGGAGGGCAGTCTGCCTTACTGAGTCCACTGATTCAGATGTTAATGTTACCCAGAAACGGGTTCACAGGTACCCCCAGAAACGTTTAGCCACGTGTCTCGGCACCTTGTCATCTACTCACGTTGACACATAGAATTAACTGCACCATTAATAGTATCTTTGAACATCAATGGAATGTGGTAAAGCCAGGCAGTTTTCAAAGTGTAAAACCGCGTCATTATTGCAGATGAAATTGCTTCAAAGGGTCCTCTTCCAACTGGAGACCTGGGAGTCCTCCTTGCTTTTCTTTTCCTGATCTTATACACAGAACCAGTGGAATCCTGTGCAGGTGTTTCTACTTGCCCAGTACCTTGATTCTCCCCCCTCTCCTCTACCTGCTGCCACGATGCATGATTCACTAGCCATTCTCCTTACGCTCATCTCAACCCCATCAACCGACCCTCCACACAACCAACCTCCAGAGGGACTTTTTTTCAAACAGCAAGTCAAACCATACATTTTCCTGCATAAAATTTCCAGTTGCTCCCCATAACCTCCAGGAAGAATTCGAGTTCTGCAGCAAAGTGTAGACGGCCCTTCATGAGCTGCCCTAGGTTCACATGTCACTTTTTCCACTCAGTGCTCCCCTCTATGGAGCCATTGGCTCTCTACACGTGTGTATGTTTCTCCAAACACATCACATCTGTGCACACTGGGGCGTGTGGACGCCTCTCTGGCTTACATGCTGTTCCCTCATCTGTTCCTCCCCAACAGCCCTCTTAACAGCCTTCTCATTGGCCAAGCTCTAATCCAAGTATCCCCTAAGGAAAGCCTTCCCTGCCTGACCCCCAGCAAGTTAAGTTTCCTCCCAGCTCTTTGCCTTTTGAGTACAGGCAGGTAAAGCACCACTGGGTTTTGCAATTGAGTATTTGCATATTCCCAGATTCCTTTCTCTCAATTCATTATAAGCTTCATGAGGGCAAAAATGAGGCATGTTCTGTCTTTGCACTTGAGGATACCACAGTTATGTGAACTTATGTGTGTCAAAGTCTTCAGTGGTCATCTTGACTTCTAAAAGGTTCAGACAAAATTGCCATTGGTTGATACTCTAAACACTCATTTAGGAAGCTACAGTGGCTAAAACTTCCTTATCAGTAGAAGTGGTTTGGTGGGGAAATTAATAAATATCAATGGTTAACATAAATATTAAATATTTAAGTATCAAATAAACATGTATGCTCTGCTCCAAACCGTGTAGCAGGCATGCACTAAGTCATGACTGTTGTCATTGTTTTTGGGTTGTCATTGTTATAAACATGCTTGGAAGTCAGCACTTGGTCTATGTTGGCTTCGCCATCTTATATCCCAGAGAAGGTAGAGGTATTACCCCAATAACGAGAGGAAGTGTTAACGAAGATTATATTTGTGAAAGGAGAACCAAGTCTGGAACTAACTGAAGAAACGCCAGAGATCTGTTCAACCCATATTGTTCATTTCCCACTGAGTACTATCCATACTCCTAACCCTGAGTATTAGGACAGGCCCCATAATCTGATCCCAGTGGACCATTCCTGTCTTAGTTCCCATCAAATCGTTTCAGAAACCCTGCATTCCACCCTGTGGAAACTCGTCACAACCCCTCTGCCCCCCGGCTTTCTTGTCTCTCATATTTGCTCATGCTGTTACTTACTACCTGAGCTCCATATTATGTAACCAAACTGCTCCCCTCGGTCAAGATTCCCCTTATAGATAATCACCGCTTCCAAGACTCCTGACTCCTCGGTATCTAAATGTTCACTTTGTGCCGACGCATGTACAGTAAATCTCTCATGCGGTTCATCAGTTGCCCGCCATATCCTCGTCGTTTCTTACCTCCTCTCCTATAACCGAAGCCCTGGATCAGGAAACGTTCCCTAGTCTGGCTGTACAAGTCCCATAATATTACTGAGTGTGAGATACCTCATCTTTAAAAAAATAAAGGTTAATTGGGAGGATTTCTACGGTGGTCTGCACCTTTGTAATGTATGAATGCATGAACTAACCACAGATACTACCTACTCAGCCACGGACCAATTTATTTTCTTCTCAAGCCAAACCTAACAAGCCTGTAGGAATTAAGACCGAAGCTTAAATTTAAAATTACTGCTCTAAAACAATGCAAGCATATCAAAGTAGTGTCTTCCACCAAAACTGAGCTTAACCAGTATTTCATTAAATTGGGGACTCAGTTTCAAACACAAGGCATATATTTCCCTGAATCAAACATACTGTCCTTCCTGCAGTGCATCGGATTTTACTAGATATTTAAGATAAATAAATAAATAAGAAACCAGAACTAAGAGTTTAGGAACAAAGGTTGTCGTGTGATCTTGAAAACCAAAGTGCCTTCACAGGCATCACAGATGGGAAGACCACTACTGTGGACATAGAAATTCCATAGAAACAGGATTACAGTTGCTCTAACAAAAAAAGAAACTCAAAACAAAGGACGATTTCAAAGCCGAAGGTGAAACTGAAAGGAACAACTTTCAAAGCAGAAGCTGAACCACCTTCTGCAAAACCACAGAGGCTATTGGAGCAGAGTGGACGGCCTCTGACGAGTCACAGCTTTGTTCTCCAGCATTGGACTGTATGCTTTACTCCTTCCTGAAATTCTTTGACTTGGTAGCACTTGGCTTTTGAACCTCATTACTCCCAGGGCCTGAATTTTATAAGAGTTTCCTGGGCGGCCTGCCAAGACGTGGGAGGAAAGTCCCCATTAGCACTATTATGTCACCACTTGGGAGCTTGGGTATTGCTTGAGCAGCCAGAGCACGGAGGTGCCTGAGGTGAAGCACCTGGCTTTGGAATTGCCAGAAGGATTCAGGATGAGCACAGAGAAAATGAAAAATATATATACACGCTATGTAGTGGGATGAAGTATCTATCCAGACACATTGATTTATGTTATATATTGATGGCACACCATTTATATTTATACACTAAGACTATACTGTAATATTGCATATACATATGTAATATTTTACATATGTATATTACAGTATGGTTTTATGTATGTAAAATATGTATATTACAGTATAGTTTTAGCATATAAATATAAATGGTGTGCCATCAATATATAACATAAATCAATGTGTATGGATAGATACTTCATCCCACTACATAAAGTGTGTATATACATATATATATACACACACAAAGTGTATAATACATATGTATACATATGTAAAATATGTATATTACTGTATGTTTTTATATATAGTATATTTGTATATACAGTATATTATATATATATTAATATATAGTGAACTGAAATATATTGAAATTCGTATTTCGTATATGATTATATATAGTATATGATGTATACAATGTATAATTTATACACATATTCTTAGGGTGAGAATAGCTAGATTTAGGGAGATAGCTAAAGACATCTTCCAATCGTGTGAGGAAGGACAGAGTATTAAAGGGCTTTCTAGATCTAAAAAACAAAACAAAACACAAAAGTCTTCCTAAGCATTAATTTCCGTATCAGTAAAATGGATTAGGAATCAGGTAAGAAAATGTTCATAAAAGCATTCTGGAAACTTTCCTAATTTAATACAAATAAAAGGCATTATAATTCATTGTAAAATAGACACCTGTTTTGCAGTATAAATATACATCAGCCATGGTCAAAGTCCTGAGGACATTTAAAGGTTTGAATTTAAATTATCCTATCTAAGTGGGGCAGAAGTAACTCTAGACCAAGGTCTGCAAGTATTTCCTAGAGACTTAATATAGGCTTCAGGGGCCAAGAGGTGAAGTCATGTATTTTGTGCATACTTAACTACAGAGAGAAAACTCCTCATCCCACCCCCCCCCCATTTGATGGGGGTGGGCCTCCCGTGTGCTGGGCATGCTTTATCCCTAATTTCCATCTGCTAGAGACATTTCTGATATGAAAGCACTGGCCTGAGGGGAAAGGTCTGCCTAGCGTGTGGGAAGAAGAAGGAAGTGTTATGGACTGAATGCCTGTCTCCCCCAAATCCATGCTGAAACCTTAGCCCTTGGTTTCAGATGGTATTAAGAGGTGGGGCCTTTCGGAAGTAATTAGGTTTAGGTGAGGTCATGAGGGTAGAGCCCCTATGACAGGATCAGAGAACTTGCTCTTCTCTCTACAGTGTGAGAATACAGCAAGAATGCAGCTGTCTACAAGAGGGTTCTCATCAGGAATCAGGAACTGAATTGGCTGGCACCTTGATCTTAGACTTCCCAGCCTCCAAACTGTGAGAAATAAATATTTGTTGTCTACAAACAAAAAAAATAATTTGTCCTCTCTGATCTTCCTATAGAAGGTTCTATTCACTCCATAATTCACTCATTCATTCATTCAACAGATACTTAGTGAACAGCAGCTATGAACCAAGGATGAAGGGTACAGCAGTGAACAGCCCAGAATCCCTTTCCTCAGGAACTTATATTGCAGAGTGAGGACAGCAAATACATAAATGAACAAATAAATGCATCGTGCCACAAAGTGATGAAAAGTGTTGAAAATAAGTGGGAGTCAAGCCGGGGGTATCCCTTGATACAGCGCGATTGGGGAAGAGTTGGCCAATAAGTTGGACATTTGCTCAGAGACCCAAGAGAGTGGGGATGGCCCACGGGGCAACCGGGGAAGCACGGTACAATGCATAGACATTGAGGCCCGAAGGCACCTGAGGGTGTCTGGGAACCAGCAAGGAGGCCAGTGGAGTCAGAGGAGTGGGGAAAGAGATGATGTCAGAGAGCACAGCGGTACCGGTCCTCAGAGACCCCCTCAGACTTGAGGTTTCACACCTGCAGTGCCATGGCTGGTATCCAGAGGCTTTGAGAAAAGTGACATGATTCCAGTTCTGTTTTTCAGGAGAGCGGCTCTGAGGATAAAGTTGGGAGTAAGGACAGGGCAGGGATACTGGTTGAGTCGCTAGAGCAATAATCCAGGTGACACAGTTGTTCTTGGACCAAAGAGGGTTGAATTGAGTCTCCAGGTGGCCTCCTTATCTCAGATTAATAATTGTGTGTATTTCCCTGGAGTTTCCAAGTACCTCTGTACCCATCATCTCACTGAATCCTCAATGTATCCCTACAGTAGAGGCACACCAGCTACTCATGCTCGCTGCATAGAGGAGAACCTTGAGACACAGAAGTTAGGCGTCCTGCCTGGGGCCATAAAAAGGTAGACCTGAACCAGCTGTGCCTCCCAAGCCAGCGCTCTTTCTGCCAACCCTACACCATGGCCAACCCTTCTTGCATCACCTTACCTCTTTGACCACCGAGCTACCAGACCACTGCAGGGTGAGAATCGGCCCTTAGGGAGCTTCCGGAACGTTCCTGGGCCAGGGCAAGATGTGTTACAAGCAGGGTCTCCTTTATTCGTCACAGCCACCTTTCAGGGAACGGGATCATCCCCCTTTTAAGACAAAGGAAGTGCTCCTTTTAAGCGATCACCCCTCATTTTAAGACACAGGAAGGACTGATTGGCCCAACCTCTGGCAACTGGTGGTGGATGTGGAATTCATTCAAAGCGCAGTTTTCCGACTCAAAAGCCCGGGAAGCCTCTGCAACCCAGATAACCGAAGTGGTTACCCGATCAGATAAACACGCAGGACCCGTTCTTGCTTTCCCTTCTCCGCGGGGGCCACAGGAGGGAAAGGGTAACGCCGGGGCCGCGCACGTTGGCGGGGCGGGGCAGCAGGACCCCGCGACGGTACCCCCCCCCCCCACCTTCGCGGAGGGGATCGGGGCTCCCCAGCCCACCCCCCACCCCCCGCCCCCCGCCTTCCCGGGGGTTCTCTGAGCGTGTGTTCTGTCTCTCCGTGCAGGGTGCTCCAAAGTGACCTGCATCAGCCTGACCCGGGAGGCCTCCATTAAACTGTCCCCCCTGCACGGCAAACAGATTTCCATCCGCTACCTGGACATGACGGACTGCTTCGTGCTGGAGGACGAGGGCCTGCACACGATCGCCGCGCACTGCACGCAGCTCACCCACCTGTACCTGCGCCGCTGCGTGCGCCTCACCGACGAGGGCCTGCGCTACCTGATGGTCTACTGCGCCTCCATCAAGGAGCTGAGCGTCAGCGACTGCCGCTTCGTCAGCGACTTCGGCCTGCGCGAGATCGCCAAGCTCGAGTCGCGCCTGCGGTACCTCAGCATCGCCCACTGCGGCCGCGTCACCGACGTGGGCATCCGCTACGTGGCCAAGTACTGCGGCAAGCTGCGCTACCTCAACGCCCGGGGCTGCGAGGGCCTCACGGACCACGGCGTGGAGTACCTCGCCAAGAACTGCGCCAAGCTCAAGTCCCTGGACATCGGCAAGTGCCCGCTGGTGTCCGACACGGGCCTGGAGTGCCTGGCCCTGAACTGCTTCAACCTCAAGCGGCTCAGCCTCAAGTCCTGCGAGAGCATCACGGGCCAGGGCCTGCAGATCGTGGCGGCCAACTGCTTCGACCTGCAGATGCTCAACGTCCAGGACTGCGAGGTGTCCGTGGAGGCCCTGCGCTTCGTGAAGCGCCACTGCAAGCGCTGCGTCATCGAGCACACCAACCCCGCCTTCTTCTGAGCGCGCTTGGCGCGCGCCGCACGGACCCCACGAACCCCTTTCTAGAAAGCAGCGTATGTAAGCACCGACCGCCGCTCGCTCGTAACAGCTCTTTCTTCCTGGAAGGTTCTTAGGCATCCGGCTTTTCTTTCTCCCTATGTCTGGCGGGCCCACAGGGGTCAAGGGAAGGAAGGGGGAGCGGGGGGGGGGGGGGAAGAGCCCGGGGGAACGGGGGGAGGGGCACGAATTTCTGTTGACAGCGAACGGGTTGTGTGGTCGGGTCATGCCGAGGCAGCGTCTCGTCTCCCGAAAGGCGTGCCTCGGCAAGCTGGCGGCGGAGTGTTGGAGGACGCCTCTTTTCTCTGTCTCTCCGCCCCTGGCCACCTCCCAGGCTTCTACGCGCACCCCCTGCGCCCCCACCTCCACCCCCACCCCGCCCTCGCCAGCAGCAGCCACAAATCCTCCGAATAGTGATGCTCTCCGGACCTCCTCCCCCTTAAATTGCTTCACTGGCCTAAGCCCTACCCATCAATCCCACACCCAGGCAGATTCTCGTTAAAGAATATACAAAGTGGTATATGCAAAGTGCTAACGACCCTTTCCTGAAGAATCGCTTGTCCAGGCAGCACGGTGCAGGGGAGGGAGAGGGAGTGGGGGCTGCATTCTTCCCCCCAGCTCTGCCGCTAAATAGCTGTGTGACCTTGGGCAAACCACTTGACCTCTCTGGGCTTCAGCTTCCAGCACTGAATCAGAGGCCACCCCTGCCCCAGGATCCGCTCCCTTCCCATTTTAGAACTGAGAGGACAGAGATGTCAATAAACAGGAGCACCCTGGCCTGGACCGTAGGAGGCATCCACCTCTATTGGTTTTGGAGGGTGCTTTCAGGAGATTCAGAAGTGCCAGCCCTATAGTGAATTCACTATAGTGAATTCACCATTCAGAAGTGAATGCCCTATAGTTCCTTCACTCCAATCCGAATGTCACTCCACCCCTGTTTATTTTGGTGGGTGAGTCTCTTGGGCACCTTCCCTGTCCCCCTAGGTGGATCGTTTCTGTGACAAGGGCTTCCCACATGGGTGCACCCCACGCCCTCTTGAGGAGGCAGTGGGATTCCTACGCACAGCACAGCCCATATCCCCAGTCGAGGTGATCTCGCTGAGTGTTTTCAAATAGGAGGAAAGACCCTCACGATTTTTAATTAACAAGGGAGGCCCAAGAGAACGCATGTCTTCCAAGGTTTTTCCAGTCCCTCTCCGCGCACCTGTGGCCTGCATCAGGCAGGTCTGCCCGGCAGCTGGCAGGAACAGGCCTGTTGGTTCTTTGTCATTCAGATCACATTTCGACTTTTCTCTTCTATTTATTTCTCTGCGCATCCAGACGTCATCGCATGAAGCCTGTTGGGGTTAAGTCATAAGTGTTTAACGGTGCAGATTTGCCACCTCGGGTGCCTTCTCCCATGGCTCTCTAAATGTTCTCTGTCCAAGAATGCACAACAGACTTTCAGGTGTTTAAATACTGTTCACTCGAAAATGTCAGGCAAATGGAAGAAGGAAGTTGATACAACTCAGGCGCCGGTCCACCAACCAGGCCCTTCGAATAGAACGTTAAAATTATTGCCAAATAGGAACTTTAAATGGCCCTATTTGGATGGCGATCCATTTGCTAGCTTCATGCGTGTGAGATCGGGATGCCAGAAGAAAACTCCGCTGCTCATTTTCACGAAATTTAGTTGCCTTTGGTTAATCCACACATGACTTTTCCCAGATTATTCTCTAGCCACCACTCTCCTTCAACACTATTCAAGTACTCAGCCATTTCTTTCTCAAAGGGTCCACCGCCCCAACCCAGAACCTCTGCATCTCCAAGCCAGGTGTATGGAATTTGTTTCACATCGAGCCCACACGCAAGTCAACAGCTGCACTCCCACCGTCGGCTCACTGTGTTTCTTTGTCTTATGTTGGGAAGGAAAAGATAGAGTGACGTGGCACCTGCCCAGGGGGTTTCTCTCGTGCGTCATATGACATCACCTCCTCTCCAGTCAACATCGCCAACAACTTAGTGTGCAATCGATACTACGTGCCACGGGGGGAAATGAATTGCTTGGCTGGGAATAGTATCCTGGAGATAGTACAAGGTTTAGAGTCATGGATGAGGTTGAAGGTAGCGTTCCCCTGCTCTGTGACTGTCTGAAATTTCAGAATTTGAGAGCCAACAAAGGATTGTCCCTACCCCTTGGCACCGGGGTCTTCCAAGTGGTATTTTCATACTCCCGGAATGAGAAGAGAGATCCAAAATGGCTCCCTGAACCAGAGAATAGGTGTCCTATTAAAAATACCTTTATCACCATCACCTGACCGCATCACCTAAACTGTCTTCCAAACAGGAGTCAAAGGTGACCTCTACATTCATTGCCCAGCACATACTGTCTTTCCCCGTCTCTCCTTTTTCCCCGTCTTCTCTTCATCCGCTTTGCCTCCACTTGGGGTGGGAATCTATGGCAGAGGTCACTGGGGAAACAGCTCAGCAGATTTTTAGAGACCAAGCAAAAGGCCTCACTAGGAAATCTCTCTGTTTTAAAACATTGCTTCCTTCCTGCCTCTGCGAAAATGAATGCTCATTGTTGTTTTTTTATTTCTAATGTTCAATCACTGCGTGCTGTATGACTCTAGAAAGCCTTAATTTACTACCACCAAGAAATAAAGCAATATGTTGGTAATTGGGTTAAGCCTCATTTAATACCCTGGCCAGAGGAACATGGTGTTCAGAGAGGGACATCCAAGGGCGAGCAAGCTCTCTTCTGAAGTAGAGAACAAGTCAGGTCACTGCAGCTCTTGTCCACTTAAAGTTGCATTTTGTCATTTCCCTTGGTTCAGTGACTGTGGCTGAAAATTAGGAGGCGGGTGAAAAATCATTACCTTCACAGTTTGGTTCAGGTCTTCAATTCCTTAACCCAAACTCTTGGAGTCAGATGTATTTTGGAATTCATAATTTTTTTATATATTTTAGGAAGTTACCTGTGGTGTATTTTGAAATACCTCTAGCAGAGTCTAGAACAGCACCCTTAGTCAAACATTAGTCACACATGTTAGTATTCCGTAGCAATAGGTACAAATAGTCACACTGTGTAAGATTATTAGAGACTATGAAGAGCCTTGCATCCATTCAGGTCAGATTCTGTCACCAAATTAATTTGCACCAAACACAATGAAAAAAAAATCTTCTATTCTTTCATAGATTTCCAGATTTCAGAATTGTGGATAAGTAACTGTGGACCTGAATGCGCTTCCCCTGGCCCTAATGCAAACATTGGAGTAATCTTCAAAATTATGCTATTGGTTGCTATAAATCTTTTAAAAGGTCTTAAAGCATTAAAACAACCTAGCAGGGAAATATGGCAACTTGATCTAAAAGGAAAAATTATAATTCAGTTGGAAAAAAGTAAATGCCGATTCTCTACTCACCAACACCTTTAGATCCAAGAAATCAATAGGGCAGAAAGCAAGTACTGAGAGATGAATGGCACACTTCAGCCTTAGCAAGTAAAAAGGTTTTAAGAGATATTGATTTTAAATGTATTTGTCCTCAGCTTTCTTGGGGTCCTATGTCAGCTGCTTAATGACTGTCACGTTAACCAATAGGACGGTTAACTACCTGGGAACATTAAGTTGAGGTAGCCCCAGGCGGCTCCTGTCAAGATCCCAGAATAAAGCTAGCAGTAAGTAAAATGCATTTGTCCTTGAAGTTCATGACTTCTGAGATTGACATTTGTTCAGAATTAGAAAAAGTCTTCAAGAAACTTGATATCCAAGAGCGTGCGGCATGAAACCACACAGGTCGGACATTTTTAAGAGGAAAAGTAATTCGATAAAATTGCTACCCACATCTAAGTTTTCACAGAGAAGTCACAAAAAGTAGTACATTTGTTCAAGAGCTAGCAGTCATGATTAGTTAAGAAAGACATTAGTTGGAAGAACTGCTGAATCGACAGTAGGGGAGGGGAGAGAGCATATTTAGAGACCTGGTAAATACTGAAGTGAAAACGTTCATACAGACGATCTGTGAAATCAGGTGGGGTTCCCTCTTGCATGCTGTTGGTCAAGTGGTTTCTCCTCGATCCATTCACCAGACAGGTTCTTGATGTTGCAGGAAGGGAAGGCACGGGGGAAGGGGCGTGCCTGTCATCATCTGTCTGCAGTGGATGCTGATGCTACCACTGAGACGCCCCCAAACACAGCACTGGGTGCCCAAAAAGCAACTCAGGCACTTTCATTAATGGCCACCTGGTGGGTCGAGCTGTTCAACCTGGGTGGAGAAATACTCCCACAGACACTCAGATTGGGGACACCCCATCCAGGATGTACCTGGCATGTGACTATTCCTCCTTTTTCTCTGAGTGCACCATTCTCTCCTAAAGTCACAGGTCCATTTTGTAGAGGCTTTCTCCCCACCTTCAAGCCACTAGATCTCCTCGGATCTGCTAAAACCACCTGGGAAGGAACATCTCCATTTGGAAGCTGGAGGTGGCCCAATCCCTGCCTGTCACCAGCACCATGTGGCATCTCCAGCAGAGCTATCCCAAGAAATATCTGCAACTAGGATGCTGGTCTTGTGAACCACCCAGGAGGGCTCCCTTTAAACTCTGAATTCTTGCTCAGGTGTTAGCAACCAGCATCATCCAGGTACCAAGGATGGCCTTGAAGATCACTTAAAAAAAACAAAAAACAAGAAACCTTGACCTGAATATTTCCAATCTAGCCATTTCTGTCCTGTGGAATGTTTCTCTTTGCAGTCACTGAGCTACCGAGTTTTACACTGATGAGATCAAGCTGTCTGAACTCTATCCTGACCCATGAGGATCGACGTATGATGGAGACAGGAAACTACAGCCATTCTCCATAAACAAAGGATGCCCAGGGAGTGCCAGTCATTTTCTTCCGAAGGAGCAGACAGTACCCAGCAACCTGCAACCCCTCTCCAAAGGTTTATCGAGCTGGTACTATGATAGGATCTGGGTAGATAAGAGATAATATCCTTACCCCAAGTGGAACCTTGGATCAAATTAACTATACTGTCATGTAATGAGCTGTAGAAGGGGAGGGGGAATATAAAAAGGACAGAGGCAACACCCTTTCATTTATTCTTCCAACAAATAATTTACTAAGAACTTAATATGTGCCAGACGCTGTGGTGGCACCAAGAGTCTTCCCCTGATTGAGTTTACCCAAGAAGTAATTTTCGTCACCCGATGGAGAGGAGTAAGCACTTAGGGACTCATCTCAGAGGTAGGGACCCTTGAACTGGATTTCATAACTCCGTCAAGGGGAGCATCACAAGCCATGGTGCACTTGAACATCCACAACAGCGTACATGGATCCCACTCAGGAAGACAATATTTAATAAGGCTAATAAAGCAATTTCTCCTTACCATAGGTTAACATTATCATAATACTAATTATACTAACTCTAAGTTGACTTTGTTAACTTGAGGTAGTCATACGGAAATAGCAAGTTCTGTTCTGTTCTAACATCCCACAGCATAACTCCTGGGTACACATATACATGCTTTCATACACACACACACACACACACACACACACACTATAAAGTGGGGACGTTCTGTGAAAACAACCCTGCAACGAAATTTCTCGAACAAACTCTGACAAACCTCAACCAGCTTGACTGTCCTCCCAGACAGCATACATGGTAACAGTTCAAGCACAGTCACATGCCTGAGAACCTGCAGTCAGGATTTCTCCAGAATCTAGCACAGGGAGCGGATGCTAGAAGCCCCTTCCCTCAGTTATCCTTGGATTCTTCAGCCCATATAAGTGCTCTTTGGTACCACTCCAGTTGTTACATGTTTATGATGGGAACGGTCAGAATAATTGAGGCTTCTCAGTTTACCATGCCCCTTTATTGCAAACCAGTCCGTGTCAGTAATGTCAAAAATATCAGATGGCCCAAGTAAAATTGATTAAGTAGCCATTAAAATTGGCAAGAAATTGATTTTGTTTGTAAATTCGCTGAGAATGGGTTCTTTGAAACCTCAAATACTATCAGGCTGGTGAAGGTGAAATCATCTGCCACAGTAAGAATTCACCAAATGACGGAAGCAATCAGAAAATGCGAGGGCGGTGGCTTTTAATTTCTGTTTCACTGCAGTGAGACACAGCCATCCTTGTGGTTTTCCAGAGCCCCGAATGTCTTCCAGAGTTTGAGAAGGCATATTAAGGCCATTTCCAGATAAGCATGCAAAAGATAGAGGGAAAGAGATTTCTAACTACAAAGATTAACCAGGCATCGGCACTCCCTCTTTCTCCAAACTTCTACCACCACTAATGAACACAGCCACCCTCTATAAGTTTTTTTTTAATTCCAGGTTTCACATCAATAATGTATTCTTCATGGGTGTTTACGCGGAGAATTTAAACAAACTTATCATGGTCTTTTTCATTTCTGAGAAAGTAGATAACGGGACAAAACTGTCACAACTGATAAATGGCCTTTCTTGTTTTATCTCAAAGCCTTTCTTTTGGAGATGGAGACCAAAGTAGATATAGTTACCTTTGTAGATTTCTACACTTTTCACACTTACAGGATAACTACCCAAATGCATTGGATTTCAACTGTACAAGTCTTCATTTTTGCAATCCCTCCCCTTAATAATGAAGAAATGTGAGAAGTGTTGGGTTTTCATGCTCCCTGGCCACTTAGTAAAGCCCCTAAAGAGATCATTTTGCTGAACAGATTCTGCTCTTAGTAAGAAAACCAGAGAGGGAGAATTCACACCATTTCTCTTTTTCTCATTACAACCACAGAGGCCAATATGTGATTTACGACAGAGTTGATCTATATGAATGGCGTCTGTGCCACAAAGGCTTTCCATTAGCAAGTTGGACTGTGAGACTCCAGTTGGCTCTATGTTCATAATTTTAAAATATCCAAAGAATAATGACCATGGATGCACTGGAAGGCTGGAGACCAAAAGGCTGTAGATTTAAAGAAAAAGAGAGAGAGAGAGAGAGAGAAGCACTTAAATAATGAATGACCTCTTGCTCACATAATGAAAACCAGAGTCTCCTCCGGATTTCCAAGCTGGCATTGTTTCACCGGTGCCATCGCCTTAGGGCTCCTGTGTGTAATGTTTCTTTTAAAAATAGTGCACAGAGGAAAGCGATGGGAAATACAAACACTGCCACGGGAGAGCCTTAGCCTCCCTTCCTTTTCAAACTAGTGTTTAATCCCAAATGCATGTGGCAAAATAGTCTTGAAGGTGATCAAGTTATGGAAGGACTCCTTTTGCGTTTACAAAAAGAAAAGCCACACGTTCTCCAGTGCTGAAGTGTTTCTGTTTTTTTAACTTCCCTCACGCTAACTTCATTGGCCTTGTGGCTCTAATGCCTAACTGCTCACAGCCAATAACTTGTCCCGTCCAGGAAGAAAAGTGACCTTTCTTACCCGACTTTCTGAACAATGCAAAGAACTGTATCAGGCTGCCCCATCGCAAAGTTCCTCTCCAGGGCTTGGGAGCCCGACGTTAACCCTGGCGGTAGCTGAAATCCAAGAACGGTCTTGGGAAAATCTGGCTAAAAGTCTCCCTTGGCTGAAACTAAGTCACCTTTGGTAATTCTTAGGGTGATAGCAGATGCTAATTTTTAAACTTTTTTAAAGCTTACTCCTTCTTGACTTTGAGTGGGATTAATTTCATGTACTTCTCTCCCTTTGCATAGCCCTGTCCATTACATTTTCTGTGGCAACTGATGAAATAGAAATTCAGGTTTGAGTTCTCTATGTTTTTTATCCTGTTTGTTTGGGTTTGGGTTTGTTTTTGTTTTTTAGTTGTACACACAACATGGGTTTGGCCACTCTTGGGTTGTCTGCTACTGTCAGACGGAGACGTGTCCCTGTGGGGGTCTATGGTGATTTCAAAGACCATCTTGGCAACATTACTCAGTGTGGATAGCCCAGTGTCCAACGGAAAATATCACTGCTGGAGCACAAAAGTTAATTTGTCAGGGACATGGAACATTTTTGGAGATGGTCTTGGAAAAATAAAGAGCCTCAATCTGGAAGACCACAGAGGTCCACTCTACTCCTGGCAGGTGAATTCCCAACTGTAGGCAGAGAGTTAATTACCCCATAACTATCGCTTCTCGGCCTTTTGGCTAAGATCAAGTGTACTCCATAACTATAAACAAGAAGTTTAACAAATTGGGGGGGAGGGGCTTGGGAGCCAACCAAAAACTTCATGGTCTCTCTGTAGATGTTCACTCATCACTCATAATTTCCTCCTCTTTTTTTTTTTTTTTTTTTTTAGAGAATTTTTTTTTTTAATTTTTTTTTTCAACGTTTATTTATTTTTTGGACAGAGAGAGACAGAGCATGAACGGGGGAGGGGCAGAGAGAGAGGGAGACACAGAATCGGAAACAGGCTCCAGGCTCTGAGCCATCAGCCCAGAGCCTGACGCGGGGCTCGAACTCACGGACCGCGAGATCGTGACCTGGCTGAAGTCGGACGCTCAACCGACTGCGCCACCCAGGCGCCCCAATTTCCTCCTCTTTTACGTGGATGTTCCTGCTTGTGCAGCATTTACAATGATAGATTTTGTTGCTGTTAGAATCCAGGGACCCTCAGGTAAAGGATGAGTGACAGCAAGTTTTTGAAAACTGTTATAAAACTACAGATAAGCCCTCTAATAGATGTGGTTCAATAATTTCAAAAAGCCACTTAGAGAAATGTGTCAGGGTTCTTTACGACATTTTCTTTCTGCCAGAACATCACAGGAATGAGGGGTTTGTAGGTATCGTGTCATGTTTTTAATGACCAAACATATTCTTTCTATATGTCCAGTAAGGGACTAGAAATACAAATAGCTGAATTTTTAAAACATTGCATTTCATTTTGCTAGTGTTCTGGCTCCGGGCGAAAGGATCATGATTAGAGATTTCACATTTCCGTTTGCCTTGTCATGGTAATACCCGCTGCTCTCACCGCATTATAGAACTGAAAAATAAACCTTTCCCTTCTGTTTGGGTTGTAATGGATGCAACAGACATGGACCGGGTGGTAGAAAAGCTCTAGATATCATTGATCATATTCCAAGATATCATTAGCATCGGAATAACTTAAATCTGCTTCAAGTGAGTGTCAGGCAGCTAACCTCAGTAGGATCTATGCACATCTGAACACCTAATCCTCCAGAAAACTGCTTTAAGCCACCATCTTTGTGACTTAGCAGAATCCAAATAAAGAGTAGAACCACTTATAGATGATAGGTAGATAGATAATAGTAGATAGATGATAGATAGATAGATAGATAGATATAGATAGATACCTATCCATACACATATGTGTATATATTTAGTCAGAGTACACAGCACTGATGCCATTTCATAAAAGTTTCCGGGGTTCCTGAAACACTCACTTGCTTCATATTTTATTTAGCTTCATGAGACACATTAGCTTCAAGGCCCAGAACAAAAGAGCAACAGAACTGCATGTATCAAAAATATTGAGCATTGCATCTGCCCTCCCTTTTTGTCAAAATCACTCTAAATCTTGCCAGTCTGTCCAACTAAAAACAATAAAAGAACAGAGATATTCTACCGATGCTGGAATGAGGACAAACAAGATGCTTGACTCAGCCAACAAAATTCAAATGCTGGAAGAGAAAGCCAAGGGGATAAATAACCCAGCTGAATTAGGATGCAGACAGGACTTCATGGCCTGATTTTCCTTCTCAGTTCTGGTTACCAAGACTGAACATGAGGGTATTTATTGGTGGCATCCCAAAGTCTCCTCTTGGCCAAACACAATATTTTTTTCCCAGTGTGGTAGTAGTGAAATGTATCTTTTGTACTGATTTTAAAATGCCCTAGCCAGACTTTTTTCTGGAAAAAAATATAGCTGGATGAATACCACTGATAATCAGAAATAGCCAGCATTCTAGGGAAATAATTTCCAAAGAACACAGCTAAATTTTTGTATGTGCTGCCTCTTAGTGTTTTCTTTTGGACAGAGCAGTTAGATCTGATTACAGAAAGGCACAATTAAAGGACTCAAGATATGAAATAGTCCAAAGATATCAAAGCAACACTTGCTGTAGGTCTTACGTTGCTACTTTTTCAGAATGAAGTACCTTTTTCTTTTTTTAGGTGGCACATCTGGGAATGTGGAGTACTGCACAGGAAGAGAGGGGCTGTTAGGTGTAATTTGTTCAGATCGGAGTTTGCACCAGCTCAGGGACTTGAGCAATTCTTCTCCAAAAGAGTAGAAGGCAGCAGCCCTTAGGCCCTCCCCATGTCTGACCACGAAGAAAGACTAGAGTCACAAACGAGAGCCTCCACCTGTGCCCAGTTAACTATACGCACGTGGAAACACACTGATCCCTCAGGAGCTGGAAAGGTTAAAGCATTCTGAACACTCGATACAGTGAATGTTGACTGACGGTCTTCCATCAACAGCTGCTGGAGACATAATGAAAAGCAAACACGAGTCCTACCTCAAGACACCCATCATCTATTCAGGGAAGACCAAAACGTAAATGGCATTTTGATTCAAATCAACAAATATTTCTTGAAGGCCAACTTAGGGATCCTATCATGTCAGGCACTGGAGATGGGCCAGTGAACTAGACAGACAAAAGTCCATGACCTCATAGAGCTTGGATTCTAAAGCCATCCCATCCAACGGGACTTTCTGTGGTGATAGAAATATTCTGTATCTCTGCTGTCCACCGGAGCAGTCACTAGCCACATGTGGCTACTGAGTACTTGAAATCAACTCATGGAAATAAAAAACTCATTAAAAAATTTTATTTCGAAAAAAATTTTTTTTATTTCGTTTTGGGGTGCCTGGGTAGCTCAGTTGGATGAGTGACTCTTTTGTTTTTAATTTTTTTAATGTTTATTTATTTTTGAGAGACAGAGAGAGATAGAGCATGAGCAGGGGAGCGGGAGAGAGAGAGGGAGACACAGAATCGGAAGCACGCTCCAGGCTCTGAGCTGTCAGCACAGAGCCCGATGCGGGGCTCAAACCCACGAGCCTTCGACCTGTGAGATCATGACCTGGGCTGAAGTCGGCCGCCCAACCGAGCCACCCAGGTGCCCCGGATGAGTGACTCTTAATTTTGGCTCAGGTCATGATCCCAGGGTCGTGGGATTGATTCCCATGTTGGGCTCCACACTGAGTGTAGAGCCTGCTTGGGATTCTCTCTCTCTCTCTCTCTCTCTCTCTCTCTCTCTCTCTCCCCCTGCCCCTCTCCCCTTCTTGGATGCTCTCTCTTTCTAAAAAAATTTAAAAAAAGAAAAATTGTATTTAATTTTGATTGATTTACATTTACATAGTCAGATGTGGCTACCATATAGAGTAGTTTTAGGGCAGGGCTACCTATTTGAACTTCCAGTAGTCACGAAATGTTCTTTATCTGTGCTGTCTTGTATATAGGGTAGCCACTAGTCACATGTGATTAGTGACGATCTGAGGTGTGGCTACCCTGACTGAGGAACTGAATATTAAATTTTATTTAATGTTGGGGCACCTGGGTGGCTCAGTTGGTAGAGTGTCCAACTTCAGCTCAGGTCATGATCTCACGGTTGGTGAGTTCAAGCCCCACATCAGGCTCTGTGCTGACAGCTCGGAGCCTGGAGCCTGCTTTAGATTTTGTGTTCCCCCTCTCTCTGCCCCTCCCCACTCATGTTCTGTCCTCTCTCTCTCTCTCTCTCTTTCAAAAATAAATCAATGTTAATAAAATTTAAAGAAATAAAACATAAATTTATTTTATGTTAGTAAATTTTAACATAAAGAAACATGTGGAGTGAGGCTGTATCGGGCAACACAGTTCTGGAAACTTGCTTATTGGTACATGGTTCTTGGGTCAGCAGCATCAGCAACATTTGGGATATTAAAGATTCAGACCATGCATTTTAACAGAATCCTCAGATTAAATTTTGAAAAGCCCTTGTCTATTAGCGGCAGACAAATAATAAAATAAAATCAATGAATTTGTGTGTGTGTGTGTGTGTGTGTGTGTGTGTGTGTATGGTTGAGAATGTGGATATCAATGAGGATGAGAGATTCTGTGTGGTTTAGAATAAAGCAGAGGAGGATGGGAAGTGCAGTGTAGAAAGGTTTTGATTTTTAGAATGATCAGGGGCACCTGGGTGGCTCAGCCAATTGAATATCTGACTCTAGATTTCAGCTTAGGTCATGATCCTAGGGTCTTGGGATCAAGCCCCATATCTGGCTCCATGCTGAGCATGGAACCTGCTTACAACTCTCTCTCTCTCTCTCTCTCTCTCTCTCTCTCTCTCTCCATCTGCCCCTCTCCCCCACTTGTACTCTTTCTCTCTCTAAAAAAATTTTTTAACTAAATAAAAATAAAAGAATGATTGGAAAAGTCTTCACTGAAAAGGTGACATTGGAGAAAAGACTTGAAGGGGGTTAGGAAACAGGCAGTGTGGGCATCTGTACGAAGAATGTTTCAGGCACATAGAAAATCGAATGCAAAGGCCTTGATTCAAGAGCAAAGAGCCCGATTTCTTGTTCCAGGAAGTACAAGGAGGCCAGCATGGCTGGGGCAGAAAGCGTGGGGCAGGGTGGTGGCAGATGGGGTCCAGAGGTAACGGGGACAGCTTGTGTGAGGCTGGTGCCATTGCAAGGAATTTGGCTTTTATTCCCAATGAGACTAGGGAATTTCAAACAGAATAAATAATACGATTTGATGTATTTTAAAGGGTGGCCTCTGGCCTTGTGTTTTAACAGTGGCACCACGATACAAGCAGGGAAGCTAGCTAGGAAACCATTGCAACAATCTGAGTGAGAGATGAGGGTGGTTTGGAATAGGGCGGCAGAGGTGGAAGTGATGAGAAGTGGTCAACTTCTGGGTATATGTTGGAGAGAGCAAACACCAAAAGGGTTTGCCTACAGATTGGGTGTGGGTGGAAAGACAAAAAGAACAAAGATCACCCCAAGCAAACTGAAACATGCTCTAGATTTATTGATGAGGACCACAAAATAAAGTGGGTAGTGTTTCCTGTGCTCTCTGCCTGACAAAAACTTCAAAGGCCCCTCCTGTTCACGGGGAGCTGTCCATTCGCCTCTCCACACTGGCAACTGGAGCAAAAACAACATAGAAGGACTAGAGCCAACCCTCCGTCAAACCGCTTGTTTTGTTATGGACACTTCAGCTTTTCTCAATCTTGCTTAAGAGGCTATGAGAACTCATCCTCAAGCAGATTGTCTCTTAACCAAACCTCCTTATAGAAATTCTGGAGCCACCACTGCCGGTTAGTTCACTTCCCAAGGAAATTTCTGGAAAGCCACACAGAGACTACTTGACACCTCCATCTGTCAACCTCCCTTGGATCCTGGCTGACCCTGCACTCAGCAGATTCCCTCTGGCCATCTCTCAAGCCGTTTCCCCTGGTGCACCGGCTCTTCCCAGCACTGTAAGCCAACAATTGTCACAGACTTTGTTAATCTTTAGCTTAGTCAACCAATATTTACTGAGCTTCAATTATGTACCAAGCACTTTCTTAGGTACCAAAAATGTGAAATGAGCAAACGATTCTCTATGCTTGTGAAACTTACTTTGTTTAAAGAAAGGCAGGCAGTAAACAAAAACTTAATGTTATATCTTGAGTGATAAGGACTACAGAGAAAACTAAAGTAGATTAAGGGTAGGGTGCATACCCAAGGGAGTGGGGGTGCTATTTTAGATAGAACGGTTAGGGAAATCTTCTTTGGGGGGACGGCATTCCAGCGGGAAAGAGAATGTACGTGTGCTGCAGCAATGCCAACAATTTGCAACTGAATTCTGTTATTAGCTTCCTATTACAGATTACACATTAGCCCAATGTTTGGCAACCCAATGCAACAAACGTTTACGATCTCACACTTTCTGTGGGTCACAGAACCGTATCAACACTGTGTCACAAGTTTTACATCTCACAGAACTTGGGAGTAGTTCAGCTGGATGGTTCTGGCTCAGGGTCTCTCAGTTAAGATATTGGCTCTGGCTGCACTCATCTGAAGGCTTGACAGGCTGGAGAACCCACTTACAATCTCATTCAATGGCTACTGGCAGGAAGCCTTTGCCATATGGGCCGCTCCATGAGGCCGCTCATGACACAACTGGTTTCCCCCAGGGTGAGTGATCCAAGAAAGAGGGTAAGAGATAGCAAGCAGGAAGCCACATGTTTTTAATGACCTTGTCTTAAAATGACATGCCATCACTTCTGGTGTATCCTGTTGGTCACACGGACTGCCCCTGATACAGTGTCGGAGGGAATTACAAAAGCCATGAATTCCAGACGGCAGGGATCGCTGGGAGGCTATCTTGGAGGCTGGCGACATCAGATCCATGCCATCCCATTCTTGAGAGGCACTCAGCTTTTAGTCATTCAGCCATGGTATGGACTACCTCTTCTAATCCTTGTCTCTTGGGAGCCAAGAGGAGAAACGCAGGAATAGGAGGAGGAGGAAGAGGAGGACAGAAATAGAAAGAAAAGAAAGAAATTTCTGCATTTTTTTTGGAAAGTCTTTCAGTTTTGTAGCTCCTAAGCCAAGATCATGTCTAGACACGGCACTTCGTGTCCCAAGACTCAGTACCAGGCCTTGCTGTAATGAGGTAGCTTATTCAGTATCTCCAGATTCCTTTCTTCCACTAGCAGTCACTTCAAGTATCACAGAGAAAATGGGGTTTCTGAAGGATTTTATTTCCCCAAAGTTATGAATTATGCCAAATGTTCCCCTTAGAACAAGAAAGTTAGTTACAATTTTTATTATAAATAATTACTTTCATTAAACCTTTTTGAAGACATTGCCTATTTTATGATCCACTATCCCTTATTCAACATCTGACACTCTTAATTCACTCAGGGTCTCTGCAAAATGTCTCACGCAATAAATATCTCCTTGGGTTTAGTTCCAGAAAAAAAATTTGACTCTGCAGGCAGGCTTGTCTGCTTTCTTTTAATAGTCCATGAAGTTGACATATCTCAGTATATTTCTCTATCTTCTTTTGTTTTCGGGAAATCCAGAAAATAATCAAGGCCAAACTATAATCTTTAGCACTTTCTGGTCAACTAGTAACATCTATTCTTTCTCTATATTTTGTATGATTACTCTTCTCCTTTTCATTATATTTGAAGTTATATACCCCCTCTAGTCCTTTTGCAGTAGGCAGGATTTATATTCCAAATAAATAGTAAATTATGACAGTTTCAGCCAAGAGCAAATGATTTTTGACTCAAGCTCCAAAGTTCAGGTCCACGTACATAAGCATTGTCACTCAGTTCCAATGGCACTTCTGAAAATGAAGGACTCTTAGCTGACCCCTCCAGTATCTTGAGAAAGAGGCTATCTTTTATATATGTTCTTTTTTGAAAATCATGGAGCCAGCCAGAGATGACTCAGATTCGTTCTTCCTTTGAGTCAACTTGGATACTATTTTTTGTGTTCTGAATTGTGTCTTCCCATCACAAAATTCCTGTGTTGAAGTCCTAACCCACAATAACTCAGAATGTGATTGTATTTGGCAATAGAGTCCTTACAGAGGTAAATAAGTTAAAATGCGTTCATTAGGTTGGGCCACAATCAAATATAACCGGTGTCCTTATAAGAAAAGGAAATCTGGACATAGGCAAATACAAAGGGAGGACTATGTGAAGATACAGGGAGAAGATAGGCATATACTGGCCAAGGAGGAAGGCCTCAGAAGAAACAACCCTGTGGTCACCATGATCTTGGACTTCTAATCTCCATAACCATGAAAAAATAAATTTCTCTTGTGTAAACCATCCAATCTGTCATACTTAGTTATGACAGTCCCAGTTAATTAACTCACTATTATATCCTCTCACAAAGGAATAAAAACTAAAGCTTTCAATATTTTCATAATTGGGATCAAACTGTAATTGTCTGCAATTTGGTTTGAAGGCAAGAAACCACACAGAAGCTGAACACAGGGAATATAGTGACAAAACCCAATGATGTTAAAGGTATTGGCTACATTCCAAGTGAACTTCTGGAGGTATCTAAAGCACGGTCAGCTGGATCAATGATTCACTGTTCTGAACCCTACTGGGGTAAGGTAATGCTAATAGGGAGAGGGAAGTATCAAAGACAAGATGTTTCCTGTAAGGCCCAAAGTGTGTGCTTCTCCACTCAGTTCTAAAATGCCACAGTTGGTCATATTCCTTATGGCTCAAACCCACCAATTATCATCTTTTGTTCCTCTTTTGAAATTGTTTGAAAACTCTGTGTATGTTAAATTGCTTTTCTAAACCTGCAGATTGGTAAAGAACATAACACCTTCTCCTGTGGTCTGGGGAGAGATCCTAAAATGCAGGTGCCATAGGTCATATTCATGGTACATCTTATTGACATATCCTTCTTGCTTTCCCAAAGAAAGACAGAGGAGGTCATTTGGCCCAGAAGATTTTTGCAGTAGTACAGTTCTGCTGAAATCATACCCGAATAGCATTTCCAACATCTAATTTGATCTTACAGTCTAATAAAGTGTTAACTGTTGGGGTGGGTGGGGGGCATGGGGAGAGGCTGTGGGTAGAAATTCAGAACCAGGAAAAATTTGTCCTCTGTAGATAAGCTAAAGACACGCAGATATTTCCTTTTCTTCCCCTCTTCCTTTGAAAAAAAACTACAGTAGTATTTCCTTTTCATCAAGGGGATATAAATATTTATGCATCCAAAGATGGTGTTGCTAGTGACACTCAGCTTCTATTCCCATCTTCAAAATGTGCTGCAGACAGAGCTTTTCCAAATATTTCCATGCTATTATGCCAATGGCCAACTTTGATAAATGAGGGCCTATTTCTGTTCTCTTCTCATCTCTGTTTGAAAGTACATGGTGATATTTTTCCTCAAGATATCAGTTGAACCCATCCATGCAAAGATGCAAACCTTTCAGTGAAGAAAGTAGGATGTTTAACTGCTGACTCAAGTATCCAGGTGCCAGACATATATACGTCAGAAGAACTGATGGATGGTGTGTCCCTTTATTCGTGTTTGTTATGATAACAGGACTGAGAAGTATAGTTCATCAGCTACTATTTTTTGTCCAGAGGGATCAGGAAGTATGAATGGTGGCTATGACAATGCCATCTTAGTCACCATCATGCATCCCCTGTACCATTACCAACTGCTTCCTGTAACTACTTCCTTCATGATTTTGTGGGAACAAAGAAGCAATGGCCAAAGTATGGTTGCTCACTGCCATCTCTTGAGATGGCTTGGAGTCATGGAGTCCCCAATAGTCCTGGCATCAAAAGTATCAGTTCTATGCCTTACAGTTCCCGGGTGACCCAGTCGGTTGAGCACTGGACTCTTAATTTCAGCTCAAGTCATGATCCCAGGGTCATGGGATCAAGCCCACATCAGGCTCCACACTGATCATAGAGCCTGCTTAAGATTTTCTCTCTCTTCTTCTGCTCCTCTTCCCCACTTGTATTCTCTTTAACATAAATAGTGTGTGTGTGTGTGTATATATATATATATATATACACATATATATATATATATATATTTTTTTTTTTTTTAAGTGTCAGTTCTATGACTTATTAGCTATATGACCCTGGACAGGTCACTTAATCCTTTCCTCAGGGCTTCATCCTTCACATGTGGGAATTTGCCCCAGCCCTCTTTTACTGGTTGTAGACTGAGGGATGATAAAGGAAAGTACTTTCTCAACTCTGAAGTCCCGTAAAAGGATAAGTAACCTGTCTGCACTTCCAACAAAGTCTTCAGGGCGCAAACCCAGCAAGATCTTACACCTGCTTTCATGTTCTGCTCCACTAGCTCTCCATGGTTGTCTCCAAGAAGTCCTGCTCATTTCTCTTTTATTTGCATAGATTTTTGCCTTCTTAGTCATCATATCACTGAAGCCACCTTCAGATGCCACTCTGAACTCAAGAACATTCACTGTGATTGAAAAATGGTAAGGTTTCAGTCAACTACTGATTTATTTACTTTCTTACTACAATTAAGTTCTTGGTGAAGACACTACCTATAAGGTACAAATTTGGTTCAGAGTAGCCTATTCTCTGAATAGTTCCTAAAAATATAGTGTTTTTGGCTTCCAAGATGGTCTTCTATGAAGGAAAAAAATTATGCTAGAAAACTTTGTTTAAATTCTTTCAATTTTCTTTCCTATTCTAAGGCAATCTGTATACTCTATCTCTGAATATCAAGATGATACTCTTAAAAATATCCTTAAGTTTAATTTTAGCATGTTTATGGCTCAAGAACAGGCTTTGCTGCTTAAATGTATGTATTCTTCACCTACTTGGCCACGTTCATCAATGAGGACAGAAGTGACCCACCAGCCACACCAACGGACTGTGCTCAGACAGCAACACCAGCCACTTGAGCATCCCTAGCTGGGATGAGCAAGTGAACAGAGTCGACCACGGCCAGATGTGGAAGAAGTGAGCAAAAACTGACTAGGGTTTGTGGAAGAAATAGTGAGCACCCAGTCTTCTTAGTGGTAGTTGGATAGAAAGGAAGCCCAGGTTTGTGGATTCTGGTCACCTCTCATTGAAAAGTATAGAAGAGTATTTGTGACTTGGGCTGCCCAAGTTAGGTACCAGGAAGAAACTGTCCAAATAATGGGTACAAACCTTGAGTAGCCAAAGAAATCTTGAGAAAGAGTAATAAAACTGGAAGTACAACAATCCCAGATTTCTTTTTTTTTAATGTTTTTTTAAAATTTATTTATTTTTGAGACAGAGAGAGACAGAGCATGGATGGGGGAGGGCCAGAGAGAGAGGGAGACACAGAATCGGAAGCAGGCTCCAGGCTCTGAGCTGTCAGCACAGAGCCCAACGCGGGGCTCGAACTCACGGACCGTGAGATCATGACCTGAGGCGAAGTCGGACGCTCAACCGACTGAGCCACCCAGGCGCCCCAAGCCCAGATTTCAAAACATACTACAAAGCTGTAGTAATCAAAACAATATGGTACTGGCACAAAATTAGACACATAGATCAATAGAACAGAGATCCCCCAAATAAACCCACAATTATATGGTCAATTAATCTATGACAAAGGAAGCAAAAATATGCAATGGGAAAAAGTCTCTTCAACAAATGGTGTTGGGAAAACTGGACAGCTACATGCAAAAGAATAAAACTGAACCACTTTCTTACACCATACACAAAAATAAACTCAAAATGAATTAAAAGCCTACATGTGAGACCTGAAACCGTAGATTTCTGGAAGAATACTTGGCAGTAATCTCTTTGGCATCAGTCTTAGAGACATTTTTCTAGACACGTCTCCTTTGGCAAGCGAAACAAAAGCAAAAATAAACTATTGGGACCACATCAAAATAAAAAGCTTTTGCACAGGGAAGGAAACCATCAATAGAATAAAGACAACCCACCAAATGGGAGAAGATCTTTGCAAATGACATATCCGATAAAGGGTTAATATCTAAAATCTCTAAAGAACATATACAACTCAACACCAAATAATAATAATAATAATTCTATTTTAAAATGGACAGATGACATGAACAGATATGTCTCCAAAGAAAGCATACAGATGGTCAACACACACATGAAAAATTGCTTAACATCACTCATCATCAGGGAAATGCAAATCAAAACCACAATACAAATCAAAATCATCTGTCAAGGTACCTGGGTGGCTCAGTTAAGTGTTCAACTCTTGATTTCAACTCAGGGCATGATCTCACAGTTTGTGAGATTGAGCCCCAGCATCAGGCTCTCTTCTGGTCGCATGGAAGGTCGCTTGGGATTCTCTCTCTCTGCCCCTCCTCTGCTTGAGTTCAATCTCTCTCTCCCTCTCTCTCTCTCTCTCTCTCTCTCAATGTCGTAAGTAAGCTTTTAAAAATAAAAAAATAAAGTCAAATAAAATAAGCTATCAGAATATCTAACTAAGTGATGGGATGTGGAGACAAAGGAACACGCATGCACTGTCGGGAATGCAAACTGATGCAGCCCCTGTAGAAGACAGTATGGAGGTTCCTCAAAACATTAAAAATGGAACTACCATGCTATCCAGTAGTCACATTACTGGCTATTTATTCAAAGGATATGAAAACACTAATTCGGAGGAATATACGTACCCCTATGTTTGTTGTATCATTACATACAATATCCAAACTCTGCAAGCAGCCCACGTGTCCATCAACAGATGAATAAAGAAGTTGTGGTATGTATACACGACCGAATATTACCCAGCCATGAAAAAGAATGAAATCTTGCCATTTACAACAACACGGATGGATCTAGAGAATATAATGCTAAGCTAAGCCAGTCAAGAGAAAGACAAATAGCATAGTTCTCTCATATGTGGAATTTAAGAAACAAAGCAAACAGACAAAGGAAAAAAAGAGACTAACAAAAAACCAGACTCAAATATAGGGAAGAAACTCGTGGTTGCCAGAGGGAAGGTGGGTGGGAGAGTGGGCAAAACAGGTAAAGGCAATTAAGAATACCATTACAGTGATAAGCACTGAGTAATGTATAAAATTGTTGAATCACTGCATTGTACACCTGAAACTAATATAACACTGTGTGAATTGCTGGAATTTAAAAAGAAATAAATGAATATGTTGTAAAATAATAGCTATAAATCAACAGAAGGAAGTAAAGAGTAAGTAAGTGAAGAGTAAATCTCCACACCTATCCCACACTAAGCTTTTCCTGATTTTTTCTTCCCTCAAAACATAGATACACAAAATAATACAATCAAATGCTCTTACCAATGATACCGCAATATAATGTTGCTTCACGTTGTCAATCCAGGAGAACCGTTAATATTTGAACATTGCCTCTGGTTTCCTTCTAGCTAAATGAAAATGTGCTATCTTACATAGATCCCTACCACATATGAGAAATATTCCATTGGAGTGGGCGTTAGCATTGAGAAATGGACTTGCCTACATAAACCGATGCTACAGTTGAGTGTGATTCTAGGGACAAGGATGCTTACGTATCACAGAGCACAAGATCTGTGCCATATGAAGTTGTATCCTAGCTTTCCTGAGACGCTTCCTTAATTTTGTACTTTTGGGAGCACGTACAGCCTCAGACCCTCCCCCGAGAAAGCTCCTGCATTTCTGGTGAAAGGTCTTTAGCCCTTCTTGGACTTCTGCAAATCCAGGGAGAGGTGGCCATTTCTAAACCCCAGGGATACTGGGCAGGAGCGTGCCTTCTCTGCTGACTGAGCTGTGTGGCCTGGACAAGGCAGTAACCTTAGTTTCCGCATCTTGAAAGCAAGGATGACGGTACCTACCACGTGGGATTGTTGTGAAGATTAAATTAATACAGCTTAAATCAGAACACTCAGGTGATTTCTCACAGAAAACATACACCAGCTGCCAAGTTACCTTGTGGCTACCTAAACAAACAAACGTGGCCAGAGCCATCACTCTGTCACAGGATTGCCTGGACCTCTCAGTCGCTGCCACTTGTTTCTCTGGGCTTCCCTGTAGAGACATCAACTTCTACTTCAGCTCTACTTGTCCAGTTGCCCTTTGGGGCTTGGACGTTCCCCAGCTTTGGAGTTCACAAGAATCACTCGAAGGGCTTCTTAAGACACAGGCTGATGGGCCACAGCCCAGGACCTTCTGATTTTGATGGGGCAGAGAATTTGCCTCCCGGACGAATTTTGAAGGAATGCCGATTTTGCGGGCGTGGGGACCACACACTGAGAGCCACGACTGAAGGACACCAACTCTGTCAAATCCTCTCTTCGTTCAGCAAACTCTTCTAGTTTACATACGACGAGATCAAGTTAAAGTACGTTAATCTATTTATGATTCATTTCAAGTAATTCATCAGAATTTATAGGCCAAAGAATACTTTCTAAGACGATTTTATAAATTGATTTCTTTGAAAAGGAAATTCCAGAACGAAAGAAAATGGAGAACACACCCGCCACGTGGATCTGAATTGTCCCTTTGTAGGCATCACCCAACCTTGTTCAACGTTGGGTATTAAATATGGCTTGTTTTAAGTCTATTGTTTTTAGTTACAAAACCGACATGAGAAGTTGGGACTTGCTGTGTTTTGGGAATTATGAGATTGTAGAGCAGATGGTATAATGGAGGACAGAGCCCCCCCCCCCCACCCTTTTTCTTTTCACTTTCTGCAAAGTGCCAGCTACAAGAACTTCTGAGATCACAGGGAGGAAGAAAATCTCATCCTCTTGATAGAAAATGAAAAGCCCCTCCGCATTTACAAAACTTGGAAAGGAAGTGGCTGTTCACTTCCTGATATGGAGAAGTACATGGGGCAAGGACCCAAAACTCGGAGCCTGCTTTCCATCATGTTACACACAGAGAAGGGACCCAGACATGCCAGAGATAGTCTATATTGGATACAGATGTCCTTGAAACAGCAAGTTTACTCTGTTAAACTGCCCCGGCAGCACCAGCTGCTTATGAAATCATGAGGAGAGAGAGGTGAGGAGGGTTACATGTTCAGACATATATTTACAGCGATTTTACAAACCTCATTATTTCCAAAGAAGAGCAAGATGAAAGCAGCCTGCTTATAAAACCAGACTCACCAATTAGCCCTACCATCCCCCACTCCCTCGAACACTATTTCTGTAAAATATGTGCACTAAAGGGACCACTGAGGCAATTATCTAGAGTATCCAAGAGAAGTCCTCTTTGATTCGATAAAGTTTCTGCTCTAACCGGCAGACTTAACTTATATAAATGGAACTGAAGGTCATTCCCTTATCAAACACTATGGGTTCAGACTTCATGTTTTAAAATGACATCTGGCTAACAGTTCCTGAAGAAACTTCTCCCGGCTTCCTCTAACATTTTGCTTCATTTTCTGACCTTTCTGGCTAAAGATCAATCCATCCATCCATCAGTCCGTCCTTCCATCCATCCATCCATCCATCAATCAATAATGACTCATACCACTCTGAAAAGCAGAATTGCTGGGCAAATGTTTCCAGGATTTGGGGGAATTTCCATTAACTATAAAATTGATGGAAACTTACATACTGTGTGCTTCTGGCCAAGAAAGGTAAGGATGGTACCAGCCAGAAAGTTGGACCATTGTTTCTTATCTGCAAGGAAATATCAACTGAAGTATTACATGTGATTTTGAAAATGTGGTAGCACCTTTATGCTTACACTCATTGGAGACTGAAATTCCCAGAAAACTTCTGAGCAAGAAGGAGGCTGACAGTGAACATCCAGGGAGAAGAGTCTACCCAAATAACGTACTCTGGATGCAGCTGCAGAAATAGCCCAGAAAGCAGGACTGACTTGGGATGGGGTTTCTCCTATGGTCTAGCTCTTTAAAATGTCAGGGAGCCAGAGATTGGGAAGATTAGTATCAACATATAGGAGGTGGATCTCCTACCCACATTTTCTGCCTTAAAAGCTCCACATAGGCAGGCCTGGGGTCTGGAAATCCTCCAATTACCAATTTCTCTTCATCTGCATAACCCCATATACCTTTCCTCGCCACCTGGAGCTGGTTTCCACTCAGAAGCTTTCCTAACATCCACAACAAGAGAAGATGCCCTATGATACCTCTCTTGGTCCACCATCACATTTGTTTTATCTTATTGCGGTTTTCAGGCTTCCCAAGAATCTGAAAGCTTGACAAAGCAAGGACTACATCTTCCCAGTCCAATTCCAGGGGTAATAACTCGTAGATACGAGCACAAAAGAAGTTCCTGAGACAAATAATGATGGAATGAGAATTGGGGTGGGGAATCCAGACCAGTCTCAAGCTGTAGCTATCAAGAGCTTTACAGCAGTCATGGTTCCTACAGGAATCAGATTTTCACATTCAAATTATGATAACTTGAGGGCGTATATTAGTCAGTGTTCTCCAGAACCAGTTGGAGAGATAGATAGATAGGTAGCTCTATTGAGAGAGAGATTTATTTTAAGGAACTGGCTAAATAAGATTGTGGCAACTAGTGAGTCTCAAATCTGTAAGGCAGCTAGTAAGCTCAAAATTCAGGCGCAATTTCTATGTTCCAGTCTTGAAACCGAATTTCTTCTCTGGGAAATCTGTTTTTGTTCTTAAGGCTTCCAACTGATTGGATGAGGCTCACCCATCCTATGGAGGAGAATCCGATTATAAAAGTCAGTGGATTGCAAGTGCTAATCACATTTACAAAAAGCCTTCACAAGAACATCTAGACTAACCTCTGACCGAACAACTAGGCACCTTAGCCTAGCCAAGCTGACACATGCAATTGATATGTAATTGACACATTATAGGAGGGACTATTTATAAAAGTAAGGGAAAACAAAATTGATAGTAGAGTATATTGGAGTGAAAAACAACAAGGCTGCCATTATCCGTGGGTCTGAAAAGACAAGAAGAGGGGAGGAGTAAGTGATTACCAGAATATGGACAAAAAGAGCTGAGTGCAAGGGGTGCCTTAATTCAAGGCACTGATTCAGAGACCAGCAGCCTCAGGAAGGGGGCCAGAGCAACGGATACTACAACATCCATGAGTCCCATTGGATGAACCCAACTGAAAACCACAGGCCAAAGGAGCTCCAGAAACTTTAGAGCAGCTGGTGGGCAACAGAATATTTTCACAAGGCTTCGATTAGCCACCACATTGAAAGAGCTAGAATACAATCTAATCCTTTCTGTAAATTAACAATGGATCTGATCACCTAAAGTTTGTGTGAACATTCAATGCAACAGACTTAGATGAAGGGAACATTATCCTGAGACTCAGAGACAAAAACTTCTTTAAAAATCATTTATTATAGGAACCACATAGGAGTGAAAAATGTGGACACCTGGCATCAATTAATGGCTGTGAGAAACATATGAGCATTATAGAAAAGAAAAAGCTACAAGGACAGAAATGGCTGAGAAAAGGCAACACAATGACATGAACAACAGATAAATGGGACAGGGAATTATTAGAAGGAAGTCAGCAATATAGTCACAAAGTTAAATTTTCTATGGGAGGCAGTAAAATACAGAACTGACAATGTAAAAAAATAAAAGAAGTGATATGGAAGAGAACCTGGGGTAACTGCAGAAGCAATCATCGAAGGTGTGTTTGAGAAAGCAACTTTCATGTTTACAGACTTTGCCGAGTCTGAGGTTGAAAATGTGAGGATACAGGGGTGCCTGGGTGGCTCAGTCCGTTAAGCATCCGACTTCAGCTCAGGTCACGATCTCGCGGTCCGTGGGTTCGAGCCCTGCGTCAGGCTCTGGGCTGATGGCTCAGAGGCTGGAGCCTGCTTCCGATTCTGTGTCTCCCTCTCTCTCTGCCCCTCCCCCGTTCATGCTCTGTCTCTCTCTGTCTCAAAAATAAATAAACGTTAAAAAAATAAATAAATAAAAATAAATAAATAAAATGTGAGGATACAGATTTAAAACACGTTAGTGTGTTCTAGGAATACTCAGTAACAAGATCCCTACATCCTGATGGAAGTTGAATTTCAAAAGTAAAGGAAAATTTTATAAGCTTCTGGAATAAGCTGAATACAAGTTGCCTTTGGTCAAGTGCCTCTGCAACACGAAATACCAAGGGACAATGGAGTCACATGTAACTATGTAGCCTGGGCATTTTAATGTGGCACTTTGCTCAAGAGGCAGACAGACATTCAGTTGCTCAGAAAATTACCCTTGCATTTTGAACAGTTTTGACGGATGAGATGAATCAAAATTTAAATCTAATGTGTAGTTTACCTACCATAACTTAACACAACACAACACAACTTACGCTAACATAGCATAATATAAGGCTGTCTACAAAGTAACCCAGACCGCATGTGTCTGACTTATCTATTTATCTCATCCTTTACAGACAACTGGCAGTGGTATGAAAGACTTGTCCGGGTTAAGCATCCTTCAGCATTCATGCCAAACCTAGAGTCGAGAAGGTTCATGTTGATCAGCCCAGTCTGAGACCCAAGGGGTGGGTTACCCTACATCACTTCCCTCGGATTTCATTCGATTAGTAAGAGAAATTGTGGTGTTTTTAGAATCACCCCACACCATGGTGGATGACACCTAAAATGATTGTTTTTAATTTTGTGCACTCCTGCCAACCATGGCTAGACATTCTTGAGTATTGGGGACACTGAATTAGAAGGAGTACTGAACATTGTGTTTCCTTTATTCATAGAACTGCAGATGTATAGGCCATCTCAATTCCATTGTAAACTACTTGTGTAATAATTTTTGGCCTCTTGCTCCTGGGTAGCTTAGTTGGTTAAGCGCCTAACTCTTGACCTCTGCTCAGGTCATGATCTCACAATTCATGGGTTCAAGCCCCAACTTGGGCTCCACATTGACAGTGCTGAGGATTCTCTCTCTCCTTCTCTCTGTCCCTCCCCCACTCTCTCTCTCTCTTCCTGAAAATAAACTTTAAACATTTTATAAAAAAATAATGATTTTTGCCTCTTTAACATTCCTGTTGAAGACAGCAGTGATTGGAGATTTTTAATTATAAAAATCCCAATAAATCTACTCAGGGGCTGATATTAGCTATTACTGAACAGTTCTTTACAAAGTTTCTCATATAGAATCTGTAAATGTCCCTTGTTAATGTTTAAAAATCAAGGTACACAGTATGATTTCAACTATGTTTATTTAAAAGCATAGAAAAAGGCAATAAGAAAATACACCCAAAGTATTAATAGTGGTATACCTTCAGTATTTTGAGTGTGGATTTTGTCAGCATTTGTAATTTTTGTATAATGAACACATGTAATTTGTAAGTGAGAAAAAATAAACTCAAATAATTCAACATATACTGTATGTTATACACTTTAACACAACCACATAAAAATTCAAAGCAAAAGATAGAAAGAAAATAAATCAAAGTGTTAGTAGTATTTATCTTTACAATGTAGAAATAAAAAAAAAGTGAAAGAACTTGAAAAAAAAAGGTGAAAGAACTTGAAAAAAAAAAGATGAAGAAATATAGGAAGGGGTGCCTGGGTGGCTTAGTCGGTGAGCGTCCAACTTTGGCTCAGGTCATGATCTCATGACTCTTGAGTTTGAGCCTCGTGTCAGGCTCTGTGCTGACAGGCTGGAACCTGCTTGAGATTCTGTCTCCCTCTCTCTCTGCTCCTCCCTCACTCGTACTCTCTCAGTCTCTGAAAAAAAATGAATGTTAAAAAGTTTTTTGTTAAGATGTAGAAATATAGTAAAATTTTTTATTCATTTTTGTAATATATTTTTATTTTTTTAAGTTTATTTATTCATTTTGAGGGGAGAGCATGAGCAGGGGAGGGAGAGAGAATCTCAACCAGGCTCTGTGCTATGAGCACAGAGCCCAACGTGAGGCTTAAACTCACAAACCATGAGATTGTGACCTGAGCCGAGATTGAGAGTCAGACACAACCAACTGAGCCACTCAGATGTCCCTATTTTTGCAATATGTTAGACCTTTTGACAACAGTCAGGTTTTGGATCTATAAGGGATTAAATGAAGGAAACATGAAAGCATTTTAACAATGATTTATATTTCTTTAAGGAATAACAGCATGAAGAGTTTCATGGAGGAGTGCGATGACCCAATAATAATAAAAATCGTACAATAACAACAAGAAGTATTATTTATATAAAGGGTATTATGTGCCAAGTATTACATAAGCATTTAAATTCTTCATCTTATTTAGCTCTAAAACGACCTTATGAGATATATTACTATTCAGATGAACCATTTTACAGAAGAGGACTGAAAAGGAGTAAAACCTTGTCTAACAGCTAACAAAGAGGGAGGTCTATATTTTAGATCAAAATTTCTAGACTGAAAGCAAAGGGTAAAGATGAAAATGGAATATACGGGAAAGGCTCTCTCCCACCCAGGTCAGGACCTGATTACTAGGACCAAGTTAACTTCTAGAGGAGAAGAGCCCTCCTCCAACCTAGATGCTCTCCAACTCATGAATATCTAACTTTAACACTTTCATTTGGTCTTTACCTGCACCCAGCTCCCCATATGAATGGTCTGCATCCTCAGCAACCTAGCTGAGCCCTCTCTATCAGCATTTGCATAATGTTCACATGGGGAGGGGGGAGGGGAAAAAAGGAAAGAAAAAGAAAAAGAAAGAGGAGGAGGGAGAAGAGGAGGAGGGAGCACCCACGATACCAGTGCAATCAGCAGGCTTTCTTGACCTCCTGATCAATCTATGATATGTTATCTCAGCTCTGTGGACCCCTTCTTTGTAGCCCTTCTCAACCTTTTAAGTCTATGTTTATTTGTGAGATTACTTTTATTTTTAAAATTTTTTTTAACGTTTTTATTTATTTTTGGGACAGAGAGAGACAGAGCATGAACGGGGGAGGGGCAGAGAGAGAGGGAGACACAGAATCGGAAACAGGCTCCAGGCTCTGAGCCATCAGCCCAGAGCCTGACGCGGGGCTCGAACTCACGGACCGCGAGATCGTGACCTGGCTGAAGTCGGACACCTAACCGACTGCGCCACCCAGGCGCCCCTGTGAGATTACTTTTAAATCACCTGTCTTTCTGCCTTGATTGTCAGCATCATGATAGCCCAAATCCTGTCTTTTTTTTTTTTTTTTGTCTGTACCTTGCATTTGTCCAGCACAGTCCCAGTTTATGCTTATTTTTCTGGCATATTTACTATTAGTGCCCTTTAACTCTCTGACAGATCTGGCTTGGAGAATGAATTGTATAATAGGCCTTTTTGAGTTTAATTGTATCTTCACCACATAGAGTACTTAACACATGCTGAGACCTTTCTACATAGTTGTTGAATGAATGAATGAATGAATGAATACCCCATTACTCAAGTTCCAATTTCTCACTTTGCCCAATGTTAAGCAAGAGCTTTCTCTTGGTAGGTTTTGTTCATGATGTTGAATTGAAGTGAGATGTCTAGTCCTCTTGTCACTTGTATGTAGGTCAAGGCTTACCCCAGGGAGGTAGGAAAACTCTCAGTTACGGGACTAGGTATTCACTATAGGAATTTGATCTAACTGTGGGAGAAGCTGGGAAGTGAAGGTCCAAGAGGGGAGTGGATGGTGAAGGGGGTCACCATCTAGTTATCTGTGAAGCCAGTGTCAAGCCACCCATGTGGGTCTATAAAGGGGAAGCTCATGGCCAGGTTGTGGGAGTCACAATAACTTTCAGAGCATACTGGCTAGGTTTTCATTACTGCCTTCCAAACCTCGCTTCAATTCATCTTTGGTCAAATGCAGCTCAAGACTGTGCAGGGAATGGAGCCTGGGAAACATGGTTTTTACCTAACCAACTTGACATAGCACAAGATGGCGGACTTTTCTTCTACTCCTCTGTGCACACACCTGCACTATTCTTTTTATCTGTGGCATCCCCCTCTCTAGTGGTGCCCCCCAGACTTCTCAAATGACCCTGTGTTCCGTTCCTGGGAGAAAATGTTCAGGGTGGTTTGCCCCAATTCTGAGTTTTCCTCTGAAAGATGAAGGAATATTTCTACAAGTCCCTTGTGTTCCCAAAGTCACATTATCATTATTGTTTTAACTTGCAAGGCTGAATTGAGGAAAGAACTGAGCTTTAGGAGAGCAACACTTTTCCTAGAAAAATACAAACCCTTCCACATACAATGGTGGAACCATATTAAGCTTATACTTTGGCTTCTATTAGTTTCCATGAGGCTCCCTGGTGCATAATCACTATGTATAATATAGCTTTTATCAGCAAGGAGGGAAAAATACCTGATTTTTAATTTTTTTAAACGTTTATTTATTTTTGAGACAGAGAGAGACAGAGCATGAACAGGGGAGGGGCAGAGAGAGAGGGAGACACAGAATCTGAAACAGGCTCCAGGCTCTGAGCGGTCAGCACAGAGCTTGACGCGGGGCTCGAACTCACGGACCGTGAGATCATGACCTGAGCCGAAGTCGGACGCTTAACCGACCAAGCCACCCAGGCGCCCCAAAATACCTGATTTTTAAAATTAGCTTCTAAATGAACTCAAACCACATGCCCACTTTGGCTTAAGGGTGATCCCAGTTCAGTCGAAGCTGCCATATATCAGAAAATCAGATCATAAAGAATGTCCACAACCCTTCTCCGGCTAGGCTTCCATACTTCAAGCTAGAACTGGTTGGAGAAACCCAGACCCAAGACCAGTAGGCAAACCTGGGAGTAAGAGCCAGTTAGCACAGCACTAATGTCAACTTGATGGGCAGAAGTGTGTGACCATGAACTCATATTCAGAATCACAGAAGCAAGGAAACTACAAAGATCAAGTCAGAAAGAATGAAAGACAACATATAGGGGTATAACTTAGAATTCAGACAAGGTATAGGGGCTACAATTTAGGCATAAGAGTCTAGATTTATTTTGTGTTGATATTGTCCTTCAACCCTACACCCTGCTGTTCTGACTTTGATCCCTCTCTATCTTTGTCTTTCTCTCTCTCTCTCTCTCTCTCTCTCCCTCACACACACAAACACACACACACACACACACACAAACACACACACACCACCATTTAAGTGCTTGTGCAAACTCTGACAATAGGGTAATATATTCAACAAATCTAGACAAAAACAGGAATCAGCCAAACTACATGCTGGTTTCCTACAAAAGCCATGTGAGTGCCTTACCTTTATAAGGCCATTGATGACACTTTGATTTACTGTATTGCACCTGTTTGTATCACTGCATGGCAGCCATTTTGACGGTGTAAACAGACAGACTCACGCTTGGTTAGCCCGAATTGGGGGCGACCATATCTATAAATGTAGAGATTCACAATGTGGGAGGTAGACTGTGAAAGCGTCAGTATCATGGCACTTAGTTCCTGGTCTATAAATTTCTATCCTCTGTCCCACCAAGGAATCATACTCGCTCTTCCCGCATGGTATCCAGCCTTTGCTATCATACACTATGATCATCTATGTCACATTTGTCTCCAAGCAGACATAAAACTCCTTTAGGTCAGAATTTGCATCAGAATTGTCTTTTTATTTATCACAGGCACTCAGTTAAGTGTGTCTAAATATATCAAAAGATATGAGGACCATAACATTACTCAAAAATTCAATTTGATTATTGTTCTTGTCATTTATATTGTTTTACCTATTAGTTTATTGTTTTCTTATATTTACTGCCAGTTTGCAATAATAGAGTACTTGAGGATTACAATATTTTCTCTTAATTTGCAAGGGACTATCATTTGGGTAGAGTAATGCCACTTTCATTCAGTGTCCAGGAGACCAAGAATCCAAGATGTGTGAATATTGCTACAAGACAATGAAATTCCAGAGGAAAGCTACAAGGCTTAGGCACTCTGTCAGCCATCAGCTCTGGTGCTCCTGCAACTATGGGACTGAGTCACAATAAACTTGGAAAATAGATGTCCAGAATGAGGCTTATTGAACTTGAGTTGCTATACCTTCTATGATCTCACTCTCCCTATCACCATCTTTTCTGTGTGGGATCATGATAGCAACAAAGGATATAAAATAGAAAAGGATCTCCCAGCTATGTAACTCATTGTGCCTCATAGGCATGATCGTTTCCCCCAAAGACACCTCCCCATCAGGAATCTTTGGATCAGCCTTTACTGCTTCTTTTCTGTGATAGCTGTGTGATGTGTCAACTTGGCGAGGTTGAACTACAGTCTCAAGAATTGCCTTTCCAGCATGTTTGTGGTTTGGATCATTTACAAGAGGTATCTCTTCTAAGAGCTGGAGGATGGGAAAAAAAGGCAACAGCCCCTTCTGTTTGATATTCAATCAAACACTGGTAGAGGTGCTTCTGTGAGGGGTTTTTCACATGTAATTAAAACCCTTAATCAATTGACTATTTTAATCAAGGTCTTGGGTGGGTCTGGCTTAATCAGCTGCAAGTCTTTAGCAGAGAATTTAGAACTTCCCCGAACCCAGTGGCTCCACACAGAAGCTGAGTCTGTAATTATTCCCCCTTCTTCCTGGATCTTCCTTCTTAACTGCTTGTCTGTGGGCAACAAGCCTTAGCCCATGCCCATGGGGTTCCAGCCCATTCACGATCGTCCCTCACTGACTGCCTACCTGTGGTCTTTGGGCTTACTTAATCAGCCACAGAATTGTAAAATCAATTCCAAATAACAAATCCATATATGAAAACCACATATCCTACTAGCTCTGCTTCTCCAGACAGGTAAACCCCCTCTCAACCCCAATCATCCATGTAGTCACTCTCCGAGTCCTGTCAATCCCTTTGTCTAAGTAGTACCTTAGTCTTGCTGAAGATGACGATGCCACTTGGGGAATCCAACTTCTCACTTCTCCCAGGGCTAATGGAGAACAATTTATTTCTGTCCTTCCACCCACCCCAAGCCAAGTCCATACTACCATCAGCTCTCACTAGAACAGCAAGATAGTTTCATGACCTGCTACTCAGCAACCCATTCTTATCCAGCCTACTTTCTCCATTAAAGACAGGATAAACTTCCATAAATATAAGCCCGAACATGTCAGCTTCCACTCAAAACCCTTCTGTGATTTCCCAGTGGGTGAAGACTAGATCCTTGACATGCCCGAAAAGCTTCTGCACCACCTGGCTTTTCCTCACTACTCCAGTGTCCCTTCATGCCACAGTCTACCTTTTTACTGCTATCTAGTGGCCTGAGATGTTCTTCCAACGTTCCTTACGTGGTAGGCGGAATATTAGTCCAAAGGTGTCCACATCCTAATCACCAGAACATCTGAGTTTGTTATGTTACACAGCAAGGTGAAATTAAGTTTGCTAACCAGCTGACCTTCAGGTGGGATGATCATCTTGGATTATCTGGGTGGGCCCAATGTTATCATAGGATCCTTATTAGTGAAAGAGGGAAGGAAGCAGGAGAGTCAAAGTTTGAGAGATTTGGAAATGCTACACTGCCAGCTTTTAACATAGAGGAAGGGACCATAATCAAAGGAATGAGGGTAGTCTCTTTTTGCTGAAAAAGGCAAGGAAATGCATTCTTTCACTGAGCTTCCAGAAGGAGCACAACTTGGCTAACATCTTGACTTTTGGCCACTGAGATCCATTTTGGACTTCTGACCTCCAAAACCGTAGGATAATACATTTTTACATTTTAAGTCACCAAGTTAGTAGTAATTTGTTAGAGCAGCAAAAGGAAACTAATATGTCCACCATTGGGAATTACACAGCAGTAGAATTTCACAAGTGATGAAAAATGCTATCAACCTTTAATTTTATAAATAAAAATAATTACTATGTACTATACTCTTATTTTCATTCATGAAAGGACTTTTTAATTTTTTTGTTTTGAAATAACCAAACTTACAATCAACTGCAATAATATGAGGAATTCCCATTTACACTTTATTCAGATTCACTAATTTTTAATATTTTGCCACATTTGTTTCTCATTCTTTTTGTGTTTCATTCTTTCTTAATGTTTGTTTACCAGTCTCTTTTTCTCTCTTACTATCTCCTTCTGCATATACACGCACAAGTGCAAATAGTTATTATTTTTTTTTTTATTTTTATTTTTTATTTATTTTTGGGACAGAGAGAGACAGAGCATGAACGGGGGAGGGGCAGAGACAGAGGGAGACACAGAATCGGAAACAGGCTCCAGGCTCCGAGCCATCAGCCCAGAGCCTGACGCGGGGCTCGAACTCACGGACCGCGAGATCGTGACCTGGCTGAAGTCGGACGCTTAACCGACTGCGCCACCCAGGCGCCCCAACAAATAGTTATTATTAAGAGAGACAATTTTAACACAAAAAACTAGGAAGGACACATCTCAGAATAAAGCAAAATCTCTTATATTTAATAACTTCATAATATAGTCCTTATATTTTCCTTGTTTTATCATGGTAAAATTCATTATGGAGCAGTACTCATTCATAGAAAAGCATGTGGAAATCATAGTAACTCTTCTTTATGTATCTTTACTCATACTTTTAAATTTGGGCCTCATTTTTGGTTAAACCTTATACCTTCACACTAGAGTTGATTCCCCAATTTTTTGTTCCTCTTGAAACCTGAACTTCTTAGTGCCCACTTGACATTTGCAGCCTGAGAGCCAGAGAAGCTCTCATTTGTTAGCCCCTTAAAGGTAAGAATTATAGTGCCATCTACCTTTTACACACACTGTATAAAAAATGTAATTTTGTGACACAAACAACAGAATGGAGGAATGGGACTGTAAAGGGACAGAGATTTTAGTCTTTTTGTAGGTTATTGAAGTTAAACTGGTATAAATTCAGATTATAGCATTATAACTTTAGGATGTTAAATATAATCTCCATGATAACCACAAAGAAAATAGCTATAGCATATACACAAAAGGAAATGAGCAAGGAGTTTAAATACTTCACTGCAAAAAATCAAGTAAACACAAAAGAAGACAGTAAAAAAGTAAATGAGGAACAAAAAAAGCTAAGACATGTGGAAAACAAATAGTAAAATGGCAAAAGTCCTTCTCTATTGGTAATTATGTTAAATATAATTGGATTAAACTCTCCAGTCAAAAGACAGAGATTGGAGAATGGGGACAAAAACATGATCCAACAGCATGCTGTCTACAAGAGGTTCACTCTAAATACAAAGACAAAAATAGTTTGAAAGTGAAAGGATGGGGAAAGATACTCCATGCAAACAGTAACCAATAGAGAACAAGGGTGGCTATACTATCAGACAAAATAGACCTTAAATGTTAAAAGTTTATAAGAGGAAAGGGAAGATACTATATATTAATAAAAGGTTTAATACAGTGAGAAGATAATACAAACATTTATGTACCAATTCCAGACCATCAAAATATATGTAGCAAATCTATAGAATTGTAGGAAGACATAGATAGTTCTATAATAATAGATGTAGACTACCAAATCCCACTTTCAGTAAGATAGAACAACCAGACAGATGAGTAAGGAAATAGAGGACTTGAACAACGCAATACATCAACTAGATCTAACAGACATAAACAACGTGCTACCCGATAACGGCATACACATTTCTCTCAAGTGCTCATAGGGTATTTTTCAAGAAATCAGAAACCTTTGGTAGAAATGTAAAATGGTATAGGCACTGTGGAAACCAGTAAGGAATATTCTCAAAAAATTAAAAATAGAATTACTATATGATCTAGCAATTCCCCTTGAAAGTAGGGTCTGAAAGAGATACTTGTACATCCATGTTCATAGCAGCATTATTCATAGAAGCTAGAACATGGAAGCAACCCAAGTGATCATCAATGGATGAACAGATAATTAAGTTAAATCTTTCATAAACATAAAGTAGAATATCACTCAAAAAGAAGAAAATTATAACACATGCTACAATATGGATGAAACTTGAGGACATTATGCTAAGTGAAATAAGCCAGTCACAAAAAGACAAATGCTACAGGATTCCACCCTACGATGTACTTAGAGTAGTCAAAATCATAGAGATCAAAAGTGAAATTGAGGTTGCCAGGTCTATGGGGAAGGAGCGTTATTGTTTAATGGGGATAGATTTTCACTTAGCAACATAGAAAGCATTCTAAAGATGGATGGTGGTGATGGTTGCACAACAATACAAATGTACTCAATGCCACTGAACTGTGCACTTTCAAAAGATGGTAAATTTTATGTGATGTGTATTTTACCACAATAAAAATATTAAGTAAGCAAAACTTTAGTAAATCCAATAGCAAAGTGCACTATCAACGAGAGACTTTCCTTCAAAATCTAATCTTATCCGATTTTCTAGGCCAAGGTAACCTGCAGCCAAAATCACAATGACATGTCTGCCATAGCACAACATAATTTACTTCATCAGAATCTTTCCACGAAGACATCATTGGAAATACAGGCTTTCAGTTGGTCCCTTTATAGAATTTAATAGTTAAACTTCTCTGAGTTACCTTTGCCTTTACAGGACTAATTTCTAAACAACCACACATACCTAATTATATTCTCCCCAGCAAGCATCCTTCCAACCTGTGTATAATAAGAAATTGTTAAAAGGTATCAGTGAACATATTAATTTTCAAATATACAAATACACAAGCAGGCTTTAAAAGACCATATGCTACTTTTCTTTAGTTTCCAAACCACAATGGATGCCCTTGGAATGATTGTTCTAAGTTTCCTGTGATAAGTGAAATCCAAGGAGTTTCCACAAATGATACATTTATAGTGGAAAAATAATTTCACTCATTTGTTGTCTCATCCTCAGTTTTTTCCATATATATACAGATATATCCATATAGATATGTTTGGGATGAAACAGAAAATAAACAGGAAGCATTCTTGCAGTGTTTACAAAGCAAAAAAGAAATGTTATGATTCTGTAAATAAATAATGTTTTTACAGTACTTCAGATTTGGCAGGACATCTGGTGTGGATGTTATCAAGGGCATTAGAAGCAAATGACTAAATTCTGCTCTCAGTTCCTTACGATGCTACCATATGGAAATCTTTTTTTCCCCTTACTCTATCCTTCACTGACTTGGGAGAGACAAAATCATAGTAGAAATGACTAAACTGCTTCCTACCGACTCTTGGACTGCCTAACATTATGGTCTGTTTTTAGTATAAAGACTCAGTTGCTGATCTCAGCTACCTTAAGTAGGTTTCCATGCATTAACTTGAATCTTGAGTCTATAATGACCGAAAAATAGTTGAATAAATAAATAAATGAGACAGGAAAGTTCTCCCAGTTAATAAATGTAGAAGAGAACACAAGAATAGAAAATACCATTAGAACCAATAGTGAAAGTTGTCGCAACAAGATCTACCAATAAATCCTAAAACTTTCAGGAGGAAGACAATATTTGCCCAATTGCAAAATATCTCCCCTCAAGATATTTATTGGTTACAAGAGGAGAAATAGTAATTTTTTAACATTTATTTATTTTGGGGAGACAGACAGCCGGAGCATGAGGCGGGGAGGGGCAGAGAGAGAGGGAGACATGGAATCCCAAGCAGGCTCCCAGCACAGAGCCTGACACAGGGCTTGAACTCATGAACCATGATCATGACCCGAGCCAAAGTCAGACATTCGACTGACTGAGCCACCCAGGCGCCCTGGAGAAATAGTAATTTTTTAATGGAAAGAGCTGGCAGATGCCATCTTAGCCAAGTAATCAAGGTTAACATCACCTATAATGAAACATACTGGCATTAGGCACCTCTGATACAATGCACTAAGGGGGCTCATTATCTCAGTGACATTCTTGCTAAACACCTACAAATTTAATCTTTTCATGAAAAAAAAATTAGACAAATCCAAATCATAGGACATTCTGCAAAATACGTGTCCAATATGCTCCAAAAGTGTGAAGGTCTTGGAAGGCAAACACACACACACACACACACACACACAGAAATTATTACAGACTGGGAGAAAATATGGAGACATGAAAACTAAGTGTAGTGTGGAATACTGGATTGAATCATGGGCTAGAAAAGAACACCAGGGAGAAAATTATGAAATCTGATTAAATCTGTAGGTTAGCTTTAAAAAAGGGGGGGGGGTCTAGGTACTAGCCCCTTAATAAAATTTCCCTAGTTACCATAATGCAGTCTAAAAAGTAGCCCCCATGGTGAGCCACTGTGACTATTCACTGCATTTAAGAATAATTAAGGATGTGTGAACAGATGCTAATAAATTAATGCTTCAGAAGGTTTTACTAATACACAACTCAGTCTAAGGAGACAGCATCAAGTTACAAAAAATAGTTTCACACTTCACAAGCCATTGAACTTCTGTCCGCTCTCACTGGTCTCTGAATCTGTTCCTCCTCTCCTTTTCCCATCTGTCTCATTCTCCCTCTTCTCCCTCCTTCACCCAACCTTCTGTCCTATGTTAATACATAGTATAGAACCGAATTATATTTTTAGGTAACTGATATTATCAAGTTTTATAGCTTGTCTACCCAAGTTTTAAAAACTTTCTCTTTCAAAATAAAAAGCTAAAGCTGTATTAAGATGATCGTTCTTCATGTAAACCTTAAATTGATATAGTATGTGTGAGGTTACTGGCTCTTGATAGAAAATGTTTTCCTATATCTGGCAAAAAGCTTAGAAGCCCATTCAGAATGATGTTGTCAGAATATGTATTCATGAGATACTCTGAAATAGACAAAAAGAAAAGAGCACACAAAGACTTCATTCTTTAACATTATAAATCACCCCTGTTTTGACATTCTTATTCATAATCATGCTGCAAAAAGAGAGTTGAATAAAATTCTCTTACGTTCCATTCTCAATCACTACTGTTTCTTCCGAAAAACAAATTATATTGGGTGATAATATGGTATGAATTAGATAAAGGAGAGGTGCTCCATGAGAAGCTATCCTATAATTTATACCAAAATTAACTTCAAGTGGGACTCGAGCCCTTTCAGAATCTGGCTGTCATCCTAAATGCCTTCACTGGGGGATGCAAAATGCTATTGCTTTTTCCCCCCCACTTTGCTTCTGATTTCCTAAGTTGAATTACCTCTAATTTAGCTCTGAAAGAGTTTGATCAAGAAAGATCCCAAAGATCAAGGAGGATATGAGTCTATGTTCCAAGAGTGAAATCAAATATAGCATTTCTCAAATGCGTCAGTATTAGGTTTCCTCAATCTATTCTTCCTTCATTCTCCAATCCTGCTTACATCTGGCCCCGGATGAAGTAAATGCCAAGTACAGGAAAGGGGAATGGACTCCAGGTGTGTGTAAGTATGGGTGTGCTGGTTGCAGGGGTTGGGGGAATAGGGACTTCACTCCAGGGAGAGTATTCTATATTTAGAATAGCCTGCTGAGTGAAACGCCCCAGCTATGTGCAGAGTTCCCAACCACATTTTTACTATGACATCACCAAAATAACTAGACATTTGAGGAAACCTGAAACATGAAAGAGAAGGATCAAGATACAAAATTTTGAGCTATAGCAAACAGAGACAATTTTGGGTACCCAAAGGACATTTATTAAATCCTTCAATGAGTCCCTCAGAGAAATAGGAAAAAAAAAGTTTGCCTTCATAAAACAAGAATAGGGGAGCTTTAACAAATTAAAATCATGATTGTTCAGATTTCTAAAAGTTCAATAGAAGGGTTGTAAAATGCATTCAAGGAAATCTACAAGAACAAAAAAGAAATGGAGGCCATAATTATGGCAGATATAATAAGGGACATAGAGATGATTAAATCAAGACTTCTCTAGCAAACACTATAGATGCCTACTCACCAACCATTCCCCATTTCAACCTTATTAATATTTGGTTTAAAGGGGACCTCCAATGGCTTCTCCCTTTCTTCTTCACTCTTCCCTCCACTTTCTGACTGGACCACAAGAAAGTTACCTAAGGAAGAAGCAACCACCTTGGCAGGGTGAGGGTGAATGGTACATGCTAAAGATTATGGCTCAGGAAAATAGGATGACCCTGGGTCTTTATGGCATTGTGTAATTGCCATACCAGACCTAGACTTCTTACCTCTAGATTTCTTATTATGTGAAAATTCAAAATTATATTTTTTGAATGAAGCACTTCAGTTGGATTTCTGTTTACCTGGCAATAGAAATATTATCTAATAAGATAACACTAAGAAGGTATCATTTGTTATTAATTAATAACATAATGTTATTTATTTATAATATTCAGATTATATCTGAAAAAAATGCTACTCAAGCCAACATCCAACTAATGGGAAAAAAAATGAATAAAGAGGGAAGAAGAGGGAAAGACGGGAGGTGAGGAGGGAGTAGAAAATAGATGTGAGGGATTTTCAAAGGAATTTAAAAAACAAAATTCCAAAAGTTGGAGGGATACAAGTGTCTTACATTTGGAAAGGTTTTGCAAGTGCTGGAATAATTAATGGAAAATTTCCACATTTTGTGCAACAGAGATAAAGAGATAATCTTAAAAGTCCTCTGAGAGGAAAAATAAGTACTATACATAAGATATAAAAATCAAATTGAAGAAAAATTTAAGCCAGAACTCTTTTTATTAAAAGATTTTTTAAGTAATCTCTACGTCCAATGTGGGCTCGAACCCATAACCCCAAGATCAAAAGTTGCATGCTCTACCCCCTGAGCCAGCCCTCTGAAGTTGGAACTCTTAGCTAGAGTGTCTAATAAAACATTTTCAGACATGAATGGATTCAGAAAGATTATCTTCCATATAGCCTTTCTTAGAAGTTGGGTCAGGATGTGCTTCAGCAGTGTAAACCAAGAAAGACCACGGGGATCCAGCAAGTATTCATCTAACCCCAAAAAAGTAGTGAAAAACTGTATTAGGACTATCATTCTTTCATCTTGCTGCAGAGCTCTTAGTCTAGATGGAAGCACATAAATGAAAGGTAATTAGAAACTCTGAGTAGAAGATGGTTTCCAAGATAGTTGAGGCCCAACTATGAGAGAATGAGTACAAATTAGAATAAAAAATGGATGACTTTCCAAAGAAATTTGATGGATTCCATGTGACAGATTTTATGTATTTCGTAGAAAGGTAGGACATACTAGCAATATAGTAATGGCATATTTTTACATTTCATGTATTGATATAATGAGATTTGGCACTAACTAGTAACTTTTTAATGACTTGGGAAATGCTTATAATTCACTATTGCTCAAATAAGAGAACTGAATAGGATTCTATTTTCATAGCTAGGTGATAATGCTTGTCTTGGTCAGCTCAAGATGCTGTAATGAAATACCATGGACTGAGTGGATTAAACAACATACGTTTATTTCTCATAGTTCTGGGCCATCTCAGGGTCCTGGATGATTTGGTTCCTGGTGCGAGCCCTCTTCCTGGCTTGCAGTTACCTTCTCACTGTGCCCTCACACGGTGGTCAGAGAGTGCTCTCGTCTCTCTCTTCTTTAATCCCATCATACGGTCCTCACCTTCATGACCTCACCTAACCCTACTTGGCTCCTCAAAATTCCACTTCCAAATGCCAACACATTGGGAGTTAGGGCTTCAGTATAAGAATTTTGAAGGGACACAAACATTCCATAATAATGTTAAACATTTATTATTGCTGTGCGTGAGATCATTTTTTTAAAACTTCATGTGTATTAATCTATTTAAATCCCTAAATCATACTGTGAAGTAGATGCTGTTAATATTGTAAGTAGTTTTGTTATAAATTAAGATTTTTATTATCTGCTTTACAGTTGTTGAATGACTTTAAAACTAATGTGTATTGCTTTCTTTCGATTTTTAATATTTCTTCAGATAAAGCAAATAATTCATCTCACATTTAGATTATATTTTTATATACAGAAGTGTCTTAAAATTATTTTCATTTGGAACTTTTGATATTACATATTATTCAACATTTATTCAAACTTAATTTTAAAATTCATCTTGTTCTATGCCTTTAAATGTCAGAAGTTAAATAATCTCCTGGCTCAAGGAGTCGCTTGGACTTTTTTAAAAAGCAAATTGAGGAATCAGTGAATTGGTGGCTTACTTTATTGGGAATATATGAATTTCTTCAAAATGTCAGAAGACTAGTATAATAAGTGGCTCATGGAGATCCAATTGTATAGATCCACGGTACAGAGAAGGTAATTTTAGTCTATTTTAATTTATCTAGAATCTTGAATGAACTTTAATTTATATAACCACCTTTAATTTATATATCCACCACTTGGATACATCTGTTGCGCTATGATAAATCGTGGTGACCTTTGAGAATATTGGCGAAACATTTCATGTAACAGGTAAGGGGAGAGAGTCTATCAAATAAGACACTGCTGAGGAACTGGCCAGAATCCAGATTTATTCTTCAGGGTGTTTCTGAGTTACTGTTGCCCCCCAAAATCCCTTGAACAAGGAAAGCAATTACTTTGGCACAGGGGAAAATCAAGACTTAGCTTCTCTTCTACCATTTAGACTTTATCGTTGGCCCCTTGCTCCTCGGTTGGGCCTCTTGGGAGCCATCTTAGGTTTCTGTCTATCAAGAAGCTTGGCTAAGAATGGAAAAATACTGAGAGAGATCACCTTTCGGATGCCCAACCCCTCGTGTACACACCCCGTGCAATCCCCAGAATTTGTGATGTGAGATCTCACTCCGGTGGTCAGGTCGCATGGCACAAGTGACTTTATGAGCGGAGATTGTCCACGTGGACCAGACCTAATCACATGTGCCTTTTATATATGGCTCTAGAAGTCATCAACAAAGAAGTCTGTGGTTTGAAGCATGAGAAGGATTTGATGCACCCTTGTTGACTTGAACATGAAAGGGGCCATGAAGGAATTCCAAGGAATTCCAAGGAATGTGGAAGCCTCTAGGAGCTGAGAGCGTAAGAAAATTCATAAGAATAAGGTGGATTTTTCCTCGGAACCTGCTGACACCTTGATTCTCAACATAATGACCACTGAACATTTCTTTATGTTGCAGAAGGTCTTGCTGTAGATGCCCAAAGAGCCACTCAGTTACAATTTTATGACATAGGAGTAAAGCTAATTCAATTAATTTTTCCTACTGTGCCCCCATAATACACATGATGGGATTGGTTGTTTTCTTCCCATATAATTTTAATGTAAAAATATAAACACATGCCTCCATTTGGAACACAGGCCCAGCGTTGGGCTCAGCACCGTCCAGAAAGTGAGATCTTCCCTTAAGGAGTTTACAGTCTAGTTGAAAAAAAATAACATACATACCCAAATCAATATCATATGAGGAGAAAGTGGTATGTTATTAAAAATGAAAATAAATTTCTATAATCTCAGATATAAATTTAGATACACATTTCAGATACAAGGGCAATATTTTCTTGCTAGAATAACACAGGAGGTTTTATCAATAACATGGTAACAGGATCTGAATCTGATGGGCAATTGAACTAAATAGTATTTTCCATCACCTCAGTAGAAAGCCATGATATCACTCTCTTGTTTCCAAAAATGTTGTTTCCTCACAGAGTGCCCTGGATTCAGTTCAATTCATAAAAGTCTTCTTTGGAAATTAGTTACTATTCTCAAAGGAAAATTATGAGTTTTTAACCTTACAGAGGGTCTCCCATTAATAAATCATGGCAGAGTAAAGAGGGCCCGTTCCTTCCCTGCAGTGGGACTCAGCCCTCCTGGGGTGAGGTCATGTGCCCATAGAACTGGTCCCTCACTCAGGTATTTCCCAGGCTGAACAAGCAGCTCACTCTTAGCAGTCAGTTGAAGCACTTCACAGAGATCTCCGTGTTTCCCTTACACATTTCATCAATCCCCACCAGGAAATAAACTTTCTGGACATGTTGCTCCCAATTACTCATCCTTGGGAGGGAAATTAAATATGCCAATAGTATTCATTAGCACCTCACCTGTAGAGAATTTCATGGCTCATCAGCTATCACTGGGGACTTCAGACAACAAGGTCCCTAGGGAACAGGGAATCGATGACAGGGTAAATCACATGGGGGAGGAGGAAGGAGGACTTCGGAATAGGTCTGGATGCCGGGACACTGATGAGTACAGAGTATGTTGGGAGTGAGACAGTAGGAAGCTTCTCTGGGGGAGAAGAAATTATAGAGAAGAAGAGGGTGCAAGAGGTCGCCTCTCCAACTAGATCGGACCTTCTAGATGGGACCTTCTACAGGTGAGCAACAAAGGTTTATAAAGGTATTGAACTTCCCCCAAGACCATACAAGTGACAAATCTGGGGACATGAGCCAGAATTAGGTCCTTTCTCTCTTATGCTTCCCTCTGATTCTTGTAGGCCTGTCAAAGTAACATTTCCTTCTGAGATTGCAAGCTTCTGAATCATGAGAAAGGATCTAGTTTTCCCTTAGTTTCCCTGGCAGCGTTTGGCACATAGGAGGTGTTCATAGGTGTTCATGGTGCAGAATGTGTATTTCCTTAATCAAGAGCATCTTACTCCTGTTCATGCAGCTCTCCAAAACCTGTCCTGCCAATGGTCTCTCTCTCTCACACACACACACACACACGCACACGTGTGCACGCGTGTTGTCACCCATTCCGGATGAAATGTCTGGGTCTTGATTCCTTATGCATAAAGAATCATCCCAATCTGACCCTTTTTTTTTTTTTACTGACCCTTTCTGCGATTTTGATTGCTGGTATATATTTTCTCTACATGAAAGTAACAGAATTTGTATCAGTGGGCCCAAATTTACCTATGCATTAGAATACATTAAGGAACTTAAAAAAAAAAAAAACACTACAGATGCTGGAACTCTAGCCTTCATATTCATTTTTAATTGTTCTGGGATGAGGTTCAGGCAGCAAGATACTTAAAAGGTCCGTAACTGATTTTAATGTACATCCAGGATCGAGTACCACTGATATAAATATTACTTCCCCGCAGAGGAAAGCCCATCCAAGACTAATGAAATCAGCATCTCTAAGGATGGGGCCAGACAGTGGTATTTCTCAGGCAGTCCCATGTGATTTCAATGTGCAGCCAGGGTTGAGAACCTCCATCGAAACAATGGGTCTAAGACAGTAGTACATACAAGAAACATCCAAGGAGATTTATAAGATTATGAATCCAAGTGGCACCCTTGACCTAAATCAGGCTCCTTAGTTTACAACCCCCCCCCCCCACATCTGTCATGCCTGGTGAGGGCGGGTGGGCAGCATTAAGGAGAGGAGACCATATGTAACTTGCTTTCTGGAGCAGCTCACATGCGACTGCTGCCGCTGCAAAGGAAAAGGTCCCCAGAGAGCCTCTGAAAAGGAGATTCTGGAGTGTTGACAAGCAGAATAGTGTCCTACGTATGGGCTTCTGTGCTTCCAGGTGGGGCTACTCTTACTACTGGCATCTGGGAGGAACATCATTGCCTAAGACGGAACAAAGTTTATGTCTACAGAAAGTACTTGTTGAATGAATGAATCTAAAGGAAGCTCTCTAGGGCCCTGAACCTCGGGGCCGCGGGGTATTTATCTACACAACAGGAGTTCTTGTGAAACTTGTTTAAAAGAGTTTATTGGTAACAAACAGGTGCAGCCCACCGATCCCAGGGATGATGAATTTCAGTCCTATTGCCGGACACTGCTGCTAGTGACAAATTAAGAGAGTGTCAGCTCTGAGTATCCACTGTATTCTGTACTTGTCAAGCTACTCACTAACCAAATGGCAGAGAAAAGGGTTAGGACTGCAGTGTGAGTCCCCTGCAAAAGCATCAGTGTCGTTTTCCAGTCGCGCAAAATCGCCCTGAGCTGGTAAGTGAAGCCGGCAAGTGGCCTGGCGCACACATGACCCGTTTCATATAATTCCAGCAAAGTTTCAAAGTGGTTATTGAGAACTGCTTCGCATCGCTTTGAGTGCCCAAAGAAGATTCCTTCTCCTTTTGGGTAACAGGACATTTTATGAGAAGTTGCCTCTCATCTCAGGGCTATGGTTTTCAAACCCTCACCTCTACCCCTCAACTTGATGTCGACTCCTCGGCCTAAACATCCAAAGAACTTCTGTTAAACAAGCTAACCACTGGAAATATTATGGCTGCCAACTGAAAGAAATGAGGTGGGTACACAGACCACATAAAACAATGGAAGCCATTTAAAGACAAAATGTACAGAGTAACGAGGAACAATTTCGGCAATATTGAAAGCATGTCAACGGCCTGCTGCTCTGGGCAATGCTCTGCAAATCTTGGCGTTCACCCACCGTGGCCTCGGACTCCCTCTGGATGAGGCCTGGATAACTGGCACCTTCCATCTTCAAAATCAGCCTTTCTGGCCAGACCACAGAGGGTCAAGGCAGCCATTACAAACCAGAACTCTCCAGTGCTGCCATTTCCTGCTGATTCAAAGAGGGGCAAGACCGAGGGACAGTGTGCAGTTGATTAAGTGGCCATTGAATTAACGGTGTTATTCCTTCTGGTTAGATTTGCCATTGCCCTTTTAATGAGGCGCTTTGTTGAACAAGAGCTCCATCTATGGGAGAAATCAGTTATACTGACTTCTACCCTTAACATCTTGATTACAATTTACATTAGACCCGTGGTTCTCAATAAAAGGTGATTTTGCCCTCCAGGGTGACGTCTGGCAACATCTAGGACGTTTTTTGTTGTCATAACTGGTCACAACTGTCATGACTGGCTAGGTAGAAGGTAGGATACTGCTAAACATCCTACAATGCTCTGGACAGCCCTACACACCGAAGAATTTTCCCACCCTATCAATAAATAAAATGGGAGAAATTCTTCTTGGGACAAGAGAGTCCTATAAAATTGATGCTTACATATGGGTTCCGCAAGCCACAATAAAACCATTTTTATTGAAATATTTTCCTATTCCCCCACCACTACACTGAGCTTTTTGTCTCCCTACATTTTCCTGCTGCATATGGATGTGACAAATTCTTTTACCCTAAGGTGTTAATGAGTGACTTAATATATTAATATATATCTGGGCTATTTGAAAAAGGAAACTAGAGGAAGATGATGATACTTAGGGCAAAAAATGCATTGGTAATGGTAGAGTTTTAGGCAGGGGCCCCTTAAGGGGACTGAAACTTTGGGCTCAAGTGTTCTCCTTCTAGCTTTTCCCACGGGGCGATCCTACCCTGTGGTTGGTTAAATAAACAAAACCACATCAACTGATGCTCAGACCATTGTAGGTGACATTATCGTTGTAAAAGCCCTCATAGGATGGACACAACACTGAGGAAAAATCAGCTTTCTTGGATTCTCTACTCAACACATGCCGTTCAGCAGGTCACCATTCAGTATCTCAGGCAGTTTACTGAGTGGGATTTTGGTGGACTAAAAACTAACAGTCACCTTCTGAGAGATTTTCTTCCAGTCCACACAGAAGCACATGTACCCCTGAAATTTATGATAGAGCAGATTTTTATAAAAATATAGCCGTGGGCCAGGATTTTCTGTCCTTTGAAACCTCCTAATCGTGGACTACAAATAAAATTTGAAGCCTCGTGCTTCAGGACTGTCACAACCTCAGGTGCTTTAAGAGATCAACTCTTGCCCCATGGAGAAGAATCTTCGTCCCAGCTATAAAGCCTACCACTACCACACTCGAGGGACCCCACTCTCGCTGCTCCACTTCCAAGAAAAGCAAAGAATCAGCTCACTTGTCTGACAAGATGCGTATCTTTCTTCATCTACATGGCTTTGTGTCTTACCTTTTCTAACGACTAAGCATTAAATTCATCTCATCAATCACTGGCAATCTACAGTCTGCAAGGCAAAGCCATGGGAATGCAGAGATGATTTAGAGAGTCCCACTCCATGAGATAACCAAGCAAGGGTGTTATATCTGCATACTTGACTCCAGTCCATTTTTTTCCATTGTGGCATGGCATCCGGCCCTGGATATTGCAGGTAAAGGAAAAGAGGCATTCTTGAAAGTTATCGGCTCATCTTTCCTGTCATTAGTAACAGTGCACCAACTATTAAACCCTGAAAATCACTAAGAACTTGCCCACGTTTTGTATGCAATATCTACATTTCTGTACTATGACTGTACCAGGCAAAGTATATAGTGAGAAGTGTTGGAGCATCCTAAAAATTCATATTAAATGAGTAATGATTTAATAACTTTCCTCTTCAAGTGCCATCAGCAAGAAATTGTACAGTTTTATGGGAACTCTTGATTTATTGGTCCTGAAGATTGCCTCAGCACAGCCAGTTTGCCTCATAATTTGTGGGAAAGAAGCAAGATTAAAAAGAAGTTTGAAGGGAAAAAATGAGTTGAGAAAAATTGGCAACAGGGCTTGTGCAATATTAATTATAATCGAGAAGAGAACATCTAGGGCATTTTTATGTATCGTGTGCACTAATAAAACCCTGTGTTCCCCAAACTCGCTGATGTATGATCATTGTTTCCAGTCAAATGGGTCTGATGAGCAGTGAATATTAAAATGATATTCTTAGTAATTGTAAGTGCAAAAATATAAAGTAGGAAAATAATAATGCACACCTACAAACACCATAAACTGTGAAAGATATTGTGTTTCTCTCTTCTCAAGTAGTATTTGGTGTCATGTTTGAAGGAGTGTGGGATGATGGAAGAAAATGAATATAAATGATATATAAACAACATAAAATATTGAAGCATTTTATCATCTTTGTTCCAAAGACAATTACTTTCTAGAATATCGAAGCACTCATTCTTTGACCTACATATGGTGAACAAAGATGAAGACATCTGGCCAGACTGCATCTATTCCTAAGAGATTGGCCCGCAGCAGTTCAATCTTGGACTATGGTGTTTGAGAAGATGAAAAGTCTAAGTTACATACTCATAGTTGTGTTTAACGGTATTATTTGCTAGTCAAAATGTGCTGAATTTTGGTTTGCTGGAAAAAAAATAGTTCAGTTCTTTTTGCTGTATATTTAATAAATATTAATACTGTGTCTACATAGGGCTTACATTACCAAGAATATGTAATTGCTTTTGCTACCAATAAATCAAGGTTAATAGTTAGGCATTTTGGAGCAGTTGCTTAGATTTCCCATGTTCCATTTGAAAAAGTAAAGTTATTAAATCATAACCCATTTGTTATGAGTTTATAAAACACTACAGTTCCAGTGACATAGCCTATATACTTCAAATATGAAAGGCCAGATTTTCTACATTAGCCTCTTTCGAGAGTGCCATGGATGATCAAGATTCGAAAAACTATGAATTTTACACTCATTTCTGCAGAACTTTGGGGTTCGAAGAAGCCAAAGGTCATCTGACCAGCCCACACAAGTTCAAGACAGCCATGAGGAACCAGAACTCTCCAGTGCTGTCCATTTCCTTCTGGTCCAACTTGCATGCTATTTCTTAATTATGCCTAGCCTACTGTAGCCACTGTTTGTCTCATTGAAGATCTGAAGGCTCCCTACAGTTATCCATTCTATTTGGGGGCAGATTTGACTATTAAATACAATCTTTTTTTACACCAATCTCAAATGTTTACCTTCCAGTATTTATCATTGCCAATGTTGGTCCTAGAATACCATCAAGGGACAAATTAAAAATGGTTGGGGGGGTTGGATGTAGGTGTGTGTGTGTGTGTGTGTGTGTGTGTGTGTGGAGTGCATGCTCCCTTCTTTAGAGATGACTCTTGCAATATCTGTAGACAATTAGCCAACTGTCATTGTCCATGTCCCTACTCATTACCTTCAGACTTTTCTCAATGGGCTGAAAGACTCATATGGATGACTCCTATATGAGTTTCTTCATGTAACTTAGAATCAATTCTCCTGTTAAGTTTCCAGAATTGACTGCAATAATGGGTTGGCTCCTCTCTTCTCAATATACTCTTCTTTGTCCATATGCATTTAAAGTGTGATATCCAGAATGGCAGTAATAACACAGTGGTCCAGAGATGTTCCCTCCTTTTTCGTTCATGTCTTTAATTCGACAAAATTGTATCAGGTGGCTACTATGTGCTGGACATTCTGCTGTGTTGGAGGTACGACAATAGAATGAAAGATTCAGTCGCTGTTGTGGTGGGAAAGCTTTAAATGAGTACACACCAGTAGACATAAATTACCCCCCTGTAGTGAATGAAATGAGGGCAAAGAATTTAGGTGCTTTAAGCAAGAAGAACAAAGAGAGGGGAGCCTGGCTGGTTCAGTCAGAAGAGCATGCGATTCTTGATCTCAGGGTCGTGAGTTTGAGCCCCAAGGTGGGTGTAGAGATTACTTAAATAAATAAAATAAAGTGTAAAAAGAAAATAATAATAATGAGGAGAGATCTGATTTAAATTTTGAAGTCAGGGAAGATTTATCCAAGGAAGGCACGTTGCATCTGAGACCAGAAAAATGACTGAGATCATTGTTATTACTGTGTCGATGGCAGATTCTATGACCAAATTAATTTAAAAGCAGCTATCAATATGGGGACTCATTTTGACCTTACTCTCTTATTACACATTTACCCATTCTTTAAAAAATAATTATTGAGCACTATTATCTTAAAATAAATAAATGCATATAAACATACACAGATATATATTTTAAACATACATGTTAAGCCCATATAAGGCTCTCTCTGCCAGGGTGTATATGTTAATGTAATCCCTGCTGTCAACTTTTCAAAAAATACCTCAGACAAGTAAGACAGTGGAAGACAAATCATTCCCTTAATAAGCCTTTCCAGGAATCTTGCCCAGGACGGAAGTCAATCTTACTGGCCGCTAGTACTCAAAACCTACCTTATTCATCTTGTTGTAAATTGAATTCACATTTTCTCTCTTTTTAATCTTCTCACACTCATTCCTTCATTTATTTATTCCACTTTTCATCCTGGACCTCTAGAGCACAAAGCACTTTTGTGTAAATTAGGATGTTTCTACTTTCAGGCAAAGGAATTGAAAAAAGGACCCCCTCTGATAGACCAGATAAGAAGAGGAATCCTTTCTTCTGAGCCGTCACCATCCTTCTGCAGGGATGATATCTGCCCACTGGCAGAAAGTTGGTTGTATTTCCACCCTTTTTAGACACCCTTTTTCTTCCATCCTTGAGCTCTGCTCCTATCCCAAGGAGCACCATTGCCTTTTTTCACAATACCTCAAAAATTATGGAAAATGATTTACCATTTTTATTTGCAAGCTCTTTCTGTATTGCAATCTGGAAGATTGATCTTGTATTAACTTTTATTTTTGCCCCTTGGAATAGGTCATCAACCTTTCTGAACCCAATTTCTATCACATATAAGATGAGGATATTAATGAATACCTTCTCCCAAAGAATTTCTGTAGATTACACAAGATAACTCATTGAAAACACTTAGTACAATGCCTGGAACTTCTAAGAATCCAATAAATCATAGCTATTATTACTTCTGGTCTTTGGAAGGCAACTGCCTGAGCCAAAAAAGTAGAATAGCCAAAGTTTCATTTTCATTTATTCATATATCTTATGTTTCAATCCCCACCTACCAATGACGGTTTTCCATGTTTAAAATACAAATAAAACAGAAAGAAAATAGCCATGGAAAGTTGTGATTTTACTGTCATCCAGAAATATAGCATAATTATCCCAGGAGTGCTCAAGCCATAAATCTGCTCTTTCTAAAGAAATTCTAGAAAGCCACTGTTACTGTCTTTAGGGCTGTTTTAGTCCATTTGGGTTTATACCACAAAAATATTATAGACTGGTTGGTTTGTAAGCAACAGAAATTTATTTATCACAGTTCTGGAGGATGGCAAGTCCAAGATCAAAGCACCAGAGATGTGGTGTCTGGTGGGGACCCTCTTCCTGATTCACAGAAGCTGTCTTCTCACTATATCCTCACATGGCAGAAGAGGTAAGAGATCCCTGGACTGTTTTATGGGGGAACGAATCCCATTCACGAGGGTTCCATCTTCACGACCTAATCAGCTTTCAAAAGTTCCACCTTCAAACACCATCGATTTGGGGATTAGATTTCAACATATGAATTGGTGGGGTAGGGATGGGGGTGGGGGTGGGGGGCACAAACATCAGTCTATGGCAAGGGTTTTAGCCTCACCAGCACAGTTCCCAATTCTTGGGAATATAATCTTGTTTCCTTTCATTTCCTTCTGCTTTGGGGCTACATGCTCACCATGTGACTTTTAGGAGTTGCTCATCCCTCTTGAGCATTTCCCACATCCAATTTTCATAACATGCAATTATGCATTTTTTTAAATCTAGATCCCATACTTGATAAGTCTTCTCTTCCTGTCAAAAACGTTCCAAAGTAATAGAGATGTTCTCCAATGATATCTTTAACTTCCCCCTCTGAAATTAAATCCTCTTTGTTCATCAGAACTGAAGCCATAGGACCAATTCTCCTATTTATCTGTTCTCTTTTTGGAAAAATCAACTTGTAAGAAAAGCTGGTCAAAAGTATATCAGACATTCTACTTTCAGCCCAATGGTACTCCAGCAGATAGTCATGGGATTGAGTTTCCTCAAAGAATCCACCACTGGGTTTGATGACCTGTGACCTGTGAGACATCTTCCATTTCCTCCATCTGGTCCAGCTACTTCTGGTAGGCTCAAATAACAATAATTTTATTACTATCTCCCTTTGCTCGCTCCCATGTATTTTCTGACATGCTTCCATTTTTTTTTTGTTTTATAGATTTCCAAACAGGTATGTATATTCTTCATTGTCTTAGATGTGATTTTTGACTGTCACTAAGAATGTCCTAGATATTGAAAGGGCACTGTCCACACAACAGAGTCAGCTGAGGACTGAAGGGAGTTTCAGGACTCAGCCAGGCATCATGTTCTCTGAACATTCAGACCTGTGTACTAGCTACTTTCTAAATCCAGAAGGATCCCCAAAAGCCTAAAAATTCAAGATTGGCCTTAAACCCAAATCCAAGGGAAATAAAGTTGTTTCTAATATTTGTGCATCATTTCACCCAGTGGATTTATGCCTTCTGCCTACTCATCTTTACTCTTTCTGCCCATTTTTCACAGTATGATCTTCTAACTCCTGTTCACTGTACATTGTTAATAGCTGTTAAATTATTTAAAGGTTAAATTTAATAGATCTCCAAGGTGTAATCAGGGGGATGTATATCTTACCTTAGGAATTTTGGCATTTGTTTCTAAAATTATATAGAATGAGGTTAGCAACAAAAAGGAAAGCAGCAGAAAGGAAAAGAAAATGTCACCAAAAACTTTAAAGCCCTCAATCTGCCTCTGATAAGTCTATTTTTCCAATAATGATAAAAATAATAATAACAATAATAATATAAATATCAAAAAGCTCTCATTTATAGAGTTCTTATTATGTGCCGAGGATTATATCAAGTACATCCCACATATTGTCGCATTGTTTCCTTAAAGCAATTCTGTGTGATGAGTAGATCCCTTACTTAGCTCTATTTTGCCTTTGAGAAATTAAATAACTTGACTAAGATCCCCTCCCAACCCGCAGTTAGTTAACAGCAAGTTCAGGAATTACATTGGACACCAAACAGGAAGCTCTAACCACCCAGTTGGGCTTCCTTTTGCTTGCCCAGGATGCGATGTCTTCAGCAGCTTTTCTACAGGACTGTATATTTGAAGGCCTTTTGTTCTGTTTGGAAGCCTTTCAGATTTATTGATTAAATAACTTGTGCACTCTCAACAATAGCCAAATTATGGAAAGAGCCTAAATGTCCATCAACTGATGAATGGATAAAGAAATTGTGGTTTATATACACAATGGAGTACTACGTGGCAATGAGAAAGAATGAAATATGGCCCTTTGTAGCAACGTGGATGGAACTGGAGAGTGTTATGCTGAGTGAAATAAGCCATACAGAGAAAGACAGATACCATACGGTTTCACTCTTAGGTGGATACTGAGAAACTTAACAGAAACCCATGGGGGAGGGGAAGGAAAAAAAAAAGAGGTTAGAGTGGGAGAGAGCCAAAGCATAAGAGACTCTTAAAAACTGAGAACAGGGGCGCCTGGGTGGCGCAGTCGGTTAAGCGTCCGACTTCAGCTAGGTCACGATCTCGCGGTCCATGAGTTCGAGCCCCGCGTCAGGCTCTGGGCTGATGGCTTGGAGCCTGGAGCCTGTTTCGGATTCTGTGTCTCCCTCTCTCTCTGCCCCTCCCCTGTTCATGCTCTGTCTCTCTCTGTCCCAAAAATAAATAAAAATGTTAAAAAAAAAAAACAAAAAACAAAACTGAGAACAAACTGAGGGTTGATGGGGGGTGGGAGGGGGTGGGAGGGGGTGGGTGGGTGATGGGTATTGAGGAGGGCACCTTTTGGGATGAGCACTGGGTGTTGTATGGAAACCAATTTGACAATAAATTTCATATATTGGAAAGAAAAATAAATAACTTGTTCATCAGAGTGGCCAAGAGTTACTTTCCGAGGCTGTGCAGAGCAGGTAAGAATACGTTTCTTCAAATGCGTAGCTGTTCACAAAACATTTTATGTTTATATTATGCTCATTGGACTGTGACAATTAAAGTGAAATAAAGAACAAGTTCTTATCAGATGCTTTCTTCCTTCTCATTTGTGCTCATTGGTTTAATCCTTAAATTACAATGGATACTTTGACTAGTGATTTGAGCCTGTTGGGGTTACAGATCCCTTTGAGAATGGTGAAGATATGAAATCTTTTTGTAGAAAAATCTCTATACTCACATGCTTACAAAAGCTATCTAAGTTCGGGAAGATTTAGGGAAACCTAAAGAAGCCTGTCTGTGGAGCCTTAAGAATCCAAAGAATTCATATTAAGTATTTCCAATCTAGTAAAATAAGCTCAGATGTCTGTCTTTTATCCAGGACAACACAAAAAATGAGAGACCAGAAAGCACACTCTCCTTTCTCCACCGCCTTGGCCTCTCGGGATGAACCTTGGGAAGTCCCAGCCCATCATTAAGGTCACCCCACTCAGGCAGACAGGGTGAACCTATGCACGTGTGGCCAGCCAAGGAAGAGAGTGGGGATTGAAAGACAGCTTGTGTGCTGTGTGCCAACCACGTACCCCAGCATTGGGCTGCATCCACCAAGAGTAGGCACCTTTTCCTAATTTGCACAGAGACATTTGTGCGTGGGTCGGCCAATGTCCTACACGGCCACCTGCACCCTGGACTATACAGCAACTAGAGATGCTCTGATTTTGGAGAAAGCTCCCCTCAGTCACAAGTCAAAAGCCCCACTCCTCCTGAAAGTTAGCTCAAAATGGATCGAAGACTTAAATCTAAACTCTTGAAACCATAAAACTAGAAGAAAACTAGAAGAAAACTAGAAGAAAACACAAAGGAAACTTCTTGAAATTGGTCTTGGTGATTGATTTTATGGCTATGACACCTAAACCACAAGCGGCAATGCAAAAATAATTAAATGGGACTACATCAAACCGAAAAGCTTCTGCCTCACAAAAGAAACCATTAACAAAATGAAAAGGCAACCTATGGAATGGGAGAAAATATCTACAAGCCACAAGTCTGATAAGAGTTAATATCACAATATATAAGTACTCATCCAACTCAGTAGCAAGACAAAACAAAACAAAACAAAAACAATTCAATAAATGAGCAAAAGACCTGAATAGACATTTTCCCAAAGGAGATATTCAAATGTCCATCAGGTATAGAAAAATGTGCTCAACATCACTAACCATCAGGGAAATGCAAATCAAAACCACAACAATAACATATCACTTCAAACCTGTTAGAATGGCCAACATCAAAAAGACCAGAGACAAGCCCTGGTGACAATTTGAAAAAAAGGGAAGTTTTATGTACAGTTGGTAGGAATGTAGGTTGGCGTAGCCACTATGGAAAACAGTATGGAGGATCCTCAGAAATTAAATACAGAACTGCCATGTGATCCAGAAATGCCACTTCTGGGTATATATACAAAGGAAATGAAATCACTGCCTTAAAGAGATATATGCACTCCCATGTTCATTGCAGCATTATTCATAATAGCCAGGACGTGGAAATACGTCTAAGTGCCTATCAACGGATATATGGTTAACGAAAAAGTGGTATACATATACAATGGAATATTAGCCATAAAAAAGAGGGAAATTCTGCCATTTGCAGCAACCTGGGTGAATCCTGAGGACAAGATGCTCAAGTGAGATAAGTGATGCTCAAGTGAAATATGCTAAGTGAAATAAGGCAGAGAAACACAAATACGGCATTTCACTTACATGGGAAACCTAAAAGAATCACACTCATAAAACCAGAGAATTGATTGGTGGTTGCCAGAGGTGGGGTCATGGTGGATGGAGGGAATGGGTGACTGTGGTCGAAAGGGACACACTTCCAGTTATAAATAAATAAGCTCTGGGAGTGTAATTTTCAGCATGGTGGCTATCGTTATCAATACCGTATTGTATATTTGAAAGTTGCTAAAAGAGTACATCTTAAAAGGTCTTATAATAGGAAAAGACATTGCAACTACATGAGTGATCAACATTAATTAAATGTATCGTGGTGATCATTTCATAATACAGACATACATCAAAACATTACGCAGTACACCTTAAACTTACACAATGTTAAATGTCAATTACGTTTCAGTAAAACTGGGAAACAATTAAAGTTGAAAAAGCTCCGGTTCAGCCCACTTTATCTTCCTCCTTCCCAGCCTGAAGCACTAGGTCACTTGGCATCTGAAAATTAAGTCCATAAAGTTTCCTTGTGTCTAATCTCCACTCTGCACTAGAGCAGTGTTCAGATGATCGTGTAATATTTTCATTAATCCATTGTCATAGACACAATTTGCTAATGATCATTTATTCAAAATAGGCTTGATTTGACCAAGAAGATTTTGCTCCTTTCTTTCCCACCCGCTTATTCACCATGGCTTACATCCATGCAATAGTTTTGAAATGCCATCCACATTCCCTAATAAGCTTCATACTGAATTTCATTTTCCAGTAGTGGAACAGGCACAGTGAGGATTTTTGTGCCTAGTATGATCTAGACTTAATATAATTCTTAGCAGATTTCATCAGCTCTAAAAATGCCAAGGATCTGGAACTGAGCCTTTTATCTATGCCACAAACGTTTCTGAAACATCTATGTACCAGACATTGGAAAGCCTAGTGAAGATAAAGGTAAGAGTAGGTCATGTCCATCTTTGAAAGGTACAATCTTGTCAATGTGATTAAATTGGATATACAGGACCCAGGGGTTTGCTCATAAGACTCTATCAAGAGGAGATAAGCCTTGACCACATGTCCATTGGGATCTCTTTTGGTTTGAGTTGTGTAATAGTAGTTTCATACTGACATGAAGAGCAATGTTGGATGGTTTGGACAATCTGCCTAAAGGCAAGAGAATAATCCAAATGGCCTCTGGGATTTCTTTTAACCATTATACTTTAAGGCATTGACAGATAAGTCAGTCCTCTGAAGTTTCATCACATACTTGGGAGAGAAGGAAGCTGAAGGAGACTTACTTGTATTGAACTCACTTGTCTAAGTTACAGAATTTAGACATGGAATATATTTGCAGCCTACCAAATCAAGACCCCTACTCTTGACCAGATGAAGACGCTGCACACTAAGCTTCAGGGAAGATGGAAAAGGAGGAGACCAGAATTTCTCTAAACTACCACATTTTAAACTCATGTTTCATTCTGGCTGTGCTTTCTCTGTGTCTTGCCCCGAATCTTTGATATGGTTCAGCCTTCCTTTTGTCTCCTGTCTTTTTGTTTGTTGACCTATCTCTCCAGATTCTGACGTTCTGTGTTTTCATCGCCATGATCAAGGAGTGTCTCCTTTTATTGACTCAGGGTGCTTAGGACTACTTCTATTGATAAGCCTCTCTAACATGCCTCATGACACTTCCCCTAAGACCAGCATCAGTAGACAGTATCTCCCATTCCCAGCATATACCATATCTTCTCTGGCTCTCACACCCAAATGTTGGATATCATATCCTGGTACAAGTGATGACCAGAATGACAAAAACACACTGCAGTGACTAGCGAGTGATCTGTCCCTTAAATGAGTGTTGTTGCAAATTCCACTCTGTTGGCCGTCTCCTTGGAAAGCATGATGATACTGAGGGTCTGTTACCATTCAATCACTCATCGTATGCAAGAATATCTTCATGGTAAGGAAGTCTTTGAGAACAGTGTAGAAACTTAAATGAGTTACCATCACAGTGGCTCTTGAATGTACTTTAGGCTTGGACCAGAGGCCCTTCTCAAGACAAGGTTAAGATGATTCCATGGAGGCATTGTCAGTTTTGGCATTAGAGGAAAGGGGACACTTATCACAGTGCAGCAGCCCTCTTGGCGGTTCTCGGTGGGGTGTTGATGTGTCCCTGAAGCAAGTTTCTATGCCAATATTCTGTCATTTAGACTGTTGGTGAGTTGTTGCAGAACGGGTCAAGCTATGCACACTTCGTGTTATTTTTGACTATTACGGGCAGCCCAACAAAAGGAACATTTGCTCTGGTCCAGAGACATAGTGCAGGGGAAAAGGAGATAGAAAGAAGCAGGGAAACAAACCAAAGCTAAAATAGCATAATGAATGACAGTAATGCAATGTTCCAAAAATATTCTATTGGGTTACACTTTGAATAATGATCATGTCTGGAAAAGAGAACTATTAAGGGCCATAAGAATTTATAGAAATGCTCCGATCCTGAAGGAAAGATGAATAGTTAGATGGGGCTTTGGAGGATTACAGCAACAAATGCAGTCAGACAATTTCCATTATAATCTTTTATTTAGAATGGCATGTAACTCATTTGTGTTGTTGTTGGGTTTTGGTACTGATGCACATACGCCCTGAGGTGCATTTTTATGAGTGAAGAAAATAAATAAGAGGATTTTCAATCGATCTAAGAAAGGTTAATCCTTTTCAACTGAAAAGCTCCCGTGCTTGCCTACAGGGCTTACTGGATTTGGGTCTCCCTGAAGTGAAATGCTTTTTTCCCCAATGCATAAATGTAACTACCTTTTATTTCAAGTTAAGAACGTGAAGGTGGAATTTGAGGGATGTTAACGTTTAAAAAGAGCCAACAATTGATTGACAAGATAGAGGAAAAAAGGACAGAAATTATGGAAAGGTAGTTCATGTCTAATGGGAAGGGATAAGCAAAAGAAGAAGAAATATAACAGCAATGCCTTGAATTTGTAGACTGCTTTAGCGTTTATAAAATACTTTACTCGTGGAGATGGAGACTTCTTAAAAATAAGAAATTTGTCTTCATTAGTCTTTGATTCCTTGATCCTTCACGGAATACCTGGCTCACACAGAGACCCAATACATTTTAGCTTTGTGAATATACCAAAGACCAGTTGAATGAAATAATGTATTATTTCATTTAATTTTTGCTATAATCCTATAAGTTTGGAGTTATTTTCCTAATTTATATAGGAAGATTCAAGACACATAGAGATAAAATGACTTGTCTAAGAGCACACGAGTCAAACGTAGAGCCAGAGTTCAAGGCCAACTTTTCTGTCCTTGGACAGAGCTTTTTTACAGTAATAAAGCTCATATTCTAGGTTGAAATAGGGTTGGCACAGATTTTGAACTAAAATTTAGATCGGAAAACAAGAAAGGAAGGGGGAAAAAAGAAAAAAATGTGCTTTGTTTTATTTTTTAAGGTCAATTGCTATACCAAGTGAGCAATTGCCACAATAATTCTCTATGGGAAAATCTCCCATGAACTCAGTGGCAGATGAGGATAATCATTTACTCTCAGGATAAGGGGACTGTAAAGGGACTGATCCAGGCTGGGATTAACTTGGTGGCACTGCTTCGAGATACAGGTTGTGCTGAGCTTGGATCCTCACTATGTGTTGGCTCAGAGCTCTTCCAACTGTATTCATTGTAGGGCCCAAGCAGAAGAGTCATCAGCTACACGAGTTGTTCCCATGGTGATGAAGGAAGAACCAGAGCTCAAAGTCATTCTTGCGTGGACATTTCAAGTCTTTGCGTGCATGTCCTTTGCTAACATCCTGCCGACCAATATGGTGGTTAGAATGGTCCCCAAAGATGCTCATATCCTAATCGCTGGAACCTGTGAATATATTACATTTATATAACAAAAGGGACTTTACAGACGTAATTAAGATTATGATTCTTAAAATAGGGAGATATCCAAGATTACCCGTATGGACCCAATCTATTTCCACGTGTCCTCAAAATCAGAGAACTTTCTCTAGCTGGTGGGAGAGAGATGCCACAGAAGGGAAAGATAGAATTGAAGTACGACAGAAATTCAACCCGCCCTTGCTGGAGGAGGCCACATCTTCAAGCCAGAGGAAGACAGCTCAAGAAGCAATGCAGACAGCCAGTAGAAGCAAAGACAGCACCCCCCCCCCCCACCTCCAACAGCCAGGAAGGAAATGGAGGGTCTCCTTTCTGCATAAGGAGCTGAATTGGACCAACAGTTTGAATGAAGTTGGGAACAGACACATCCTTAGAACTTTCATTAAAGAGTTCATCCTTTATGTAATGTGGATTTAGGCCTTGAAAGACCCTAAGCAGAAGACCAAGTTTTGAGTCCACTGGATTCTAACCTACAGAAACTGTGAGATAATAAACGGAGGTGGTTTTAAGCCAATACGTCTGTGGCAATTTATTATAACAGCAATAGAAACTAGGATAGCCAAAGAAAGTCATGTGGCTAAGCTCAAAATCAAAGGCAGGGGAAAGCCACTCTATCACTCAGTCATGGCCAATCTTAAATGTAATTCTACAAGACAGTCAAAAAAAAAAAAATCAGAGCAAATATTTAAAACTTTTCAAATAGAACGGAGGTAGAAGAAAAATAGCAGCTGTCCAGAGAAAGTTTTGTTAAAATTATTGGGAGGTCAGGAAGCTATTAGAAAAAACGCTCCCGGGGCGCCTAGGTGGCTCAGTCGGTTGAGCGTCTGACTTCAGCTCAAGTCATGATCTCACGGTTCGTGGGTTCAAGCCCCGTGTCGGGCTTTGTGCTAACAGCTCAGAGCCTGAAGTCTGCTTCAGATTCTGTGCCTCCCTCTCTCTCTGCCCCTCCCCACTTGCACTCTCTCTCTCTCTCAAAAATAAGCATTAAAAAAATTAAAAGAAAAAAAAAGAAAAACCTCTCCCAAGATACAACTGCCCAGAAAGGCAAAGTATTTAAATAAGTTGTTAAATAGAGAAGTTGTCAAGTGATTTTTGGAAAAGATAGTTTTGACCTGAAACTGGGGTGGGGATGGCATGTACATTTCCCCAAGAAACAAAGGACTATTTAGGGTGGTGGTGGGGAGTAGAAGTTAACACTATAAGATTAGTATGTTGGGTGAAATCCACAACCAGCTAAGGCTCCATATCTGTGGCAGAAAACCTAGGAACTGAATGTAGTGCATGGCTATCTGCCCAAGATTTAAAAAGGAGAGTCTTTTCTATTTTCCTTTGGATGGAGATGGCGTACATTGTTATGATTGTCTCCCAAGGGCCCAGAGACATGCTGAAAATGAGTCCTTTGGGATTTTAGGAGAGGACCGTTTTTTGGCCTCCCTCTTATGCTCTGCCTTGCATCTATAATTCTGGCTGGCTGGTACAGTGAGTCACCTAGCAACTAATGCAAAGGAACCAGGCCCATCTACTTCCAAGCATAAGGAATTAAGATTCTCTGGCAAAACCCCTTTTGGAGACAACAGCTCACAATGGAAAAGTGCAGGTATCCTGTGGGTAGCTCCACACTGAGCCACTCACTTTTATTGAGTCTATGAGACCTGAAGGAATTCAAGATAAAGCAACCCATTCCAAGAGGAGTTCCTTTATGTGTTGGGGAAAACAGTGTCCATTTCCGTCTCTGGGGAAAACGAGCTCCTGATGTCTGAGAAGCCATCTCCTCTAGTGGGGATCTGAAGAGCAATGGTTAAAGATCCCAGAATCTGAGAGAGTGTGAATCCCAGCTCCCTTCCATCCTCACCGTGTGACTCTGGACAAAGTACTTCATCGCACCAAATGTGATGTTCTTCTGTAAACAGGGGCTGTAACAGTACCCACCTCATGGGCAGAGAGCCATTCTGAGTCTCAAATGGTAACTATTGTTATCATGATTCAAGGTCAAGCAGAATGTAATCAGCTGGATTGTAGAAGAGGTATTAAGGGTTGATGTGAAAAGGAGCTTCCCAGAAGTGAGAGTTACAAATCGTACTGTGAAAATTCCATGAAGACATTTGAAAATAATCCTATTAAATAATGTGACAGAGGGGCGCCTGGGTGGCTTGGTTGGTTAAGCGTCCGACTTCAGCTCAGGTCATGATCTCACGGTCCGTGAGTTCAAGCCCCGCATCAGGCTCTGTGCTGACTGCTCAGAGCCTGGAGCCTGTTTCAGATTCTGTGTCTCCCTCTCTCTCTGCCCCTCCCTGTTCATGCTCTGTCTCTCTCTGTCTCAAAAATAAATAAACGTTAAAAAAATTAAAAAAAAAATAATGTGACAGATGTTACTGGCCATTCAAGAATTTATATAGTCAAGTGACCATTATCACCTCAGTGTTACCACCCTGGGAATTTATACACTGATTCCAATGATTTTGCTTTGGAGCAAATTCTCTTACCTCATCACTAAAATGGCCTTCAGAGACTGTAATGCATTCCCTTGACACCCCTTCCTAGAGGACAGCTGTCATCTTCAGAGGACTGATGCGACAGCCAAAAGCCAATCAGGACCAGTAAAGAGAGATGACTTTACAATGAGAGAAAGAATCTTATGTGGTTCAAGTACTTGAATTGACCTTTGCATTCATGGGTTCTAGATCATGCAAATAGATTAGAAATGGAAATAACTTTTTGTAGCCTAAAAAGAATGCTTAGTAACAGATGCATTGGAACCCACTTTTTATTTCTTAGATAATTGATATGCAACTGTTTACTAGGTTCTCTATCCTTTGTGATGAGTCTGGAATATTTTCTAACAAAGTCTCTTAAAACAACTAATTTCTGAATTAAAAAAAATGAGGAATAAAGCTTTCCCCAAAGACACCTCTTCTTAGATCTTCTCAGAAGCTCACAGAATGTTTCCCTAACTTACTCATAATTCATTCACAGCCAGAGTTTAAGACTTGAAGCTTCCAGAGTTTGGAAGTGATCCCTACATCCTCATAACAAGGGACAAGCTGAATAGACTAAAAAATCAACAACTCTTCTTGGATCTGTGAGAGGGGAGGACACAGGGAACCCACTGCCCCTGAGATGGGAGAAACAGACAGGTGAACATGGGGAGCTGAGATTTCCCAGAGTGGAGATGCAGGAGTATAAACCACCATGGAAAGTGGAGCTGGGGAAGGAAATTTAACCATATTGAAGGATTGCTGGAGCCCCAGTGTGTACAGTTCTGAAAGTTTAAAATTTCAGGGGACCCAGTCTTTGGATCCAGTCTTTGGGGGCCCCATCAATAGTGTCAGATTTGCCTCCAGGAACTTGACCAGATTCTCATACTAAACAAATCCTACCAGACTTCTGGCAGGGACATGGGAAGGGGAACCATTTTGAAAAAGCCAGAGCACTCTAGTCTTAACAAAGCCTGCCTTCAGGGGAGACTAATGAACCAGAGCCTAAACTGCCTAATTGACCCAGCAAAGGGAAATACCCAAACCCAGTCCCCTCTAGTCATCCTGTCCCACATAGGAAGGAAAAACAAAAACTGAGAGCCACATGCAAAGTTCACAGTCCTGAGGCATAGGCTCGCTGAAAGACTGAGACCTAATCACAGACTGTAGAACACTTCCCCTTCCCGACACCCCACCACCACATGACTAAATTTACAGCAATTCACAACAATTTCTTTTATACCTAGTACATCATAGCCAGCTATCAGAAAAGAAGAGGTTCTATAAGAAAAAGTTGCAAGGCATACCAAAAGGAGAAAAAAAACCCCACAATTTGAAGAGACAGAGTGAGTATCAGAGCAGACATGGCAGGGATGTTGGAAGTATCAGTACGAGAATTTAAAACAACTATGATTCATGTGCTAAGGGCTCTACCAGGTAAAGTAGACACCATGCAAGAACAAATGGGCAATGTAGGCAGAAAGATAGAATCCTCAGAAAGAACAGTAAAAAAATGTTAAAGATAAAAAAAAAACAGAAAGAAAAATGAAAAATGCCTTTGATGGCTTTATTAGTAGACTGGACATGACCAACGGAAGAATCCTTGAGCTAGAGGATACATCAGTAGGATCTTCAAAACATTAAAAGCTTGGAGAACAAAGACTGAAAAAACAAACAAACAAACAAACAAACAAAGTCCTAGGACTATTGGGACAGCTACAAAATGTGTAACATCTGCATAATGGGAACATAAGAAGGAAAAAGAGAGAGAAGAACAGAATCTATTTATTGGTATTTTTTATCTACCTTAATAGATGGATTCTATCTAGTTAAGACATGCTTCATTAGCAGGGTGCTGTATAAAGCAAGGAGTAGAAATAACTGAAGCTTCCACTTTCTTTGTGACCAGAGTCCCACTTTCCACCTGCAAGCAAAGGCCACCGTCCAAACTCACATTATTAGCGAGTATTTTGATAAATATGAATAAACGATCTGTGTGCCAAATCATGGAAGGTCACAGTCGTCTAGTGTTGGTGTGCCTACTGTTCTGGAAAACCAAGAGAGTATAGCCTAGAGGTTCTGCAAATACAGAACTGAGTGAAGCAGATGAGTTGGAAGAAAATACAGAATCCACTAACGGGAAAGAATTCACATGGAAACTCTCCAAGTTTTTCTCAGCCCAAAATTTCAGGCTTTTTCTTGGGTCTGCTTTTTTAGTATTCCACCTTCTCAGTATAGTCACTTTTTGTTCTGAAATCCACCATGGAGAGGCATCAGGGTCTGTGCTTCGAAGAGAGAACCAGTCCCCCCCACCCCGCCCCCGCCAATTGCAGGAAAAGCTGGTCTACACTATCACCCCAGGTCTTCTAACCTGACTCTGGTAACGTCGATTAAGTCCACTGGAACAAAGTCCAAACAAGCAGCTACACTGGTGACTAACAATCTGGAGGCCCTTGTTCATCACTGTGGATGCAGAACTGGGTGGGGGTGGGGGTGGGGGGGCAAGTGATCTCACCCAGCATTGACCCTCTGTCCTAGCTGAGCTGAGTATAGTCCTGTGTCTTAGGGTTCCCCTAAGGACCAAAACAAGACATATGTATATATAGAATATTTATTAGAAGAAATCAGCTCACCTAATTGTGGAGACTGAGGAGTCCCAAGCTGGAGACCCAGGAGGGCAGTGGTGTGGTTTCAGTCTGAATTGGTCTAAAGGCCTGAGAACCAGAAGAGTTTATGTTTTAAGTACTAGTCCAAGGGCATGAGAAGGTCAGTGTCTCAGCTCAACAGTCAGAAAGACAAAATACCCTCTTACTCAATCTTTTGATTTTATTCAGGTCTTCAGTGGCTTCGATGAGAATCACATCAAGAAGGGCAATTTGCTTTACTTAGTTTACTGATTCAAGCGTTGATCTCATCCAAAAACATCCTCACAGACATACCAGAATGATGTTTGACTAAAATGTCTGGTGGCCTACTCACACTGACATATAAAATTAATCATTTCATCCTGGCTCTTTGCTATCATGACCTGAACCTCTCCTAAGAGAGAAGGATTCTCATTCATAGGTCCCCCTTTGGGGAGAAAAACATGGGTATGCAAAAGAGAGCCTTGGCCCCCTAATATTCCTGAGTGTAGACTGGATTGGTAGGTAGGTCACACAAGTGCAACGCCTCCCCACTCCTGCCCCTGTGTAGAAGTCCACGGTAATAGACCCCAACTCTCTTTCCTGATACATATAGGGTCACTCTCTGAATTACGTTTTGCATAACAGTTTTGGAAATCAAAATCAATAGACATTAGCATGCAAGAGGGAACCTATTTGCCTCAAGATTATCAGGCCCAAGCAGCTCAGAAGACGGGTATTTTGTGTGGGGCTTCCTCCCATGTGTTTCTTAAATGACAAGAAACATGTTTAAAACATGCATAAGCATCAGGATGTTACTTTTCTAGAACGAGAACCCTGGAAAAGTTAAAACAACTTCAGAGATTATTTCATTTGACCTGCTCAGGGCAAATGGAGTCCTGTTGTAGTCAGTTTCTCTGTCTTTCTGTTTCTCTCCTTCTCCCTCTGTCTCTGGCTATTGGGCATCTGAAACCCTCTTAAAATGGATGGTACCTTCAGTTCACAAGTCACAGTGGGAGATGAAGCTTGATTCTCAATGCAGGTGTTGAAAACCCTAGACTTTTACATTATCAGCCTGACTTGCACTTGCCCCCAATTCTGAACTGGGATCTCATGGTATAAAACAAACAAACAAACAAACAAGCAAAAAACAGGGAGGTAGGTGGTGGCAGCAAGGTGGTCAGAAACTGCAGATTCAGTGCCACAACAGCGGCATTCTTGTTCAGTTCTGAAGGTTGCAATGGTGTCCTCTTCTGACTGGTTATTGTCCCATGGTTTGGCATGGTCCTAGTTGCTGCCAGCGTCCCATGTTCCTTTTCTTTCTTTCTTTTCTTTTTAATATTTATTTATTTATTTATTTATTTTGAGAAAGAGAGAGAGAGAGAGAGAGAGAAAATGAATGGGGGAGGGGCCGAGAGAGAGGGAGACACAGAATCCGAAGCAGGCTCCAGGCTCTGAGCTGTCAGCCCAGAGCCCGACCCAGGGCTCGAACTCACCAGCTGTGACATCATGGCCTGAGTTGAAGTTGGACGCTTAGCCAACTGGGCCACCCAGGCGCCTCCCCCTCCATGTTCCTTTTCAATGGCTTTTCCCCCCCCAGTTATTATGGTCTTGTGTCCTGAGAGTTATCCTACGTCTTCTCAGTAAAATACTTCTCTGTTTCGGTCAGTCAAAGTTTCATTTGCGTGTTGTTTTTTGGTTTCCTGGAACCAAAACCCCTGACTGTTACGTGACCCACTGAGGACAAGCAATCGTATGGTCTGTGGCAGCGCTGGGGAAGAAGACATGGAACTTCCAGCCGCGTGGATTTACGTGGGGGGCCAATCTTGCTCTTAACACACCGATGCCATTTCTAGTTCATTCATTCTGCTGGGAACCACCATGTTGTCTCCGCCTTTCTTCTCCACACTGAGAGAATGGGAAAGTAAAGTGGGATGGCAAAGAAGATCAGTGTGGCTTAAAGTATTCTGAGTTGCGATTCAGGTGCCTGGATTAGTGAGAAATAGGTTAGGGAGCAAGCAACCTGAAGCTCAGTGTGATTGACAGCTTCACTGAGTTAGAAGCATATTTCTGTCTCACATAGAATAGAGGAGAGACGGGCAGGAGGCAGGGGGTTCCAGACTGTCAGAGACCTTGACCAACCTCCCCCTCACTTCCCCTTCACCCTCAGCCCTAGGTGTCCACCTCCATGTTGGGTTGTAGTCAATATCTCGTTGCAGACAGATGACCCACAGAGCCTAAAATGTTTACTATCCAGCAGACGCTCGCTAAAATTCTTCCTCGCCTGTCTTAGTCAGCTCAGGTTGCCGTAATAAATAGCATGGATGGAAGAACTTAAACAGAGAACTTTTATTTCTCACAGTTCTGGGGCGTGGGAGGTCCAAGATCGAGGTGCTGGCTGATTCAGTGTCTGGTGAGAGCCCACTTCCTGCTTTGCAGATGGTGCCTCTTTGACGTGTCGTCACGAGAGAGAGACAGAGAGACAGAGACAGAGACAGGGAGACACAGAGACAGAGACACAGCTCTAGTCTCTTCTTCTTATAAGGACATTCATTCTATCATGGGACCTTGGCCTCGTGGTTTCATCTAAAACGAATCACCACCCCATTTCCTAATACGATCATTTGGAAATTAGGGTGTCAACGTATGAATTCTGAGGGGCCACAAACATTCAGTCCACAGCACCACCCCACTGCCTAAAATCTGGGTGGACGCTATTCTTGGTGTATATGGACTCAGATGCGAGTCTTATGGGCAGTGGGGAGCCATAGCAGAGATGCCTGGTCCAAGCAGCGATACCTGGGCGATTCCGACCCCGCCCAGAACCAAGAGTAGGTGAGCGACTTTGCAGAGGCAGAGTTAGCTCTCCGTTCAAGTTAGGAAGCCAAGGCCTAACCAAAGTCCTCTCCCGGAGTCGTGTGCAGAAGTGTGACACCTCTGTGCCTAAGGGCACGAATGTCAACTACTGGGCAGAGAGGCTATAGCGTCAGGAGGCTTTTATCTTGAAGTTTTCTGGCCAAATTTACTATCTGGTTATATAAAATAATTGCATTGTAATTCTTAAGAGCAAAATGAATTCTGTCTCGGCCTCGGTGCCTCTTGAGGATTATTAGAAATCATTCTGCAACCAATATCCCAAAAACTCCTGAGAGAAATAAAGGCTCTGTTACCCTTAAGAAGGAGATTATTAAATCTCTCTGAAAGCCAAGACTTCATCTACAAGTAGCTTCACTGATTATGTCCAACTTCTGTCTCATTTGCTGGCTTCCCACCAATTCACACCAGCCGACAGACATGATCAGTGATATCCATGTTGGTGACACCAGTATTTAGGAATGGGATAGGTTCTATCTCATTCCAGAGCAGATACACGGTAATTATAAAAGCTTTCCGTGAATAGGTTTATTACTGATGTTATCCTGTAACCAGAACAGGTACCTTAACGTTTAATTATCTTCTCCTCCTTCAGATTCTGAAAGCAATTTTTTTAAGCCGTGTCATCTCCACTGACATCTACCATTTTAACAGGCCAGGCCTCCCACCTCTTCGAACGCATAGAGTGTTTCTTTTCCTTCCACGCTGGTCCATCAAGGTTGGCCTGTAAGGGTCAAGATCATTTTGCGTCTCCGTGAGTGCATGCTCCTCAGGGGAAGGAACGATGAATAGCCATGACGAGAGCCACGGAGACGACAATACTCATTTTCAAAAACACTTGGACAATCACGAAGTGTTTTTACGTAAAGTATTAAAAAACACCCGAAGTCTTATAGCTCATCTTTGTGCTGCCAACGCAACTCATGTTTATTGCGTGATTTTTCTTGAACAGAGAAAACAAGTGCTACAGGGGTCTCCGTGAAAGTTCAGCGACTTGTGTCAAAGAGAAGAGGGGGAAAACAGCTCCAGGTATGTTCGAGAGACATCAAACTACCCAGAATGATGGGCTGAACAGCTGTGAAAATCAAAAGCATTGATTTTTCTGAGACAGAGCACAGGCTCCCGGTAATCAGAGAACATCTGATGCGTGACGTCTCTGGGTGGGGAGCACGAAGCCAGCCTGCCAGTGGAGACGTGCGGTGTGGACTGCTACTGCTGCGTCTATGCGGGCACCTGCCGGAAGACTGTGGGAGGCGATTCAGCTCCCCTTGGAAGAAGCAAGGCCAGCCTCTCAGATGCCGCCCTGACCTTACGGGACATGTCAGCTGGCTTCCAGAACCGGTGAAGGGCCATCGAGTGACTTCTGCCCCTTCCAGCACTCCCTTCACTGAAGGAGGGGGTCCACACGCTGCCTGGTCAGGAACTCCCCAAAGAAAGAGGAGGCCCAAGGTCGAATAAATTGGCTTGAGCTGAAGTCTCCCTCTTGGCAGAGTTGGCATCACGGGCAATGGTCTCCTGGCCCAGGACGGTCTGTGAACAACCGAGTTGACCGGCCGGGTAGGGAAGGCAGGTCGCTCACACCCGCCACAGGAGGTGGTGCGGAAGTGAAACGCCGAGGGGGCTGGTTTCCCTCTTTTCTTTTTCCGGTAACTTCTGGTTTATTGTGTCTAATTTATAAGCGCTGGAAACAAACCAGGAGGACAAAGTAAGTGCATTTGGGTCCACCAAAGCTACTCTGAGATAACATACACGTTGTTCCACAGAACACTTCTGAAGATACTGGTTTTTCAATGACCGTTGTACTAACAGAATCCCTTTCAGGCTAACTGATCAACGTCAGCGATCGGAAGCAGCCCAAGTCAACACCCTGTGGTTTGTTTTGCACCCTTGGCCTCTGTCACCTCTCGAACTTCAGCTTTCCCTTCTCCCTCTTCCCTTTACGCGTTGCTGTTGCCCGTGAACTTCTGTTTGCTGGGAAACTCACTGCTCCTCCTGCCAGCCTCCGAGATGCTCCCTGCTTTGCTTCCCATATCCATAAGCCTCCCCTCGCTCCTGATTACCCAGCTTCTAACCAGTTTTCAGCTGCCAGCTTGAAACGTAATTTACTGTGTGAGACCTTAGCCGCCCCTTAGACACAATTGTATCCTTCAGCTAAGCGATCCCATAGCTCTTTGTGCTTCCTTTGTCTGCACGAAAATGATGACGACGACTTGTGCAACCCAGGTTCTAGACGCTGTTCTCTTTTTTTTCATTTTTAAAAAGGCTTTTTTTTTAAGTTTATTTATTTATTTTATGAGAGAAAACACGCAAGCAGGAGAGGGGCAGAGAGAGGGAGAGCGAGAATCCCAGGCAGGCTCTGCACTGTCAACACAAAGCCCAGTGCAGGGCTTGAACTCACAAACTGTGAGATCATAGACCTGAGCTAAAACCAAGAGTTGGATGTTTAACCGACTGAGCCACCCAGGCACCCCTAGATACTATTCTGAGAACACACATACACACACACACACACACACACAATACACACACATATATACCTATACATGTTTGTATGTATGTATGTATCATCTGTCTGTCCATCTGTCTATTCAGTCTGAAGATTGAATGAGCGAGTATCTATATAGTACCTATAAATATGAGGGAAGTAGATTAGATAGATAGATGGAAAATAGATGAATGTAGACGGCCTTACCCTTTTTTGCCATTTCCCTCTAAGAGGAATATGAAATTCCAGATGCTAAACACCCAACTGACAATTTGCCGGATGCCACACTCCGCTGCTTCAGACCATCAGTGTCTGTGTGTATTTTCTCGGGAGCAGTGCCAGCAGAGGTGAAGAGAACACAAAGCGCCATTTTGTACGCATGCCTGGTAGGATCCACCATTGCCAGCGTTTCATCCAGCCAGGGCCCTGATGGGTTTTGCCCAGGAAGGAAGAGACTAAATCTCTCGGGAAAGAGTGATACTGAGGGTAAAAGAAATCATACCCCAGCTGTAGTAGCTGGGGTGACAACAACCACTGTGACAAATCAACCCCCAACGGAGTAGCAGCTTACACACAGTAGAAAGCTTATTTCCTGCCGAGCAGTCCCCATGCTTTGGGCCATCCAGTCCTAAAGAGTTTTGAGGGTACCATATGGGCAGTGTTCATGGACCACGCCTAAAAACATGCCCCATCTACTCACCTTCCATTGTTTAAAACTCAGGCATTGAGTTTAAACTCAAACTTCCATTGTTTAAAACAGAAAACTCAGGTGTCTATTGCTGCTGTAACAAATCACCACAACCTTGATGTTTAAGACAATATACATTTATTCTCTTACAGTTTTGGAGGTCAGAAGTCTAAAATCATTTCCACTAGACTGAAATCAAGGTGTCCGCAGGACCACACTCCTTCTAGAAGCTGTAGGGGAAAATCTGCGTCCTTGCCTTTACCAGCATCTGAAGCTGCTTCTCTTGCATTTCTGCGCCCTTGGCCCCTTCCTCCATCTTCAAAGCCAGCAGTAGCTTGGTGCTCCAGCGGCCACGTGGCTTCCTTCTTCCGTGTCAAATCTCCCTCCACCACCCTCTTACAAGGACACTTGTGACTGCATTTAGGGTCCACGCCTTTTGACACCAGGTCTGGCACATTCGATAGTCCTTTTCTTACACACTGATGAAATCACAGATTTGGGTTTGGGCTTTAGAGATAAAGAGCCCCGTAGAAGTTCTTTATATGGCTCAAGAGGATTAAAAGTATCTTACATGGGGCTTTGGGGACAAAGTTTTAAACAACTATGGCATTATTATTACCTTCCTTTGTAAACCACTGTCCTGTAACAGCGAAGCCTTTTGGCAAAGTGATGAGTCTGAAGCTGATACAGTCATTATTGAGCCCCCTGATGAAATGATACCTTAATGATCTCATGATAGCCTCCAGTGGTCATGGAAGTAGTCGACGTTCTACCATGGAGCCGCTGGTATGAGGATGGCCAGAGTTTATATAGTTCTTTTTTCTTCTGATTCAGATCTATTAGAGTATATAGCATTTTTAAAGGAGAAAGAGAATATAGGCAAGGTAGAAAAAAAGTAGTCTACAAGGAGCACGATGTCTTTAAAATAGGAACCGTACCCAAGTATAGTAACAGTCAAAGCAGGGGGAATGAGGACATGCAAAAAATAATATATGCAGATAAGATTTTAAAAGCTTAATGAAATGAAGAGAGAGTAAAAGCACTAGCAAAAAAGTACTGGTTCTTTGTAAAAGAAGATATTGTGAGCTTACGCTTTGGAGTTTTAAAAATTCCTTTTCCTTTGTAACATGAAAAATAGCGTAAGATTTGAACTAGAAGGTCTTTCATATTTCCTCCATGTCTAAGATTCTCTATGAAATCCAACATGGCTCTGTAATGATATAATATATTATTTTGAACAGTAATAAGGTGTTCTACCAACATGACATTCTTCATTCTGTAACTAAGTTGAAACATTATACTAATAGATTCATCAGTACCCATGCTCATGTTCATGCACCTGTTTTCCCGAAATATCCAATGCATAGACATTAAGGGCATTTAGGCAACATAAGATGGAGATAATCGGTTAGTCACTGAACACTGCCTTCCCGTATGAACAGGATAGAATAAAACCCTATATTTGTGAAAACATTGATCCAGGGATAATTGTACATGGAGAAGTAAGAGATAGTGTTATTGCGGGTGTGGAGAGAATGGAAACTGTTTTCAATTACTCTAATCTCCAGAGTCAAATACTTAGAGCATGATGTCACCATTGACCAATGAATTGCTAACAAGCCTCTGCTGCTCTCATCTTATCTCCATGGGCCCTTTGACCTGGGTGGGACCTGAGAGCTTCTTCATTCAACAAACAGCCAGAAATAAGGGATAGTGAACAGAGTTCAAAGCCAGAGGTGTGGGATGAGGAGAAATTGTGTGGTTTTCAAATATGTTTATGGAAATGGTCAGCTCCATAGTGTATCTTTACGCTAAGATTAGGCAAAATGGTCACTTGATGGAAGCATCGCCTTTGTTAATGTGGTTGGTTATTTAATTTGTTGAACACAAGCACTAAACTTTCTAGAGGTCTGTATGAGTCTAAGCCTGAGTATATAAAGCAAATAGGAAACCCAAGACTTTTGGATGGATTTAGACATCTTTGGCAGAAAAATCAATGGGTAAGCCTTTCAGCATAAAGATATTGGGTCCCAAATCAGATGCCTCAAATTATAGCTTTTTAATTTGAAATATTGTTTTTCTTCCTTGAGAATGGCACTCTGTCATGCTTGAATATATTCTATTGCCTTGTGTTTTTTTTTCCTACAGCCCAACTCCTACATTAAGATAGAGAGTTTGTATGTTAGAAAAGTCATTATTACTAGTTAAATCTAAAGAATGTTTCAAATTTTACTTGATAATGAGATATATATGATGTTTTGATGCATATCTACTAAGTTATGACGTGGCACAGAAACTAAAAACACAGACTCCAGATCTCAGCATCCTGGTCAAACTCTGGCCCTGGCACTCGCTTGTCTATGAGTTTGGGTTTAATCTCTTGATTCCTCAGTTTTTTTCATCTATGAAACCTGCTTCATGGGGCTGTTGTGGGAGTTAAGTGAGCTAATACTTGTAAAGGGCTTAAAACAGAGCCTGGGCAGTGATAGGGACCTAATATAAGTTAGATTTAATCATTCATTTTTCTCATATATGTGTAAATAAAGTTTGTCTTAAAAAAATTAAAATACTTCCTCCTCTAGATTATTTTCCTTTTCCTTGAAAAAGAGCAATGAATAAAGAACTCAACTCCTCCATGTATAAATTGGAAATGGAAGCTCAGCCAACTTTTAGATTATACAAGTGGGGTATAAGCCCCTTTTGCAAGAGTCTTGGTCAGTGCTTTGTTTGTATTTTCATCGGGGGGAGGGCAGGAAAAGACTTCACTCTTCACTCTACATGGATCCCCCAACCTGGAATATTGGACATCAGTTGCTCGTCACTGTTGTCATAAAAACTTAAGGAACAGTTCTGTGCAACTCTAAGTTTTGAGAAAATTACAGGGAAGACAAGTCGAGGAGAATCGAAGAAAGTAGAAGAGAAACCAACATTTATTGAGTGCCTACTATGTGCCAGATACCATAATACACACTTTACACATGTTATCTTTATACAGCACAAGGAATTATTGACTGCGTCTTTTAGATGAAAACTGCATGAGTGGGAGAATCGGGATTGGAACCCAGGACCTTCTGATTCTGGCCAGTGTGCTCTTTTTCCTTCTTCAATTTAAATGCCCCTGCAGCCCTGTGTGATGCATACCGCATATGTCTACCATTCATAATTATAATCCTGAGTAATCAAAATGAGATCGCTTTTCTCTGTAGGTTTGGTTTTTTAATCAGGTAAAGTAATGGTATGTTTTAGAAAGTTTTCATTCAAAGTCGTTAAAACAAAACACATTTTTATTCCTGAAGTATTAACACATCCATTTTCAGGACAGGTCTTTTAGCTGAACCCCTTATTCTTTGCCAATGCCGGAGAAATCAGTGAAACGGAACCAAGCATCGGCCGGGGCGTGTCAGGACCTACAGAATGGGAGGGAGCCCACGTAAATGTGCTCAGCCGTGAAGTTTCCTTTCTTCCCCCAGCTTTCTGAAGATATAATTAACATTTGACATTGGGTAAGTTTAAGGTGTACAATGTGATGGGTTGATACATGTATACGTTGTGAAATGATTACCACAATTAGGTGAGTTAACACATCCTTCACCTCACATATTCACCTGTTTTTGTTGTAGCAGTGGTGGTGAGAACACTTAGGATCTGTTCTATCAGCAACTTTCACATATACAATACAGTATTGTTGACTCTAGTCATTATGTCATACATTAGATCCCTAGGACTTACTCATATTTTAACTGGAAATTTGTCCCCTTGACCAACATCTCATCATTTTTCTCGCCCGACCCCCCCCCCACCTCCTGGCAACCAGCATTCTATACCCTGGGGACCCGGGGGTATGTTTGACACTCATGACATCAGAACAGTACCCATGGCAGCCCTCCCCTGCAAAAAAGAGTTGAACCTTCGGGGGTGAGGAGCCAGGCAGGCCATTGCCGGGCTCTGATCCTCCCCACGGCCCATGCAGAGACCCACAGTGGCCTTGACCGGCTGTGTCACAGCCAAAAGACTGGCAGACCTGTCTCCCTCCCATCACCCAACCAGCCTGCCCTGGGATGGCAGTAAGCCCCCTCTTTAAAGCTGTAGCTTTAACTGTTGATGCAGGAAGTTTTTTAAACTGTCGATGGGAGAATTTTTTAAAAGGTGGGGTCTTGAGGGTGAGTGGTGAGTTCACAGGGCTATGACACACGAGGGCAAAGCGGGTACAGGGCTGTATGTACAGGGTGGGAGATGCAGGGGTGGGTGGGGAGCCTGAGCCCCTGAGAGACATCTTCAATTAATTAATTAATTAATTAACTAACTTTTTTTTAAAAGTCCTGCTGGGCCTTTTTCAGATTCCACATGTAAGTGAGATCATACATTATTTGTCTTTCTCCCTCTTATTTATTTTACTTAACATCATGCTGTCACAGTTTGTCCATGTTGTCACAAACGTCCAAATTTACTTCTCTGATGACTAAATAATATCCTGTCGTGTACCTATACACCGCATTTCCTGTTTTCATTCATCCATCATCAATGGAGACTTAGCTTATCTCCCTGTCTTGGCTGTTACGAATAACGCGACAATGGATGTGGACGTACGGATATCTCTTCAAGATAGTGATTTCACTTCTTTGGGATATTTACCCAGAAGTGGGATTACTGGGGCTTATCGTACTTCTCTGTTTAATTTTTTCGAGAAGCCTCCATACTGTTTTCCACAGTGGCCACGCCAGTTTACATTTCCAACAACGTTGTTACAAGGGTTCTCTCTTTTCTCCACATCCTCCTCGGCACTTACTATCTCTGGTCGTTTTGACAGTAACCACTCTAACAGGTGTGAGGTGATGCCTCATTGCGGGTTTGACTTGCATTTCCCTGATGATTAGTGATGTTGATTCCCTTTTTGTTGGCCGTTTGGGAAAATGTCCGTTCGGGCGCTTTTCCGGTATTTTAATCATATTGTTTGGGGGTTTTGTTTGCTTTTGTTGTGTTTTGTTGCTATTGAATTGTGTGAGTTCCTTACATGTTTTGGATATCAACTCATCATCAGATGTAGTTTGCAAATATTTTCTCCCATTACACAGGCTGCCTTTTAATTTTGTTGAAATGAACACAATGATGGGAGCTTTTTAGCTTGATATAGTCCCACTTGTTTATTTTTTGCTTTTATTGCTAGTGCTTTTGGCATTATTGCCAAGGCTGATGTCAAGGAGGTTTTCCCCTATGTTTTCTTCTAGAAGTTTTATGGTTTCAGGTCTTACATTTAATCCTTTAATCCACTTGAGTTAATTTTGGGGAGTGGTGTAAGATCCAATTTTATTGGGTCCGATAAAATTCTTTTTTGCATGTGAAAATTGTAAGGGGCCAATATTATTCTTTTGCGCATGAATATCATTTTCCCAATACATCGATTAAAGAGAACCTCCTTTCCCCATTATTTTTTTAGTATTTTTGCCCCCTCCTCAAATATTAGTTGACTGTATATGCACGGGTTTATTTTTGGGCTCTTGATTCTGCCCCATTGGTCTATAGGTCTGTTTTTATGCCAATGCCATACTGTTTTGATTACTATAGCTTTCTAATATGGCTTGAGGTCAGTAGATGTGACCTCCAGCTTTGTTCTTTCTCAGTATTACTTTAGAATTGTGAAGTCTCTAAACCTGGGAATTTGGATTCCAATGCTTCTGGCAGCAGCTAGCCCTCAATGGGAAATGCAGGTCCCCTGACCCTTCCTACTCCCAGAATCAGGGAGATCAAGATGACCCAGCCTCTAGTTCCTACCTACTGGTCTCAGCATGGCCATTCTCTCCCCATGTCTCTCTAGGATGGGACAAATTTCAGTTCCCAGGCTTACTTCTAACCCAGGGCAGACAAGAGAAGACAGAGCTCCTTGGAGACATCCTTAGTACTCACTCCACCCCATATCTCTACACCCCACCCTCACCCTCACCTCCGGAGCACAGGGCCATCCTCATTCAAGGGCTGCTTCCTCCCTTCTCTGGAGTGATATTTGCAAGGGCTTTGGGAAAAATTCCCAAGGTGTAGGGATATGTGGAAAAACTTTGTGGGATTAATGAGATGCTTTGGAACCATGCAATCCCCTGAGAGAATGTTCATTTGTTGAATAAAGAAATACACTTCTTGGGCACCTGGGTGGCTCAGTCGGTTAAGCGTCTGACTTCAGCTCAGGTCATGACCTCCCAGTTCGTGGGTTCAAGCCCTGCGTCGAGCTCTGTGATGACAGCTAAGAGCCTGAAGCCTTCTTTGGATTCTGCGTCTCCCTCTCTCTGCCCCTCCCCCACTGGCGCTCTGTCTCTCTCCATCATTCAAAAATGAATAAAAAACATTAAAAACTTAAAGAAATACACTTCCGTAATATATCCCATTCTCTGAGAGCTATAGATGGTCTCAGAAGTCTCTTTCCAAATTTTCATAAACATATCTTTTCTTTTTGGGGGAAGGAGGACATACAGAATATGATTTTCAATAATATTAATTATCCATATTCATAAATAATTATTGAGCTATGCATATTCTCTGAAATTATTTTTTGTACATTTTATATCTTCTACCTATAATAAAAGAATACCTCAAGACATAGGCCAAACAAAAATGAAGAGAAAAACAAGACTTGGAGTCAAGCCAGTCACATACTTTGCCCCCCTGGAAAGCAGCCAAAGCACAGACTAAAGACATAATCCTGGGGTTAAGCTGGAGGATATGACCCTTTGCTTTTCCTATGGTAAGACACGTACATAAAGCATTTCCTTCCAACATTTATATCCAACTCTAGGGAGGATGTAGGGAATGAGGTAGGTGCCTGAGATATTTGAGTAACTAAGCAATTTTTTTAGTAAGGCTGATGAGTATCCAAATGGAGTCTTTCAATAATCATATTGGATTTAAATTATTTTATTTTTATTTCATTTCATTTTATTTCAGCTTTATTGAGGTATCATTGACAAATAAAATTGTATGATACTTAAATGCACAACACGATGACTTCATTTATATACATATTAAGAAATGATACATCTTTCCCATATTAGCTATATTTGGTCAGGCTGAATGAACCAATTTTGGAATAGCATAATTGAAAGACATTAAAGTACTCTGTGAAGAAAATGGCCATTTTATAGAATAAGAATTGACAGAATTTTCTACTGTTGCTCAAGCTCTCTTGACTGACCTGTGCCTGTATTCTACGTGAACACAGAGCCAGCTGGTCATTAAGGAGAGTGTTTGAGAATATGAACTTCTGGCCAAATTCAGTGCTTATTCTATCTGATCAGTGTCCTGGAGATGACCCTGAAGATGGAGAAGAAGAGGGTACAGCTGACTGTATCCACGTACCATGAAATGATCCGAGTGCCTGATGAAAAACATGACCATGTTCCCATTTCCAAATAGATTCCTGGTGGGATCTCTATGCCCTGAGGGATCTATATGCAAAGTCCTAGAATTTCTTTACATGCATAAAGAAAATGCCAGAGAGATATATTATTTTATTGCTAAATAAGGTGTTGACCCCAAGTTCCCATCCTGTTTCCTATTTCAGTAGCCTAAGATGGTTCACATGTGAGCCTAGAGGTGTATGTTTGCCTGCTGAGCATAAGGGATACGACTAGACTCAAGGAGTTAATGCAAACTGCATCGAGCGATACCAGGCAAATAATACACTTTTACTAAGCATTTGCCACTATTTATTACCATCATTCCTATTTTAAGTGATGGTCATCCTCCTTTCCTGAGCGATAAGCTGCAGGCTCCTGACCTTGAGGAAAGGCTGCATTATCCAAAGGGGAAATACAGTAATACCGCAAAGCATTATCTTCCTAACCTACAGTTTTTAATATAATAGTTCTGTTTGTTTGCTGGCTTCTCTTGGATTTTTGAAATACAACAGGGACGTAGCTATAACCTAACAGTGATCGGTTCCACATTTAGAGGAAAGCCGTGACTGCCTGTCAGTGAGACGTCTTAAAGTAACATAGATGTAAAGTCAAGCCACACTTTTTACCCACTACCCTGAGAAATATTGTCATTCAACTCTGGGCATCCATAGCCATAAAAGGGTATTGGGGGGATAGTTCCCTGTGATCTTTTTAAAAATTTTTTTAGAAGTTTATGTTATCTATTCTGAGAGAGACAGAGCGAGAGAGAGAGAGAGAGAGCACACAAGTTGGGAAGGGGCAGAGAGAGGGAGAGAGAGACAGTCCCAAGTTTATAGTGCAGAGCCCAACATGGGGCTCAAACCCATGAGCCGTGAGATCATGATCTGAGCTGAAATCAAGAGTCGGTCACTTAACCAACAGAGCCACAGAGGCGCCCCATAATTCCCTGTGTTCTTAAGACAAATGGACTTAGGTCTTTGGCCCACAAATAGATTTGAGAGCATAAGGTAGGCACAGATAGAGCTATCTCTTCACAGTGGAATCAGACAAATGATGGCTTTGGGGGAAATAACATCTGAAGAAGACATCCACTTCCTATTAAAGCCCAATTAGAGAAGTAAATCAGAACACAAAGACTGGATAAAACTGCTGGTTTCATAGACAGAAAAAGTTTAGAGGTTTATTGAGGAGTACTCGTATAGTATTTCTTTCTAAAACAAAACAAAATCATGATCACAGAGGTTTGCTTCTGCAAGCAGCCACAGCTGTATACAATATGTAAGTATCGATCTCAGGCTCAGAAACCACATTCAAATAAAGTTAAGAGCCTGGCTTACATCTATCAAATTTTGTGTAATGTCAAGGTTATGCCAAGTCTCCCAGCCACAGAACACCCCTGTGTAATGCCAAGGCCCCTCCACTCATCTGGTTCTTTATATTGGGCTGTTTGATCCCCAGTCGGTTTGAATGCCTCCAAGCAGAAGATCTGGAAAGCAGAGACTGAGGTTAAAAATTCCACTTGGTTTTCATTTTCTTATCCCTTGCAGTAAGCACGACGTCTATGAGCCACCACACTTTCTAAGTCTTCATCTTTGAGGGAGTTGCCATTCTAATGAATAAGAACTTGGAGAATGAAAAATCTGAATGAAACATAATGGTGGTATTCCCCACTGCACCTTGGGGGGAGCTAAGAGGGAGACAAGATCAGACCAAAGAACATCCAGGGGATAATATGATGAGATCCCTGCCCTAGACTGTGGATTTGGAACAAAGGGAAGCCTTCAGTTATAGCTAAGCAAATTCTGTCTTTGAGTACTTATTTTTAATGTTTATTCATTTTTGAAAGAAAGGGAGAGAGCAGGGGAGGGCAGAGATAGAGGGAGATACAGAATCCGAAGCAGGCTCCAAGCTCTGAGCTGTCAGCACAGAGCCTGATGCAGGGCTTGAACCCACAAACTGTGAGATCATGACCTGAGCCGGACTTGGACACTTAACCGACTGAGTCACCCAGGCAGCCTGCAACCTCTGTCTTTAAAATGGACTTGGGGTTTTCCTCTAATGAAGAGTGCAAAAAATGTTGCCGTGGAATTGAGTGTAAATAGTGAATAGTCGTTGGAGGCTTCAAGTTTAAACTAACAAAATGACAATTACGCGTCGATTATATAAATATCCTCTACCTAAGTTTATCATGCGCCTTTCCACATACACGATGTATGTGCAAGAGGCAGGAAACATTGTCTGCTCTGACAGGTCTCTCAGGTGGAGGAAGGTGGCTGCATAACAAATTGAGATAGCACAGCTTAAATCCCTCATGGTGATAAATACTGAATATGTCTCTACATATTTTGCTGTGCTGGGCGTCGGCCCAAATTCTACCTCACATCCACTCTGTGACTTTAGGGCAGTAGTAACTTTCCAGCCTGTTCTCCATCTCTCTGCCAGTTACATAAAAATAATTACTAGAAAAAAGTTATAAAATCATGTCTGTTTCTTCAAGCTTTGGGGGAGTCATTGGTACTACCAATCAATACATTCTAGAGCAAAAAGGAAAAGGAAACAGCTCCTTATATTTGCCAAACTTTCGCAAGTATATATTGATCGCAGTTTCTATGTCCTGCTGTTCGTGCGGCCCCTCTCATCACAGACGAAACTGCCGTGTAGTTAATCTTGTCACTCTGGCCTCGTCTAGAAGTTTCTGTTCTATTCTAGTCTGTTCTATTCTATTTCTGCCTTCAAACCCTTTGAAGTCAAATTATGAACTGCTGAGCATATCATAGACGCAAGGCACTGTATACAATAAGGAATCTGATCTAGGCATAGGTGAAAACAGGATCATTGTTAGTTTCCATGCAAGTACAAGATTAGCAAATATAATAAAGCTGATTTACGGCACCGTTCAAAGAATGAAGAAATGAAACTTTCTCAAATGAAATAACTGCCTGTGTGTATATTTGGGATCTGGGATAAGTTCTTCCCTTCCCTGAACCTCCATTTCCTTACCTGTAAAATGGGGCAATAATAGTACCTAATTCGTAGGTTTGCTATGTGAGAACTGGATGAGGCAGCATGCACAAAGAATTTAGGAGAGCCTAAATCATGAGTGCTATTATGGGCTCACCTGCGCTAAAGCCCCAGTACTCCAGAACGTGGCTGTATTTGGGAATAGGGACTTTTAAAGAGCTAATTACGTTAAAATGAGGCCATTATTTACATTAGTAATGATTTAATATGACTGGTGTCCTTATAAGAAGAGATTAGGGCACAGAGACACGAGGGGTGCATCTGTCAGCCAAGGAGGGGACTTGGAGACAGCCATCTGTCAGCCAAGGAGGGGACTTGGAACAGATCCCTCTCTCATGACCATCAGAGGAAACAATCCTGTTTGGCACCTTGGTCTTAAACTCTTAGCCTCTAGAACTTAAAGAAAATTCATTTCTGGCAAATAAGCTGCCCAGTCTGCAGTATTTGGTTACGGCAGCCTGAGCAGACGAATACAACTGCTCGGTAGATGTTTGCTCTACAGAGAGGGTAAGGGCAGAGCGAGGAAAATGAATGTGTACACGGAACACTACAAGGAGATGTGGTCACCACGTCCCCTTGGGTTGACCTCCCTGGACGACCTCAAGGAGCTCTCTCTCTCCGGCACCAGAGCAGTATCATTGGATTGTCTTCTCCAGTCGGCAAGGAAATTCTGGAAAGAATTGCAGGTACTCGCAGACAAAGGAAAAGCAGAGCATCTCATCGGTATCACTTTATACATTCATTTGGAAGAAGACTGGGCTTCAAGTCATACCGAAGTAACACAAAACACAAGGAGCCCTTATTCTCCCCGAGACGCTTGACGATTTGCATGTACAAATCAAGAGTGCATTTTCAAACTGCTTGGCTTCTTTTATGAACGTCTTGATTTCTCCAGGCCAAAGTATCTCAGAATCCAGAGTGCAAAATAAAATAAGCCAGGACAATATGTATCAGAGTCTATTCATAGGGACCTAATTGGTGCAATCATTAAACGATATGTTCTCAGCCAGTCAGTTGGGTAATGCATGCGAATATGTCATTCCTTACTACAGACCCAGCCTGCTGATATATGTCTTTCTGCAGTCAAGTCCAGGAGGCTGAGGGAAGTCGGGCTTACAATTCTGTGGCATCTCAATATCTCAGTGTTATCTCAACAACAACACAAATTCAACAAGGATCTAATAGTGTATTGCTGCCAATATCTGGATCTTTTTATTGCTAAGTGTTCTTTTTCCTTTGCTTGCAGCATAGTTTTAAAATCATGTAGTGCACTTATATTATTTAGGAGAAACCGGATGATATCTCTGTACCCTGAGGTCAGACCCCAGTAGCCATCAGTTAGCACTTGACTGCTGTGGGCCGGGCACATGATGTTTTAAGTACTTCATTAGTCTGGGGCCATGTTCCCCGGGGCTTCCAAAGAACAAAGGGTATTATGGACTCTTTCCAAATGTTCATTTGTTTTACATCATTGTTATTAAATGTAGGCAGGCCGAGTAAGAAGGAGAAGCCTAGGATTTTCGATGGCACCTTTGAAATCTTCCAGTCCAGGGGTGGCAAATAGATTTTATTTCCATTGTTAACTCTTATCAATTGATTGTGGCTTCGCCCAGAGCATGATGTTGAAACTGTGCCAAAGCCAAGTGTGGACTCAACAGAAAATAATGTCAAGGTTGATACTGATGTCCGCTGTGGGCACAAGATTGGGGAGTGGCAGACTTAGAGATACGAAAGTCTTACCCTTTCTTCTTATGTAGGAGGAAACTGAGCTCCAAAGACATTAAATGATATTCTGAAGATCACACAATTAGTTAGCAAAAAAGGCCAATATCCTGACTCCCTTTCTACCACATCACTGAAGAACAATGCATGAGTATAGCTTAATTCTGCCCTCCAGGTGATAAAACCGGTCTTCGTCTCTGATGAGACTGTAATCCAAAAAAAGCCTCCCATCCCCAACACACATATCACCCTTCTTCCCTGAAGGATATGTTTCCTCTGCATTGACTTAGAGGTATTTTTCTCCTGAGACCCTTTTCATGTTAGAAATAGGAGATAAAGTTTGTCTCCAGGTTCTATTTACTCATCTGTAAACGGGAGAGTAATACACAAAGTCTGAATTCTGCGTGAATTTCCATTATTAAAGCCCTTTGAGTTCTTTACAAAAAGAATTCAAACCTGAAAATCTCTTTGGTTATCGGGGAGCCTGGGTGGCTCAGTTGGTTAAGCCTCCGACTTTGGCTCAGGTCATGATCTCGCAGTTCATGGGTTTGAGCCCTGGGTCAGGTTCTGTGCTGACAGCTCAGAGCCTGGAGCCTGCTTCGGATTCTGTGTCTCCCTCTCTCTCTCTGTCCCTCCCCCGCTCACACTCTCCGTCTCTCAAAATGAATGAACATTAAAAAATGAAAATAAAAGAAACATTTACAAAAATTTCTTTTGTTCTCAATATGCCAAATACAGGTAAGAAAATATAAACCTTATATATGTAAACACAAAATGTTCTGCACATGAGTTGAGTGAACCACGGGGGGAAAGAAGTTTTAAAAAAGGGTAAAAATCTAGTGAACCTTCTTAAGGAATAAGAGCAAGGAGTTAAATTCTAATTCTTTGTAGCAATTATTTTTTCCCCTTGGGAAAGGACATTAAGAACTTTTGCACCGTAATGCCATCTATTTTTTATTGCGCCAATGAACAAGTACATCTTTCCAAACTGCCACTATTCATCACTTTTAAATAAGAATAGATGAGTTTGAAAAGATATGAAGATTCATTAGTCCCAGCTCTAAATATTGCAGGTGACATTATTTCCATCCATTGCGGCCTACTGCAGACTCAGAGCAGTGGCACATGATATCCTTGAAAATTATGCTTCCGAAGAGAGTGGCCCTTGTTTGGACAAATGCAAAGGCAACAAGACCCTGTGTTCGTTTCCCCAACATATCACGTATACGGCCGGATAAGGAATACCGTTCGATCTTCGATCTCATGGGAACGAGTCCTTTCTATATATTGAAACCATCCAAACAGCTGGAAGAGGATGTGATTATCGATATGACATTTTAATGGAGTTCTGTAGTCAGTGGGAAAGTTTTATTAAGATCTGCTTCCAGGGTGCCTGGGTGGCTCAGTCGGTTAAGGGTCCGACTTCGGCTCAGGTCATGGTCTCACGGTCTGTGAGTTCAAGCCCTGAATCAGGCTCTGTGCTGACAGCTCAGAGCCTGGAGCCCGCTTCAGATTCTGTGTCTCCCTCTCTCTCTGCCCCTCCCCCACTCATTCTCTCTCTCTCTCTCTCTCTCTCTCTCTCTCTCCCAAAAATAAATAAACATTAAAAAAAAATCTACTTCCTGGAGCACATGGGTGGCTCAGTCAGTTAAGTGTCCAACTCTTGATTTCAGCTCAGATCCCGATCTCACGATTTGTGAGTTTGAGCTCCACATCAAGCTCTGCATTAGCAGTGTGAAGACTGCTTGAGATTCTCTCTCTCTTTCTCTCTCTGCCTCACCCCTGCTCTCACTCCCTGTCTTAAAAATCAATAAACATTAACAAAAAAAAGGAAAAAGGCGGTCCACTTCCTTCCAACCACTTTAACCTCCAGAAGGCAATAACTGGGGTAGTATTTACTCCCGAGGAAAAGGCATGAGGAGTCATGAGTTCTCGTGAGCACTTACCTACCCAGCGCCCTGTTTGGAGATTTACATTGATTACCATATTTATTGCCACGACACTCCAAAAGGGTAGATATAATCTGCAGATAGAGACAGAGATACTGAGGGCATCGGGGGGTTGAAGCAGTTCAGTGCTCTGGAAGCAGGACTAGACTGTCCCTTGACTCCTTTCCACCAGCCCAACCTGAAGGCTGCTCTACACTATACTTCCCGGCCAAGCCCTATCCCTCAGAATCCTAATTCTTTGAAGATCTTCTTCCGAGACATCCAAACCTCTACTCTAGCATTGCCGTTTGATTTACCTCCACATGCCCAGGTTCCAAATGGGAATACCTAACTCCCCCATACGTAGGGAGGGCTAGTCCTACACACTTTCTGGGGGTGGTGTTTTGAGCTTGCCTGAAATGTACACAGCGAATGAGACACGACTAGGGAGAGATTATCATACCTCATTTATGACGTCGATTTTATCTTGCATGTCACTAGGCTTCTGTTACTTACTTGATTGAGGGCAAGAACTATGTCCTGCAGCCTGACTCCCCTATCCCTCCAGTACCTAGTCCCGTGCTTTGCACATAGTAGGTGCTCAATACTTGTGAGAAGAACGACTGACTACCTGAATGACTTAATGGGTGGATCATAGCTCACTGGTGGAGGGTCCTCATGTGCCAACCCGTTTATCCCTTTTCACTCACCTTCTACCTCCTGAGCCACTTCATAGGCAAAAATGCACCCTCCTTCCCTCTCCTCTGCTCACCCGATGTGCCCTCCACCGTGTGTCACCCTCTACCGACTTGCCACAGTGTAATGAGGGCCTAATGAGAATGACTCAGCTCAATGTTGCATCTAGATGTCCCATGACCTTTTCTCCTTTATCATTTGCTCATTGCCAGTCTGAGTGACTCAGCTTTTGGCTTAATGGAAGTGGTGACTATACAGCATAGAATTCTCCGTATCTGTATCTATACCAATAACTTATTTATATATATACAAAATAATTTTATAGGTAAATTAAATTTATATATTCGAACTCTCTATATTCATATTTATAATCATACACACACACACACACACACACACACACACAATTTTTAAACCTCTCCCACAGACATGATCTCATTTGACACAGCACCTTCTGAGACCACCAGGACGTACCTCACAAGTCTTGTCTTCCAGGAAGTAAAGGTGACTTAACCAAAGTCACAGATAAGCCATCAAGTGACAGACACATGTCCCACTTTCTTTTCACTACCACCCGTCTCTTCTTCGATCGTTGGCTGACCTTGTTTCCATTCTTAGGGCAAAGACCTAACACCCATGCCTCTGTTTGAGTCTAGCACAGTAAATGTTATAAACTTGACTGTAGCCCCTAAAAGTGAAACCTAGCTTTGAAAAAAAAAAATTTACCGGAAATATCGAATATTTTAAAAACTCCCATCTTACTGAAATCTCATCAGGGATGGACACTCACATCCATTCATTTGTGAGGACTTGGGGGTTTGGAAGTAGCATAAAAAGTAAGTATCATGGGAGCCCCCAGAGGTCTTTGTCCCATTGAAGGGTCCATTGCCGAATATGGCCAGAGAACAGTCCTACAGTCAGCGTGGCTGGGGCACAGGTGAGCGGCTGATGGGCCAGATGATCTGTTTTGAGAGAGAGGGAAATTCGCCTTGGCTGGACTGGTGGTGAAAGGGGGTTTAGCAGAAGACAGAGGACAGATGTGACAGATACCTGACTGAGAGTGCAGAATTGCTGGGTCCAGGGGGGCACTAGCTTGCTATGTGCACTTGTGGGGCCACTGGGATGCCCAAAATTTGTATTTAGGCCTTGTTTCTATTTAAGTTAGTTATGTAACTGTTTTAAAATTGTTTTTTTCTTGGATCCATTTACCTGCGTGTTAAATGGAGACAAATTTGCCAGTTCTTAGCTATGGACACTGAGGAAAAGTTTTAATTTCTCTAAGTCTCATATTTCCACTTTTGGGAAGTAGAAAGCCTGTAACCTGCTGCACAGCATTGTTGTGAGAATCAAATGAGATGATCTAAGTGAGGCCTCCAGGACAATGCTTGGCACAGAGTCGTTGCTCAGTTATTTATTTTCTAGGTGGGTTTACATGCTCATCTGCCCTTTATACTAAACATACCCTTGGCAACAACTGTCTCGATTCCCAAAGTCCAGATCTCCTGGAAACACTGACAGTCATTTCTTCAGTCTAGAGGCTAGATAGATAGATGGGTAGATAGTAAGTAACAAATGGGCAGATGGGCAGAGAGAAGGAGACAGAAATTGAGAGAAACACGCGGTACATACACAGATGGAGAGAGATACCGGTGGAGAAAATCAAGTCAGAGACGGGGAGAAAAAGGGGAAGAGATGGGAAGATAGATTGAAATTGATAGGGAATTGAAGTATTGTTCTTGACTCACTCCCACCTCCATGAGACATTACCATTTAATCTCTCTGAATCCAAAGGCTGAGTAATTGCAAATGGCATTTGGACCTGGAAGGTTTCACCGCAGGTCCTGGTTATGTGTATTTCTTTCTTGTCACTGAGTAATGAGATATCACAGGAAAGTGGAGCTACGAAGTAAGGAAGAAAAACTTACAAACCTACTCAGATAAAAATGGGCCCAAATGAAAACTGGAGAGCTAAGCGTATATAATTTCCCCCAATCTAATTGTACATTTTCAACCCTCTTCCCCTCTCCCCGACACCTCCTCTCCCCTGCCAAGCGTTCCCATGACCTCAGATTTTATGTGTAGCTGGGAGGTAACTAAAGTTAGTGTTTATGTGGAATCCAGGGGTGTTAAAAGCAGGGTGAATTCACACTGGGTGAATCGGGATAGAGGCTGGTAGGAATAGGTCCTTGGAAGAAAGAGCCCAGTAAAGCAGAGCCCATCGAGACTGGGTGCCTGAAATAATGGCACACACCTCATATACCTGGAGCAGGGAAAGGTCTCAGGCAATGGCAGTGTCCTCGCTGACCATAACCAATTCACAGAAGGCATGTATGAGAAATGGACATGACAAGTTTGAACCGAGTGGCCCCCATGCATGTTGTGACTTGGGACTGATGACAGCAGTTTACAGGGTTTATGTCCTTTGATGGCCACTGGCTCAGTTCTTCCCAGCCAGACCCTTGGAAGAAAAGTTTCATTCCCAAACTTTTCCAGTTATCAGGAATCCATTTTTAAGCACAAAATACTTCATGCCCCCCTCCATGATTATAACTGTAGCTAACATTTTATCATGTGCCAGCCTTGCTTAGGTGCTTTCTGTGTGTTGATTCTGTTCATGTTCATTCCATCTTTGTTAGGAAAATAGCCTGTCATCTCACAAAGGAGAAAGCCAAGGTAAGGGGAAGTCACAGGACAGGTAAGGGGGAGCTGAGTTATGACACCATTCCACAGTCCCTGCTCTTGACAGCTACGCTACCCTTTCTCTTGATTGTAGGTGAGCTTTCACTGCAAAACAAGTCACACAAGAAGAGAAGGATTCCATACACATCCAGCAATGCTTTTCAATTAATCTCATAGAGCTGAAAAAAATAATACACTGGGGGTATTATGTATCAGATCCATAAACAACACTTGAAACAGCACGGGGGTGTGTATTACTTCTTATGACGGCAGCCTTTGCCGTGGCAACGCATGGTCAGACCATCCCCATGCCTACACGGCCCCAGGGCTCGCTGTTCCAAACCTTATCATACTCTCTTGGACCTTGGCTATCTATCGGTTGTGTCCTTGGGGTTGGGACGGTGTATTCTTTGTAATTGTAATTTATGCACGCATCACTTCTTGCCCATTATAGGTGCTCAGTAAATATTTTTGGAGTGAATGAGTGCATAGTTCGGTATCTAGGTCCTCCCTTCTCCTATCAAGGCTATTTGCAAGTACAGATGATTTGGAAACAACTAGCTTAGAAGGTGTAATCAGTGATCATACCAGGTCTTCCAAGAGAGGTAGGGCTGTACAGGAGCGCCCCCGAGAGGGACCAGTATAAAAAGCATGGTGCGAGGTGGGTTCCCGGAGCCCTTTTCCTGGGCCACTGTAAAGCGCCTATTTGAAGATGGTAATGAACATCATGATCAATAAAGGGTGAGTGTCAACAGATACCTTCAGGGAAGATGGCAAGCTCTTTGGCCTGTCCCGGTCTGAGGGTGCTGCACGTCTTGAGGTTCACGTGGAACATAGGGCAGAGTGGGAAGCACCTTCAAGCAGCGAGAACCACATTGGCTGCCAAAAGGAGGACTTGAGGTGCGGTCAAGCTGCCAGGGCCTCTGACCCTGACTGGCTGTGGAACAGAGGTTTGCACCTTCAGGTCAAATTCTGGCCGACCCACGGGGAACCTTTCCCTCCCAGTCTTCTTCCAAGGGCATAACACTAGGTGGGGTTCACTCATTGGTAATTACAATGAGTAACACGGGGAGGTTTCAAGTTCGGCATTATGGATGTGAAACCGGACATTGTGGGGTCACAGGAACCTGGGGTTTAGCTCGAGAGGCCAGTGCAACTCTGTGTTCGCTCCTCTTGGGTATGTCCCCTGAGGGGATGTCTGGGGCTTTTAAGTAGCCCCTGTCACTCTAAGAAACAGCTAAGAAAGCCCAGAGGGCCCAGTCTGAGTCTAGGATGGGATAAAAAAGCATTCTCAAAAGAGAGCACATTCTGTGTTATATCATTGAAAATGATCCATGAAAACTGGACAGCAAATCACTGATGTTGAGATTTTTTGGTCTGGACTTGGATTATATGTGCAGACTTCATTTATTGCTCTTTATAATATTAGTATTAGTATCCTAATTAATATTGGTATCCCCAGAGTGCCAATCCAATACAGAGAAAGGGATACAGAGAATGTGCCCAAGTAGTGTCCCATTATGGCGGACTTATATCAAAGTGGACTACTGGGCTTGAATCCTTGTCCAGAAAGCCCATTCTGAGCTGACGATATGCTTGTCCTCTGTTATCTGACATCCCACTCACCTCTACGCCACTGTTTGTGACCCTTGGAGAGCCTTTCTTGACAAAATGAAGCCTGGTGCCCACCCCATGCATTCAGTAGAGCCGCACAAATTAGTCATTGCCTATTGAAACTTTAAGCTTCTTGAAAACGAGATATATAGAAAATGAGCGTGGTCACCATGTGTCAGATGTGCGCGCGGAATCAGCCGTTTGATTTCTAGTGGAAATAAATCAAAAGCAGACACTTCTCTTGACCATAGATGAGACAGTGTCTGGAGCCAGATAGCGGCAGGTTGCTGAGTCTAAAGTGCACATAAAATCCAATTGTAAGTTGGCTGACCACAGAACACGACTGGATTCACTTACTGCTAATTAGGATGAATAAAAAGAGACACTAGGAGATGTGAAGCTTGGGATTATGGGTAGTGAAAGCCACTTGATGGGAGGAAACCAATTTTTCCTGGTGTTTTGGAAAATCACTTCATACGGAGTCTGGTCCGTTATTTATGTCCTGAAAATTGCACGTAGGAAGGACCAAGCATATTCTGATAAAACTACACCCCAGGAAGTCCCATCCGAAGGAATCTTAAAGACCCAAGCAGGGAAGAGTGAGTGGGTTTGGCTCCCCATTAAAGAATGGATCTTCTGTTGCTGGCCTGTACGGAAAGACATTTTTCCTTCTGCCCCAAGTGATAAAATGCATGCCAATGAGCAACGCTGGATACCGTCAGTTGAGGCTGGTGTGATGGCCAGATGGCCCACTTGATTATCGATCATTTTATTTGTACCTCCTGGTGGTAAGTTCTCTTTCTTAGGGTGATTTCACCATCCCTTCACTGTATTTGGAAAGGCCAGGCTCACGCAAGCTAGGAGTGACTGTCAGGAGGTGTGAGGCCAGAAGAAAGCAGCTACATGGAGTGCTGGTTAATAACATAAAGGAATCTTTTGTGGGAATTCTTACTCCATTATGTTGGCACATCCCTTTCCCCCGCTCTCTGGCCAGCAGTGATATGGGAGAGTTATTTTAATCTTAACTCTATTTAGGGGATTGGAGTGTTCCAAAGAGAAGGAGAGAGTTTTGCTGAGTATTTTAAACAATTGGTTCCAGATGGATTCTCTTTGTATCATTTATGGAATTGTTTTTTCTAAATGAATTCTAAAGATAGAATGTATGTATTCACCGCAGACTGAAGAATGCTGAAATATTAAGCAACTTGGATGACAAATGTTGTGGTATCCAGGTGTCACTTTGGGTAAATGGTCTCATTTTCCATTTTTGTTTTGTTTTGTTTTTCTTGGTGCATCTACAACACGTCTGAGATGGTAATCCTCACAGGGTAGGGATGACAGGATCAATCTACAGGATGAGTTATCCACATCTCTGCCCAAGTTACCTACGGGTACTTGCCATAATAATAAATGATTTTTATTTCAAATTAGTTTCAGGAGCAATTTTACTTTTAATGAGAAGTATAGCGGCAGGGGCGGGGGGAGAAAGAAAAGAGAGAGATCAAGAGAGATAGAGACACAGGAGTGGGGGCAGAGAGAGAGAGTCTAGTGGAGAAGCCAAGATTAAAAACCAGGATCTGATTCCCACTCATGTTCTTCTGCACAATGCCCCTTTCTTTTTAATGGTAATCATCAAATAATCCCCATGCAGAATGGTTATCACCAAATGACACCATGGGCGTCAAGACAAATGGTACAGCCCCAGCACCGCTCAAATAGAATGAATGCCAATTATAAGCTTCCAGGATGGCATGCTTAACTGCACAGGCATGAATACCAACCGTCAGCGAAAGTTCCTGAAACCCTGCATCCCTGCTCTACCCATGGACAGAGTGGAATTACCTGTGTTGTCTTGCTCTGGGCCCTCAGATACAGATGTCTTGACCCACAACAGACTGAACCGGAGATCGGCTCCTTGACTAAAAACCACAAGACATATGTGGCAGGCCAGTGGCTCACAAGGTGGTCAAGTGCCACATCGATGTGCTCCTTTTTGGATGAAGATCGGTGAGCCCAGTAAGAGCTTCTTTCTGGAGGAACTGACAGGTGACATAAGACGTAGAAGGAAGAAAAGGAGGCAGGGCAGCCATGGAGGAAACCCAAGAGTAGAGAGAGAAGCAGATAGAAAGTAGCACAGGTTGAGAATGGCAGGCTCACTGCATTGGGTGCCAGTGCTGTTGACAGAAAGACAATAGGGCACCAGAGCTCCTGAGGATCTGGAATGATGCTTTGATTCTTTGTGGCATCTACTGTGGGAGAGCAAAGGTGGTTTCCTGACCCTCCTCACTTCCCCAAATATTCCCTGCTAGATCTCCATCACCTGAGGTAGCTCAAGCCTATCTCTCCTCCTTGTGACCTAAAGTACTTATAATGGTAATAAGTATAAGAAACACCTGATTGCTGTATGTTAAATGTGTGAGTAGATTGTTTTAGTTAATCATTTCAAAAACACTGTGAAGTAAGCATCCTAATGATACTATCATTTTATAGATGAGTAAAGTAAGGTGAAGGGGGTCAAGTACAACAAAAAGTCTTCTTATTGAATACAGTAAGTGCCAAGAATTAATCAGTTAATTGAAAAAACCAATTGAAACAAGGAGCTGTTGGGGAACCTGGGAAGCTCAGTCGGTTGTCTGACTCTTGATTTCAGGTCAGGACGTGATCTCTTGGTTCGTGAGTTTGAGGCCCGCCTCAGGCTCCACTCGGATATTATGGAGCCTGCTTGGGAGTCTCTCTCTCTCCCTCTCTCTCTCTGCCCCTCCCCTGCTCACTCGCTGTCTCAAAATAAATAAATAAACTTAAAAAAAGAAACAAGGAATTGTTAGAAACTGATTCATGCATACCTTAAATATTCTGTTTTTTCAAATGCATAATATACATCAATTCGATAAGGGCTTTTCTTTTGGTAGAAGCTGATGGGATTCAGGGCTGTTTTCCTGCATAAAACACGCATATAACATATGCTTCACATTTTCTACTTTCAGTTTCTCTGATGTGAAACAAACCTGGAGACCCAGGTGAAACAATCTGATGCAGAGTCTTTCTAGATTTCTTTTTTGTTTTCTATAATCTTCCAAAGATATTTTCCCAACATCCAACTGGCAGGGCTCACGCCTCTACAGTCCTTCCAAAACTCTCAGCCTAGTGGTCACCTCTTTTCATACTCAATTCCATCATCAGTTATATTAAATGAAATTATGTAATGACATTGGTATCAAGTGATTTGACAACTAATTCTCAGAAACTCATCTGGTAGAAGCAAGAATGTATGTGTCTGTTACAGAAGATTCTACTCCAAGATGGAAAGGTCTTGGAGCATCTCAGATGCTTGTGCAGAATCCGCGTCCCCTCCTCTTGAACCTGGAGGAGCGTTGGTAACTACCTTGAGAGTATGGCAAAAATGATGCTATGCGACTTCCAACCTTAAGTCACAAAAATGCCACGTACTTCTGCCTTGTTCTTTTACAGCCCTGCCTCTTGGACAGCCGCATGCTGCCAAGAAGCCCCAGCACACTGTAGTGATGCCACATGGAGAGGAACCAAGGCCCTTTGCCCGTGGCCCTGAGTGAACTCCCAGCTGATACCAACACCACCTCTCCAGCCCTGTCTTGAGCAGTCTTGCCAGCAGATCCTGCAATCCCAGCGGAGCCCCTCTTTTTTTTTTTTTTAATTATTTTTAAAAATGTTTTTATTTGTTTTTGAGAGAGAGCACACGAGCAGAGGAGGGGCAGAGAGAGGGCGAGACACAGAATCGGAAGCAGGCTCCAGGCTCTGAGCTGTCGGCACGGAGCCCGACGCCGGGCTCAAGTTCACGAGCTGTGAGTTCATGACCTGAGCCGAAGTCGGACGCTTAACTGAGCCACCCCGGCGCCCCAGCCGAGCCCCTCCTATACCTTACACTGAGTGGGTAAGGAGGGGACCTCTCTGCTGAGCCCTTCCCAACTACAAATTAGTGAACAAAATAAAAGACCGCTGTTTGAACCCATTCAGTTTAAGTGGTTTGCTGTGCAACATTAGACCAGCTAATGAATGTTTCGGGTCTCATTAGTATGTTTCACAGAAGGAACGCTGAACACGCATCAGCTAGAGGGTCTGCTAAGCCAACATCCTCTGTAACTCTTCAATGATTGGGTAACTATTAAAAGCTAGAGCTTAGGTTTGAACCCAGCTGTCTGACTCAGAATTATATTACTACGGTCCTACAAAAGAATTTTAGAAGCCCCTACTAAACCGTACGTAACAGTTGGTGACACATAATAATGTGTAGTATGTATTATCCTAACTCCATGCTTACAGACAAGCTCTTAATATTTCCAAGGTTCAAGGCAGGAGGACAGATCCCAGATGTCTAGTATTTAGAAGTTAAAAATGAAGGCAAAAACTGTCAAATCAGTTTCATCCCCTTTACATACACCTTCGTGAAATCTAAATGGTCAGTTGAGTTCTTGGACCCCCTGGCTATACCACTTCTCCTTCTACCCCTGGATTCTTTCCTTACTTACACGTGTGGTCACACATGTGTTACCTCCAGCTTGTACTACCCGGCTTCATTCACACATGCCTCATCAGCTCTGCTTGGTCAGCCCCAAGTCCTAGGGATGGTCACACTGGAGGGACAGTCAGTCCTAGAAGAATGAACCCAGGAAAGAGGTCCGTGTGAGCTCATGAAGTAGACACGACCAATTTGGGTAGAAACTTCTGGGAATTCAGTGCTTGGTGCACGTTCTATTTTGACATTTGGGCTCTGGATGGACTCTGGGTCCCTTGGCCAGGTCTTCTTGTGCCATGTGGAGGAGTGTGGCTAGAAGGGGCTGCCAGTGAGGGCCACGTGCCAGGAGCTCCTTTCTTCAGGTCTAAGGATGGTTAGTCAACTCCACCTCCAAACCCTCTACCCCACCCTCTTTCACGACGTCTGGCCCATAATTGAGGACCGATAAATATTTACCAGATAAAGTAACCTTGTCCCCAGAGGCAAGCTTTACATTTTGAATCTTGGGTGCTGCTGGGGTTTCAGACTGTCAGCCCGGAGTGAGATCATAAAGCCGGGACAGGAGCCAGACTCCCACACATCTCTGAGCCCAGCTCAAATTGATTCTAAGTGACTCTGAAGAGCCAGCGGGATGGATGAGAATTAGATTCGGCTCCATGAACGGCGGTGCAGACAAGCACCAGACGCTTGACAGTGACCCCTGAGCACTGACCGCCCCAACCTTTAGTCCTGCCGATGAATTTTCCACTGACACTGACAGTCTGCTCTAATCTCTCCGCGACATCCGCACCCACCTCCCTACCCAAGAACGCACACCCTTCTGGTAATGGCAACCGAGTAAAATGGAGATGATTGGAGCTGAGGGCTGTAAAACACTGCAATTATGCAGTTAGGAGATTTATGTAAAAAGGGCTACTCATCCTGACTATTTCTTCAGAGAAGCCTCTGAAGAACTACAGAACCTTCCAAGTCTGACACCGGTAATGGTTGGAGAACACTGTTATTTACCAGACCTGTAAGCCACAGACCTTGAATATGTCATAGGCCCAAAGCCCCTTACTTTGTTTTACTGCTGTTTCAAAGCACGTTCTCTGCTACATCCAGAAAATTCATTACCCATGGAAGTAGTTGTTTTAGTTAATTGGACCTAGGTGTTTTAATATTATTTTAGTCCAAATAGAAAAGACTTGAGTCCTAAGGTCTTATTTAAAAACAAAAAAAAAAGCTTGCCTGCCTTTTTGATTAAACTTGGTGCTCCAGGCCTCAGGAAAAAAAAAAAAAAGACCAAAATAAGGTACAGCCCAGGTATTTTAAGTAAAAGTGGAGGGACGAAGTGGAAGAACATTTTCAGCCTCAAATTCTGTCAAATTCAGAATCCGAATCTATTGACCCTTTTATCTATACACCCTTTTATTTGGAAGGGTGTTAATGCAAAATCTTCATAAACATGGCTAGGTGAAGATTTCTAATGGAACAGAGATTTCTGGGGCCTAATTCCCCTAGGGTGTAATTCAAACGTGCCCTCCGAATTCTGTTTCCTGTAAGGCTATCAGATCTAGGGCAGACAGGAAAGATTAAATCTGTGAGAGATAAATGTCACACTCTCTTCCTGAACATTCTTCTGACATTTCAAACCTCCATCAGCCTCAGGAAATCCATCTCTGCCTAGACTCATGATTGGTGTTCAGGGCACAGACGTTGACAAAGAATTACATAAATTGATGTCTTAAATGGTACTTTCATCTATAGAGATTTTGGGAGAGTTTCATGAATTTGGGGATATATATATATATATATATATATATTTTTTTTTTTAAATATTTATTTTTGACAGAGAGAGAGAGACAGAGCATGAGCGAGGGAGGAGCAGAGGGAGAGGGAGACACAGAATCTGAAACAGGCTCCAGGGTCTGAACTGTCAGCACAGAGCCCAACACGGGACCCGAACTCACAAACCTCGAGATCATGACCTGAGCCAAAGTCGGTCACTGAATCGACTGAGCCACCCAGGCACCCCCATGAATTTGGGGATATAAAGTAAACTGCAGAGAAGTAATTCACTATTAACTAGTAATTAATACTTTTTTCCCCTCTATGTCCGTAGGAAACTAAAATGTAAGAGAATAATTTTCCTTCCCTCATCCCTATGGTTATGTTTACATCTTTTGCCTGTTGTGAACTGTTTTCTGTTTTTGTTTTGCTTTGATTTTTTGTTCAATTGATATTTATTATTGTTACTATTACTTTTCCTGAGGAAATTATCCTGGGTCCTGGAAAGGATGGGAGCTGAGAGATACAAGGAAGAGACATAAGAAAGGATAGAATGCCCCCCCCAAAAATGTCCAAGTTCTAAATCTCGAGACAGCAGATTATGTTACTTTACACGGCAAAGGAGGCAAAAGACAAACATTTTCAGGGTGAATATAAAAACAGGATTCATGGGGCACCTGGGCGGCTCAGTTGGTTAAGCATCTCATGGTTGGTGAGCTCGAGCCCCGCACTGGGCTCCGTGCTGGCAGTTCGGAGATGGCTTGGGCTTCTCTCTCTCTTGCCCCTCCCCAGCTTGTGCTCTTTCTCTCTCTCGCAAAATAAATAAACTTTTTTTTTTTAAAGAAAAGCAGGATTCGGCTACATCCTGTTTTCAAGAGATGAAATTTAAGCATGAAAACACAAATAGTTTAAAAGTTAAAGGATGAGAAAATTTGCACCATTGTAAATAAGACCGTTTAAGAAGACTGGTAGGGCAGAATTAATGTCAACCAAGTAAACGCCCATATCAGAGATAAAGAACACTCCCTAATGCAAGAAAGATGAGCCACAACGACCCTATGTATATGCATCCATTGCTAAAAGCAGGGCTTCAAAACACATGAAACAAAAATAAGCTAAACAGAGAAATAAACAAAACTATATAAGGAAGTAATTGATTTAAATATAAACTTAAAAAATATTTAAGGATATAGTTTGAGCAATATTGATCGGTGTGTCATAACAGAAATGTATAGAATATCACACCCAACAATTGCAAGAATATATATTTTTTTCAAGTGTCCATGGAACCTTCACAAAATGTAGAACATTGAACGTGACTACAAATTAATCGTCCTTCCTCTTGTCGGGAGGTAGAATCCATTTTCCCATTTTAAAAAAATCTGAGCTGGTCTTGTGATCTGCCTTAGCCAATGAAGTATGGCAGAACTGATGCTATACCATTTTGGAGTTAAGGCCTCTTAGACTTTGTTCACCCACTTTTGCACTGCGGCGGTAAAGAAGCCTAGGTTAACCTCTGAGATTGAGAGAGAAACCCAGGGGACCCTGGGTGGCTCAGTTGGTTGAGTGTCCAACTCTTGATTTCGGCTTGGGTCATGATCCCAGGGTGGTGGGGTCAAGCTGCAAGTTGGGCTCTGCACTGAATGTTGAACCTCCTTAGGATTCTTTCTCTCTCTCCCTCTGCCCCTCTTCACTGCTCATGCTCTTTTTCTCTAAAATGAATACAATTAAAAAAAAAAAGAGAGAGAGACAGAGAGACAGAGAGAGAAGCCCAGCCCAGCCAGTGTCCCTGTTAAGCCCAGCCCCCAGCCAACCCTCCATTTGAATGCAGTCTCAGGGTGAGATCAGAGGAAATTAGCAGACGAATCACCCAGACAACCAGCAGAATCATGAAAAATAATAAATTATGATTTTTAAACCACGAAGCTTTGAGGTGACTTATTTTTTCAGGTAGTTTGTGATACAGCAGTAGATCTATGATACACTTAAGAAAGACCATATACTTGACCATAAAATCATCTCAATAAAGTTCAGTGGATTTAAATTATACAAAGTGTCTTCTTAACCACAATGAATTAAATTATAAATTTTATAAATTGATAACAAGAAGAGATTTAGGAAGTCTACAAATATTTTGAAATTAACCACATAGTTCTAAATAATCTATGGATCAAAGAAGAAACCACAAGGGAAGTTATAAGATATTTTAAATAGGATGATAGGGAAAGCAGTGTGTTAAGAGATATGCAATGCCGTTAAAATGGCATTTAGAGGGAAATTTGTAGTTTTAAGTGCTTACATTGGAAAAGAAGAAATCCTTTAATTCCATCATCTAAACCTCCACCTTAAGAAGCTAGACAGCCCAATTGAGGTGCCTGGGTGGCTCAGTTGGTTGAGTGTCTGACTCTATTTTGGCTCAGGCCATGAGTGGTCGTGGGATCAAGCCCTGCATCTAGCTCCATGCTGAGTGTGGAGCCTGCTTAAAATTCTCTCTCTCCCTCCCTCTGCCCCTCTGCCCCCACTCACTTTCTCTCTCTCTCTCTCTCTCTCTCTCTCTCAAAAAATAAAATACAGGGGCGCCTGGGTGGCTCAGTCGGTTAAGCGGCCGACTTCAGCTCAGGTCATGATCTCGCGGTCCGTGAGTTCGAGCCCCACGTCGGGCTCTGTGCTGACAGCTCAGAGCCTGGAGCCTGTTTCAGATTCTGTGTCTCCCTCTCTCTGACCCTCCCCTGTTCATGCTCTGTCTCTCCCTGTCTCAAAAATAAATAAACGTTAAAAAAATTTTTTTTTTATAAATAAAAAAATAAATAAATTACAAATTCAAATAAATAAATTAAAAAGAAGCCAAAGAAGAAAAAATTAAACTCAAATTTATAAAACTGAAAGAAAGATACAGTTATTGCTTACAGATACAGATTTGACTGTGTATATAGAGAACACCAGGACAATAACAACAACGAAAGCTTTGGAGATAATGAGGGAATTTATAAGGTCTCAGGATACAAGGTCCACATAGCAAAACCAATATATTTCTACATACTAGCAATAAATAATTAGATGAAAGAAAACATGATCTACAAAAACAGAAACATGAAATACTTGGACTAATTTTAACAAAAGAGGTAAAGGAACTCCACACTGAAAATATAAGATGTGGTTGAGATAAAACAATGAAATCCTACACAAATGTTAGTGTATTGAAAGACTCCACAGTGTTGTCTATGTGCCCCTAAGTTCGTCTATGACTTCAGTGGAAGGTCGAACAAAAGCCCAGCAGGTTGGCCGATGCAGTCTGTCCTGGTCTGGGCAGGGGGGTGGTGAGGGGGGCTTCAGCCTCACTCCATATTCTAGAATTCTCTCAGTGGTGTCTTGTTCTTGAAGAGTTGTTATTTGTTCTTGTGAGGGAGAGTCAAGTCAGGAACAACCTCTGTCGCCATCTTGGTCTGGAGGTTACCTTCTTCAGGAAACTTTCTCTGAACACTAGGTTTGAGTCATGTGTCTTTTCTGAAATTTTCTTTTCTGGCATCAAAGTGCTTAAACCACTTCATTCAACTGCCAAATTAATGAGCTTCCTCCTCCCTAAGATCACAAACTTCATCAAATCAGCTTATCTTTTATCTTCTGTTCCCAGGCAGCCTTCCCTCACTGTCACCTCATGAGCAACCCCTTGGGCTTGTGCCACTGTGGCCCACTTTTTGTTGTCCCTCGATCATGGCTGCCTCTTCTGATTTCTTCCTTATCTCTTTTTGGGGGGCAGTCTCTCCAGCCCATGTGGGGAGCTGGTCCTTAGTGATATACCAACAGGAGCAGCTAGGAGCCTCACTGTGTGCCTGGGGCACACTTTGAACAATGGCATAATGGCATAATGGGGACGGTGCCACCTTGTTGTCTAAGCCAGGGATGATGAATAAGGAAGGCGAGGTAGAGAAGTAAGTATCCCCAGAGCTGCAGCTAACAAAACTAATCACATCGTGCCGTTAAATGGTGTTGAATTGTGTTACTTTTTCTTCTCCTGGTCTCCGAATCTATGCTTTGGCTCTTTCTTATTAATAAATCTTGACTTTGCCAAGAGTCTCATGGGAAGCGTGTCCCATGGAGCATTTCCAGCTTCTGGCCACATTGTCCTTGTTGTCATAACAGCTCCTGGGCAGATCTCCTGTGTTCCCAAAGCCCCAGGACAGCTATGCTAGGGAGCTAGAGGTATGACTACATGAGACATTTCTCTCCATGTTTCCACTCACTCACAGCTGAGGCTCCTTCGGTGGCCCAGCAGCTGAGATGGACATTCGTGCTTGACAGCCCCAGAGAGCAGGGTTTTAAATCACGTAGGTCACCATTTCCACCCTACGCTCACTAGGCTCCACGCCCTATGTGTCTTGGAGCAAATCTCTTTTTTCTACTGGCAGCCCTAGAAAAAGATACTTTTCTTCCGAAAGGCCACGTTGCATGCAGAAAAACTTCTCAGAAATATGAAGAAGTTACAAGAAAATTAAGTGACCTCTAACTTATTTTGGAAAATCAGCATCAAACGCTTTGGGGTAAAGTTTATGCATCACCAAAATTTTACAGGAAATCATGCATAGTTTTCATTCTCCCACTGGCTCCCAGTGTCTATACTTCCTAGAGGGAAAATCCCTTAAAATAACTTTGAAGTCTTTGACTAATTTATTAGATAAATCCACTGTGTATAAAATGGCATCTTTATGAGGTAATTAATTAATCTCTAGGTTCCACCGGGGCTCAGAACTTTGAGCTTTGCTATAAATTAGGGCACCTGCCGCAATTCTGAATCACACACACGTTATGGGAGCATTTTTTTTCTGAACTGATAAAATGGGATTGAACTAACTGCCTCCAGTATCTTCTTAAGGTTTTAAACCAATTATTTCTTAATATGTTGGACATCAAATTATTTTTATATATCATTTATGCAAACACGTTTTGAAAATAAAAAGCCAAATTTTGCCACTGAAGTCTGATAAACGATGAGCCTGGAAAGAAAAATTTTAAGTATCAGATATTCGTAAGCTACTGTCATTAAAATTTGCAAATCAAAAAGAAAAAAAGAAGCAAGCCACGCAGGAAAATAGGGACAAATTATGACCTTCGTGTAAAATGACACTTCCCTTATTAGATGATCGCTGATCTAATTCTGGATTGGCAAAGACAAATTAATTTTGCTATTTCACTCCATAGATAAAGGAGGATTGATTAGCACATCATCAAAAATAATAGACTATGCTAGTAGTGTGGGAAAAAAAAAAGAAAAACAAAAAGGAAAAGGAGAGCAGTCCCAGGCTGAAACAGAAGCAGTGGAGAGAGCTTGCTTTATTTTGACATCTGTTTAGTTAATGAGACTTACGGAATAAAAAAAAAAAAAATTAATCATGTTTAAGAAAAATCAGATGATAGTCTTTATTCTGGGAAGTGTTTGGGAGTATTTTCAATAATAGAGACGCTATCTTCTACTTCACAAAATCTCCGGTGTGCTTTCCTCTTCGGAATTGTGGGTTTTGCCGTCTTCTGGGAGAGGGGAAGGGAGCCCACTCAATGCCCCCAGTGTTTCTACTGCATTATCTAATTTATAGTGGTGGCACCCGTGTGTGATTGCTGCCTACTATTTCATTTTGTAGGATTTCTCCGAACTCTCTTGAGGGTATGACCACTGTCCATGTATTTTACCCGTACCTTGAGAACAGAGAGTGTCGCCCATAGGAATCGGGTTAGAGGGGGGTGAACATCCCCCCGAGATGACCTTGCCACGTCTGGCCACCTGCAGCTTGAACACCGTCTTCTCAGGGTTCCCTGTGGAGTTCGGACCCTGCTACCCAGTAAACCCCATAGAGATAGATCATGTCTTCCCAGGCATCTTCTGCCCCCCCCCCCCCCCCCCGGTGAGAAGCCTCTCACCATGACTGAAACATGTCTCTCTTTTACCCCCAAGGAGCCGTTCCCAGAACTTCTCCGTTTGTCTGAGTGGCAAACTTCTCACGCTTCAGCACCCAAGTGATGCCGGCTCCTCGGGGATTCCTTCCCCGGCCACCCCAGGGAAATCTGCTCCTGGTCTTCCGCTTTCATTTGCTCGCCTGTATCCTGCCACATATGCTGTGGCACATGTCCCCAAAGTCTCCCTGCAAACCTGGGTCGTTCTGTGGCCCACTGCGAAAGTATGTGGCACGCAGGAGGTGCTCTGTGGATGCCTGTCTTTCAAATGAGTGGTTGGAAAGAGACAAATTGCATACAGGTCTCAGTGTTTCTAATATTGGAAAAGATCCTAAAAATACGGCATTTCGAACTTAATTTCTTTACATTGGTGATTTTGATATTTAAGGGAGCCCACGTTTGAATGACAGACTTGGCAACTGGAAGTTAATTATTTATATCGTAACTTGTGGTACATATTAACATTTTAATTATTTTTAAACAGTGAATTCAATTCTTTCAAGGCACGTCTCCTCCCCACCTGGAGTATTTCTTCTGAGTTTTTAGGTAATCATTTCAGAGAGGGTACGTTTTATTGAGCAGAGGTTCTGCCAGATCCTTATTCCAACCTTGACTCGGGTCACGTGTGGGTGTGTGACTGTGTGTGTGGGGGTGTGTTAGGAGGTGTGAAGGTGATGGGGGGAAACAGTGGGTGTGGGCAAAATGTGCATCCAAAGGTCAGGGTGCTGGAAAGCAGGGCAGCCTAGGGATGCATATTCCTTTCCAGGTTGACAGGCTCACTCTGAACTCTCTTGGCAACATCTCTACCTCGTGCACCCCACACTGGGAGGGGTCTCCCATCCATTACGCCTTTTTGTGTCTAGTGAGTTGATGGAATACGAGGGTGTACGCCAATTAGAAGGGCAGACTTGCTAAATACGGAGCAGTGATAATCTAATCTGTGTCTCTTTATCCGGTATTTTTTTTTTTTTAATTTTTTTTTTTTTTCAACGTTTATTTATTTTTGGGACAGAGAGAGACAGAGCATGAACGGGGGAGGGGCAGAGAGAGAGGGAGACACAGAATCGGAAACAGGCTCCAGGCTCCGAGCCATCAGCCCAGAGCCTGACGCGGGGCTCGAACTCACGGACCGCGAGATCGTGACCTGGCTGAAGTCGGACGCTTAACCGACTGCGCCACCCAGGCGCCCCTTTATCCGGTATTTTTAATGCGATGCGCTGAACAGTTCCCACAATTATTCTCCATTAAACGTGTTGTTGACGACGACTCCTCTTCATGATTAAACTGTCCAGGACAAACATCAACACCTGCGGAGCACAAAAAATGGGTTGTTCCTTTGACAGCAGATTGGCATTCCTGGTGTCCCTATTAATTAATCTGCTTTTCGGTCCCAGGGGGCAAGATTCTGAGCGTCCGGAACCAGATTCATAGGACTGACTGCTACCTCCCAGTGTCTTCCCCAGGACTGTGCTTGTGTAATATCAGAATTAAAAAAGTGACATACAGGATGGAAATATTGAACACTCTCGCTTCCTACAACTGCCCCCTTAACAGTGGTTGCGTGTTCCTTCTTTCATGATTTCCTGATTCCTTTTCCCCATTTATGCAAATTAGCACAGCCTTAACTCATTTGCGACAGTTTTTAAACTGGGAAAATATTCTTTCGCGTATTGGTGGGATTTGCTACGTAGGAATCACAGTGCTACCTGTAAACGTTAACTATTCTAGTATGAATCATCCAAAGGTCATTTTTAGAAAATAGAATGTAAAGCGTTTTTATTTCATATGCTTTAAAATCTACTCATCAGTGACTTCCAATGACTTACATGTTCAACTCATGTTCCAAAGGAAAGCATGACCGCCTGCCTCTTCATTTATTCTGTCACTGCTCATTAAAATGTGCCATTTCCCTCCATTAGGAGGATTAAAAGGTGGAAAATCTCCAGGTGCCGCTAGTTAGCAAACCGTTCCTAGGGAGTCAATAGCCTCATTTTTCTTTTCCTCTTTTCACTTAAAAAATGCTTATCTACTGAAAGAAAACATTTCTCGCTGCAGGTGAATACATTTCCCAGGACTTCATTAAAGCGAGTGATAGGGTCCATGTTTAAATGATTCAGTAGGTATATAAGCTTTTACAGAAAGAAAATCTAATTAAGATAGCGCTCACAGGCTTCAAGACACTAATAATTAACCCAAATGACTGCCGTAGGTCTGTAAGAGGGTTATGCAAATGTGAGGCGGTGGGATTATTACTTCACAAGCAATGATGTGACATTTTGGTGAGCTCTTACGGTTATAAGTATACAGAAGGCCCTGCCCACTTGTATGTAATACCAGTAAGTTATACGTACTCTTTTTCCCCCACTCATCTTTAACTGTTTATAAGCTCTCTGTACTGTTTCACAAGCTAGAAAGCAAGCCAACATTCCTAGAGCTTGCATTCCTGGTGACAGATTATTCCGTCCCAGCAAAAGAGTCCCGCTTCCATCTGCCAGTAGATGTGAGGCACGAAGAGGACCAGTCCACAGCATCGCCCAAGCACCTGGGATCTGCGAACCCACAGGCACCTTGGCATCTGCCCACAGAGTTCTAAGCTCTTCCCCGTTCGTGGCACGCCTGAAAAACTACACATGGAGCAAAACGTTTGATAAAAAATATATTTAAAACAAGCAAGAAAAAATAGTCTCGGCCTTCAGGACAGCTTCCATCATTCTTTGAACCAAGTAGGGTTAAATTATATGTATAATGATTTCAAGTACCAACTTATAAAAGATGTGGGAAATCAGAAAACAAAGAACCAGAGAGCTATTTTTTTTTCAGAAAAATGTATTTGCAATTCAAATGTTCATATAAAAAGCATAAATTTTAAAAAGTTCATAGATGTGTGTTTTTAGAAGTGCTGTGGTTTCGCCATTCATTGCAATTACATTCCAAGATGTGCAGGGTGGTCTACACCACGCCGCCTTACGCTTTTGTCACACAGAAGTCACTCTCATCACAACCTCCCCTGAGCTGTTATCTTCGGACAGATCTTCATGGGGCCTCATCCGATTGAACAGGTGCAGTAACACGTAGCCACACTGAAACCTGGGGGAAGTTAACTGCGTCGGGTGGACCAAGTTCCTGTTCCGCAGGGCCGTCAGTGGCAACCATAAAGTCCTGCTTGTGGAAGACTCTCCCCGGCTACTTTCTTCGATGTCTGTGGCTTTATCATAATTCAATACATCCCAGTGTAAGTTAACAGCCCGCCAGCGCTTAAACACTCTGTAAACTGCAGCTCCTTCGTGGACAATGAGACCTAAAAATGGAGGCGGGGAGGGGACAAAGGCTCGTCATAATCAAAAGTCGGTGGTTTTGTATACAAGTAAGGCATTAAAAAAATAGTTCTCTGTTACTCATTGTCACAAAAAAAGATGGTATCCTGACCACTCAACTGTCACGGCTAACGGCAAGCTACTGTCCATATTACACAGGAATAATCAATAGCCAAAGAATAAGAATACACTAACGTGCACAGAGTAAAGTTATCACGGGTATAATTAACCTGCTCCATCGTGGCTCAGAACACACCTTGGGCACTCATGTTGCCTTAAGAGAATCATTAGGCTTATTGATTCATTCAGCATATATTTGCGGACTCATTGTGGGGCCAAGTAACGTGTGGAGGGCTTGGTTTCAACGGACACCTTAATTTGGGAAGAGATGGATGTTAAAGTCAACATCATCTTCCCAGTTCCTAAAGCACTGTCTCACACCGAGGAGGTATGAGACGACTTTTTCTTCTTTTCTCTCTCTTCAACAACTCGACAAAAATGCATTAGGCACCTACGTGAGAGTTTCATGTATATTACCTCGTCCAGTGTTCGCCAAAGCCTTAGGAAAGGAGTGTGAGCATGTCCCCCATTTTGCAAACAAGGAACCAGCTCAGACGCAGAGAACTAGTAGCAGTGGCACAGGGATTCAAACCCAGGCAGCCTGGCTCCAGAGACCTAGGTCTTTGCTGCTACGCAGTATATTGGATGATTACGCATTTCGGAGACACTCTCAGGAAAATAAACAAGGTAATACAAGAATCTCAGGGACCATAAACTCGTAGTCTGTAAATCGGATATGGTGCCCTGATACATGGCTCCCACTCTACCCAGATCCCACCACACCCTGCATTTTTCATACATTGGCATTTCAGCATGTGGCCCAAAGCTTTTGAACTGGTGACCCCTCACTAAAAGAAATTCCTTGGGGGAGGTCCGGTCAGATTGGGAAATGAGAAGGAGCTCTTCTCCTTCAGGAAGATGAAATTTCATTGAACATCGGTGGAGGGATGAATGAAGAGTCTTTTTTTAGGTGGAATAGGGCACATAATTACAGCATGTCAGTTGGCTACAAGCACTGTTGAATGAAAAATTGGAAAGTGAGCAGATCCTACCTCCCAGGATTTAGACCTTGAGTGTAGAGAAACTCTCGGAAATGTGAACAAGGAAGCATGTTCAAACATGTTTGTCGTGTAACTGTTTGTGTTTGAGGGGGGAAATAGCAAACAGCCTCAAAGTACATGTGGAGAAGAATGGATAAATCGTGTCGTATGGATCTAGTGGACCACGGCAACACAACTGAAGGGAACAAAGTCGCATACACGAACATGTATAAATCTTAAAAGAGAGGAACTCTTAAAGCCATGTGAAAAAAAAAAAAAAACATGAAAGTTTCAGAAAGAAACTGCTGGGGTAGAGAAATACTACCCATTTTTACAGATTCAGATATATAGGTAAAAAGTATAAAAAGATGCATAAAAAATAATCATGAAATTCGTGACAGTGGAAAGGAAAGAAAAGAAATGAGATCCCAGAGAGGTTTCAAATAGGCTTTTTGGCTGTATCTCTAAGGTCACTTTTTTTTTTCACATTTATTTATTTATTTTGTGAGAGCAGGGAGAAAGAGAGCGTGAGTGGGGGAGAGGCAGAGAGAGAGGGAGAGAGCGAATCCCAAGCAGGCTCTGTTCTGTTAGCATGGAGCCCAACGCAGGGCTCGATCTCATGACCATGAGATCATGACCTGAGCTGAAGTCAAGAGTCGGACGCTTAACCAACTGAGCCGCTCAGGTGCCCCTCTAAGGTCCCATTTTTTAAGCTGGGTGGTGGTGATGTTCAACATATTCTGTATGCTTTTTTATGCCTAAGTCATACTTTCTAAAATTACAAAGAATTTATTAGGAAAATTTATCGAAGACGTATTGAGGCACAGAGAACTGAAGTCAGGAGACAAGTAGGGAGATCACCATATTGCAGGCAAGGAGCAGAGTGGGCACAGTAAGGGACAGAGTAATACACTTGTCAAAGGAAAACAATGATAGAACTAGTAATACAAGAAGGGGAAAAATCAGCGTCTCATGTTTTCAAGCCTAGAGGAATGGGTGATTGAAAGGATGATAGCAATCTTTCCAAAGCTACAACGAGTAAGGGTTTTGAACATGGTTTTGTTGGGGAGATTACTTCATTTTCTTTTGGCAGCTAAAACAATGGCAGGTAGGTGATGGAGATAGCCAATTTTTAAATATCACAACTACCTAATATCCGAATTTAAGTTTTACACCACTCCCTTACCAGGACAAAAACTTCTGACACGCGTGACTTAAGAGAATTCCAAGGATGTTGGCATAGGCCACTTAAAACATGCATGTGGCTTAATCAATAAAAATAAACAAATAATAATTGTGTAACACCACCAAAATAATGAGAAGGAATGTAAACTGTTAATCATAGCAACTGCAAATAACTGTTTTGATCAACTCTATTTTTCTAAGGACAAACTGTCACAACTGATCAGATATTCTGGGGAAACAGCCAGAATTAGAAGTAAAGACTACCAGATAGTAATTGATGATTCGATTATTGGCCTTCTGAAATCTCTGTGGGCAATGATTTAATTTTTCTGGTTCTATTTTTCCTCATCAAAACACAATTGCAATACCTAATCTATACATTCAGCAGGATAGTATGAAGACAAATTGAAATTCATCAATTATAATGCACTCAAATTTCCTCGAGATGGTGGCTCTAAAGACACAAGACATTATTATTAATTAAAAAGTCCATAGTGAATCTACGTTACGAGAAACATTCATTCACACTAATCACAAAACCAGTGCAGCTTGCAACAGGTTCATTCTGGAGAAGTACAGTGATGGGGGACAGCTTCATCCCAGGAAATCACTCATTTCACAGGATCTTGTTCTGTTTTTTTATCGATTTCCTTTGAAAGGCCAGAAATCAGATCATTTACTAGAGCTTAACGTCACTTTCTGGGAACGCGCTCCTGGTAGCCCTTTTCTAAATACATAAATCTACCCAGTGTGCAGAAATAAACCCCACAGGCCTTTCTAGTACATTCTGAATTTAGAGGGAGCTACTTGAAGTTTTCAGGAAAACACAGTCCTCTTGAATTTTCAGTTCCATGTTCTGCTTCTTCATTGCACTTCAAGTTATGAACGATGCTTAGATTTTGTTTTATTTCCTATAAGTGTTGGGAATCACTCCTTGCCCTTTAGAAGCTTAAGTTTTCTTGAAATAGGAGGAGGGCTATCCTACCCTTGAGGTCCTCTCTAATATGCATCTTTCCCTTTCTTCCTTAAGTCTTCTAGACTTGTAGCAAATGCCTTTTGTACTCAAGGTAATGAGAACATATGGTACTAAGATCATCAAAATCCAAGACTAAAGATTCATTCAACTCTAGTCCATATGTTGAAAATCCAACTACTAAAATTCACGCTGCCATACTTTCTTACTGATGATCTTGTCTCCTCTTGTTTCACAACTGAGAAATCCACTTCCCCCAGGACCTTCACTCTCTGAGTAATACCTTAAGTTACGCCTTAAAATGAATGTGTCATCTTGACATTTCAGGTCATGTAAGAACAGGCTTAGATTTATTTTTTTCCAGAGTCACTAGACCTGAAAGGAAAAGCAATGATAATTTCTATAAAATGTAAGTATGAAATATTTTAGGACAGTTGCTACACTATTTTTTAAAATTTTTTTAAATGTTTAAATTTATTTTTGAGACATGAGCAGGGGAGGGAAAGAGAGAGAGGGAGACACAGAATCCGAAGCAGGCTCCAGGCTCTGAGCTGTCAGCACAGAGCCCGACGCGGGGCTCAAACTTACAGAGTGAGATCATGACCTGAGCCGAAGTCGGATGCTCAACCGACTGAGCCACCCAGGCGCCCCGACACTTGCTACATTATTAATAGCATGGATGTCAAGGGGTGATTCCTGAGAATTTGGGAGTTTGAGAGTTCAGAAAGTGTGTGTGTATTAAGTGTTGGTTGTTTTTGTTGTTGTTGGTGGTGGTGGTTTCTTTTTGTTTATTTATTTATTTTTTATTTATTTGTTTTTTATCATTTTCCTCCCAGTAACATTTAATTCGAGCTTCCCCTTATTGATGTGAAGAGGAACATTTTTGTTAGGGAATAATATGCTTCAAAAAGAGAAAGTTCAAATGTTTCCGGTTTCACTAAAATAAAAGCAGAGGGGTGATGTGTGGGTAAAATATATCCCAAATTTGTAAGTGGTGTGTTGGTTGAATTTTTTTCTATGGTAGCAGAAAATGAATTAATTACCCAAATACATCATGGGGAAGACCATCAGGGTCCCATGTTCCCATGCTCACATGCACAAGCATGTACACACGCACACGTGCACACGCACACACACACACACACACACCACTTGTCCATGTTTATTGCAACACAAGTGATATGTTGCAATTAACAGAGACTTGCAAAAATTATAATCAAATACAAACAAATTTTGATATTAACAATCAAACTACTGATCAAATCATTTCATTTTTTGTGTTACCAGTCTCAGCTCTTGTTCAAAGAGGTTTGGTTGATTTTCAGAACTTAAATTATCATCAAGGATCTATTTTGTGCCAAGCACTGTGCTAAGTGCTTTACGCGGACGGTTTTCATTTTATCTTGGCAGTAACTCTACAAATAGACACCACGATTGAACAACTTCATGGTTGAGGAAATTGAGACTTAAATTTAATAACTGTCCAACATCAAGACATAAGAATAAGAGCAGAGACTGGGGCTCAAATTTGTCTACATATAAACCTTGTGTACAATAGTCCTATCCATGCTAAATTTCCAATGCAAGGTGGTCTCTCAGAATGAAGATCAACTAAAAGAACCCTCGCTATGGACTGAATGTATCCTTCCAAAATTCATACGTTGAAGCCCTAATCCCTAATCCCTATGTGGAGGTGGGACCCGTGGGAAGGTAATAAGGGCTATTTTGAGTCATGAGGGTGAGACTCTCATGATTGGATTAATGTCCTTATATAATCTGGAAGATACAGCAAGGAAAGGCCATGTGAGAACACATGAGAAAGACAGCCATCTGCAGACCACAGTGAGAGACCTAACCAGACACTGAATATGCTAGCACCTTGACCTTGGACTTCCCGGCCTCCAAAACTAAGAAATAAATGTCCTGTGGTATTTTGCTATAGAGGCTTGAACAGACAAAGCCAGACCTTGCAGACCTACACCATCCTCATGGAAAATATGAGTAAATTAAGTCCTGGAGACTGTGATTTGGACAAAGTTATACCATTAACTGCCATTTTTAATATCTTGTAGGTCACTGACACTGTTATATCTCTAAAAGCGCCAGTGAAACAGCCCCTTCCTCCTCTTCCCATCCACAGGAAGAAAGCTGTTGAAGACAACACTATAAGTGGTGACAGCTTCATCTGGGAAGCTGCCTCCACCTTGAGGTTTCCCAAGAAGTGAGAGGTTCTGATGAAACCACAAAGGAGCACAGGTGAAAGCCCTGTGTGCTGTCCAATCAAAACAACCTTTGGGAGAAGCTAAAGAACTTACAATGCACAGCACACATTTGGCCAGAAAAGGCTCCTGACTGTGAAAATGTCCAAGATTTTTAGACTAAATTTTACCAGTGTCCATTGCCAAGATCTCTTCCACTCTGTCTCCCTCTTTTTCTCTCTGCCCATCTCTCTCAGTGAAAGTTACACATACTCTATAAAATATAACCTATGTCATTCTGAGAAGTCAGTGGGCAACAGAAGAAGAATGGAAACTTTGGGTGGGAACTTTGGGTCTCATTTAATCCCACTTAAGAACAGTTTAGAACCAGTTTCAAAAAATGGACACATTTAAAAACATTTTTTTTAATGTTTATTTTTGAGGGGGGAAGGGGCAGAAAGAGAGGGACACACAGAATCCGAAGCAGCTCCAGGCTCTGAGCTGTCAGCACAGAGACTGACGTGGGGCTCGAACTCATAGACTGAGATTATGACATGAGCCGAAGTCGGATGCTTAACCAACTGAGCCACCCAGATACCCCAAAATGGACCCATTTTTGACTCCTTAATTGCCACTACTTGAGGACGGGAGCATGGTTGTATAAGAAAGATCAACTAAATGAGACTGTGGTCCAAGATACCCTTTGATGCATAATCTTTGCTGGAGTGTCATAAAATGCATTAATCTTCCTGGCTTATTTTTCCCAACCTACCTCAAATTTAAATGCTGAACATTTAATGGAAAGTTAGATATGAGTATAGAGGTCAACGCTTGAACACGTAAATCATTCCCCCATTGCTGAATCTTGTTAATATGAATCTTGAAGAAATAAACATGAGTGATTTCTTCTTTGCATAACGAATGCTTTTTGTTGAACTGAACTATATGTGGAACTTAAAGAAAAAAAATGCAAAAATATGAAACTTAGAGATGAAAATTGAAAGACAATACATATGCCTTCACTGAAGTCACTAGACTCACACAACAAAGCCATCAGAAATTGGTATCTTAAAAGCCAACTGGGGACTACAATGTCTTGATTATATACGGGGATTTTTTGTGAAAGTGTATTTGCAGTGTTGCCCAAATCAGAACAAATAATGTAAAGAAATATCCCACAAGAAATGCATTTACATCTATAAAAATGAGTTAATTTTTCTATTGTAAATTATATATATTACATATATATGTATGTACATTGTATATATGTATAATATGTATATCTTATACATATATACATAAATTCAGAGAACCAAGTTGAGGATGGCAGGCTAATCACGAAAGCATTAAGTTCAGGAGCCCAAACACTCAAACTGTTGGTAATAAAATCTTCTGCGTAAGAAATGTAATAAGAATAAAAATTACTCACAAAGTTCCCACAGCATGAAAACCCTTGCAACTAGGCGCTGGCTAATTCCCAAATACTGATGATCTGACCCACCCCAACTGATGGCCTGACCCACCCCAAAGCAGAGTATGTAACAGTACACATAAAGAAATGATTATTAGAATAGCGAAAACCCTACGTGATTGCTTCTCTGAGAGCACACAAAAGAAAATTCACAGTGTCTGTCCTACGACCCGCTCACTACTCTCTATGTCCTCCCGTCTGCTCAATGAAACCTGCAGTCCTCAGCCTTCACGCAAAGAACACAGTGGGGCTGGATCCTCAGGGGCTCCTGGATCATCACTGATGTCGATGACATCACTGCCTGGTGGTAGAACAAGATGGCAAAGCCAAGTTTCATTAAGGAGTATAATAGTTTACTAACTAGTGGGGAGTGAAGCACACTGTTTTCTGAAAGGTCTTGACATAGGTTGAATTTGCTTCCTGACCTACCACCTCTATTTCAGTTAATGACCATCCCCTGAGTCAATTAAGCTAAAACCTTGGAATCACCTAGACTCCTCTATGCACTAAATTCTGCTAGTTCTATCTTCTTAGCAAATCCGAGATAAATCCATAAGACAGAGAATTCTCCAGAAGGATCATGCTCCTACATTTTCACAATGAACTATTATTAAATATGCTTTCTGATCCATATTCTCTCATAATTTCTTCTCTGGCCCACTCGGAATTAATCCTTCCCTCCTACCTTCTGCCATTCCACACAGGAAATACCTGCCCTGTTTTACCTATTACTGGTACTGGAATAATTTGTTTATATGCGTGTGACTTCAATCAGCTGTGTGATCTCTGAGAACAGAGACCTTATTCTTACTTCAATGCTTGAAACATAGTAGAAACTCAATAAATCTTTGCGAGGTGGGAGGGGATGAGAAAGAGGTGAGCAGGCATCCCTAGAATGTAAAGGGGAACAAGGGTCAATTTAAGTCTAGTCATGAAAGTGCCACTAAAACAGTGTTCTTTAAACTGGTAGAGTAATGGGGCACCTGGGTGGCTCAGTCGGTTAAGCGTCCGACTCTTGGTTAGGGCTCAGGTCATGATCTCAGGGTTTCATGAGTTCAAACCTTGAGTAGGGCTCTGAGCTGACAGCATGGAGCCTGCTTGGGATTCCCTATCTCTCCCATTCTCTCTGCCCCTCTCCCACTCTTGCGAGCTGTCTCCATCTCTCTCAAAATAAAAAAAAAAATTTTAAAATAAAATAAAATAGCAGAGTAATATCTTAAGATACCACACTGAGACATGCACTCTAAGACTAGAGATGGAAAAAGTTTAGGAATCGGGGCCCACGTTCCATACATACTTGAGCATATGTATGGTACACACACACACACACACACACACACACACACACGGCCTGGCAGGGGGTAGAAGAGCTAAAATTCTTCACTGGGACTCATTTTCAGTCCAAGTAAATTGTAGCCAACTCCCCCAAGGTCTTGTTGACCTGGTCATCAAACATCTGCCTGAATCAAACAATCATGAACCCAGCTGGTCATAAAATGACCACGCTCGGGCTGAAAGCCTAAGCGACTTATATGCATTTGTCTCTGCTATTTCCAGGCAAAACAAGGAGACTAAAAGAGATGCTCCCCATTCATCTGACCACTTGCTGTTCTAAGAAGCCAATCCATCAATGAATGATCTTAATGATTTCTCTTATTTCTTAGTAAATAAGAAACTCCTGATCTTTCAATCTTTACTAGTCCTGCCTCTCGAATCCACCTTTGGCATAGTCACAGAACATTCTTCAAAAGCTGCAAACTTTCTTACATGTTCTAAAATACATGATATGTTATTTTTTTTAATTTTTAACGTTGATTATTAACTTTTGGGAGAGAGAGAGACAGACAGAGTGTGAGCAGGGGAAGGGCAGAGAGAGAGGGAGACAAAGAATCTGAGGAAGGCTCCAGACTCTGAGCCATCAGCACAGAGCCCACCGCCTGCATTGAGTTCATGAACCATGAGATCATGACCTGAGCCCAAGTCAGGTGCTTAATTGACTGAGCCACCCACGCACCTCAAAAAGTTAATTTTTTTTTAAGGATTAAAAGAATTCACTGGAGAGAAGAATTGTTATATCATCTAAGCTTCTACCCAAAAGTGCTTGAGAAAAGTCACCTAATGAATATGGTTATTTCAATAAAAGAAATAAAAGAATTAGTCCGATATCCTTATAGATGACACAGGTATCCTAGAGCCCTCCTACCACTGGAAGCATGGATTAGAACTCGTTTAATTTCAGCCGAACGCAACTTCAAGTCTGCCTTCAAATCATGAACCGATGAAACACCTTGTAGCCAAGGGGTAACATCATGTGTCATGGGATCAGCAGTGGACAAACGCAGTCACTGAGTTTCAAAATTAGAAAATACTGGGTATGATTTAATCTAGCCCTTTTGCTTTGGGGGATGAGGGCTCTGAGTCTCACAGAAGTGACATGGTTTGCCCAAGTGTCCACAGTTAGTTAGTGCTGGAGCCCAGAACCAGAGCCAGACCTTTGATGGCTGGTCCAGTGTGCTTGCTCTGTAAGAACTCAGACCCCAGGAACCATCCTTGGCCAGAGCTAGTCCACACTGGTGCCTCTTTGGCCCAAGGGATATGATACTATGAAGTAGATAGAATCAAAATCTCTTCAATAACACCAGAGCCTAGGATGGTTAAGTTCTCCTCTGGTCTTTATCTTAAAGGGCACACGACAGCATTGGGAAGGATTACAGTGACCTTCACAATTTATGAAAGTAACTCCACAAACCCCAGTGTAATAGTATTGTGTTAAAAAGTGCTGCCAATGTCCATTTGCTGTGTTAAAGCTTTTAGAGTTAGAAATCTACTTTGGTAGATTTCCATTCGTTTCCCACACTCTAAGATATGGACTAAAAACAATTCTGGGCGCCTGGGTGGCTCAATTGGTTGAGCATCCGACTCTTTGGTTTTGTTTTGTTTTAAGGTTTATTCATTTTTCAGAGACAGAGAGAGAGCGTGAGCAGGGGAGGGGCAGAGAGAGAGGGAGACACAGAATCCAAAACGGGCTCCAGGCTCTGAGCTGTCAGCACAGAGCCCGACGCTGGGCCCGAACTCACGGACGCCGAGATCATGACCTGAGCCGAAGTCGGCCGCTTAACCGGCTGAGCCACCCAGGCGCCCTGAGCATCTGACTCTTGATTCCAGCTCAGGTCATGATCCCATGGTTGTGGGATGGAGTCCCCGAGTCAGGCTCCGCACTAAGCAAGGAGCCTGCTTGAGATTCTCTCTGTCTCTGTCTCTGTCTCTCTCAAAATTTTAAAAATTAAGAAAAATTTAAAAACACAGTTCTAGAAGGAGACTATTGGTGGAGACTGTTTTCCTGGTGGCAAGTAGAAACAAACACAGCTAATTTTCCTTCTTCGCCAATGGACAAACTGTCTACCGCAAACTCACAGAACACAATTTTATTAATCTCTAGAGTAGATCATATATGTATTGGTTGTTCTATTTCTCAGGGTGAGAATAAGACTTAAAAAGATCTAAATCGAAATATCTAGTTACAACTCTATTTATCGTTGTGACTTGTCATAGGCTATCTCATCTTTGTTGGCTTTGTTTTTCATTTCTCTTAAATCATACAGGCAGTGGGTAAAAATTCCAAACAGAAGCTACCACCTAAATAAACATAAATAAACTTTCTAACTCTTTGATGTCATTCACACATCAGTAAGATTTTTGTAATTGAAAATATTAATGGGATTTTTAACCTGAATATAAAAAATGCTCAGACCTTAGCTTTCCTTAATATTCTATTCTGTGATCTAGCAACAAAATCCAAGGGTTAGAGGGGATTCTTTACGTACATAATTCTTATCAGGCAATTGTTTCACTCAGATCGGTCAAAAGAAAGAGATCGCTTTTGGTATGCTGTATTAAATATTTCCCATTCTCCACTGTTTCCGTATGTTCTGTATGGGTCCATTAATTTAGAATAAATGAGTAAAGACTTCACAAAATAGCTACATTACTTTGGGCTTTTAGGGAAAAGTTTTCTCCATTTCTGATCTAAAATCAGATCCCCCATACCTCAAATAAATATTTATTCCTGTTGTTATGCCTTAGGTGTTTGAGGCAGCAACTCAATGTGGTTTCACTTCATGAATAAACAACAACATTTTGTAAATTAGCTATTCAAGCTCAGCATATAAGAAGGGGTACCGACTAAATAATAAATAGAATTGACCGGATCACATAAATATTCTTACACAGGCTCTGGGAGCGACAAGGTCTGGATTCCAATGTCGGGTCCCTCTTCCAATCCGGGTGACCTTGGCAGAACTACTTAATGGCGCCTTAAGTTTTCTCATCTCTGAGATGATACAGTGGCAGTACCTACACTTAGTGGAGCAATGTGGGGATTAAGAGTGACATTTGAGGAAAAGTACCTGGATTAGAAAACATAATCTTACCTATTATTGGAGATCATAGTTTTTAAAACCTTATTTCTACCTATTTGGAGGCCCCTGAAAACACATACGGGCTTCGTTTCTATGCTCATCTCTGTGGTTCCTCATGACCCAAGTTTGTCTCCTGCTCCCTGTCACCAAACCCATAGTCCCCAACCTGCCGTGATGTGCACATCATCTAGAAGAATCTTCATGTTCACATTTCTCTTCAGTAAATAAGGTTCTTTGCTGCAAAACAGTCCTAAGTCAAGAGATCCCTAAAGAGGCGGGTGTCAGTTCTGAAGAACAATCTCCAGGTTTTTAGGTTAGAGGGCCTGCCTCTTAGTGTCCTGGGTCCCATTGCCACGCAGTCTAGTCTGATCTGTCCTTCCAGGAAAACTTCCTGTTCCCACGCCGAGGTGACCCTATCTCACACTGGCCTAGGGACACACTCAGATTTCTCTACGGTTGCTGCAGCCATGTGTGAGCCTCGTTGTATTTAAAGTCCCACAACTACTCTTTGGGAGAACAGTAAAGTCACACAAAAGAAAGAGTCGAGTTGCACAAAACACACGTATGGCCACGTGAGCCTATGGTGTGGCCACAGGAGATTTCCTCTCCTGGCCCCTCAGCCGCTCTCAACAATCACAGATGATCTGTCCCCTGGCTCCTGGCTCCCTAAGCCCCCTCAACACACAGGACTCCAGGCCCATGTGGATGACCTGACCTAATGTACATGCCCCTTGCCCTCTGCTGCCCCTCCTTCACTCCAGCCTGGGGCCCTTCCCTTCCAGAAACCGTTCCAACTGCTAGCTTTGAAACTCTCCCACCCAGTGCGGACAACCACCCTCCAGGGCTTCTTACCCACGTTCTTCATCTCAATGCATCCTCTTCTACCTCCTGAAGACCCCCCCCGCCCCGATCTGCTACTTCTTTCTGGCTTTGTTTCCTCCCCCAGTACTGAGAAAGCACACCCCACCCCATAATCACTCTCCCAGCACGGGTGGGGGTGGGGGGAGGGCAGTGAAAAGGTAAGGTCGACGTTGCTGCTTCCTCTCTCTGCAACTCTGCATTACAAACCCCCTCTGAGCCCAGCCTCATAGTTCACCTCTCTGCACCTGCTCCTCATCCCTACTGGGTAAAAATACAGAGCCACATGGCTGTGCAGACTGGGGGCACCTTGCTCCAGCCTCTGGGGGAGGGGGGAGGCGCTCCATCATGCCCAGTGGTCCTTAATGCTCCAAAGCCCTCCACCGCCGAACTTCATTTCTAAAGCTCCCCTCAGACTCTTCCCCATGCTGCCTCTTCTCCGTCTCAGCAGATTGTCTCATATCCCTCTGCCTGATTTGCATGTCTCTGTGTTCCTCAAACTGCTGCTCTTCTCGCCCAGATCACCTTCCCCTGCAGCCAGTGGCTTCAAGTACCAGATACAAATCTCCAGCTCAAATTTCTATCCTGAGCTCCAGACCGCTATACGCAGCCACTGCCTGGCCCTATCCACTCGATTCCTCAGAAATTCTGCAAAAAGAAAATGTTCAAACAGCACCTATCCTCTTTCTCTCCCATCTACCAATCAGCCTCTGTGAATCACACCTGATGGTCCCCCTCCCTTACCCCTGACCTCCACCCCTGCCTCCACTGATCTGATCCCCGTTATCTGGAGATTAACCTCTTTGAGTTCCAGCAGCTGCCTATCAGCCCTGATGTCGGCCTAATCCTTTGCCTGGATTATTATCTTCTTGCCTTCCCAGCATGCCCACCACACTCCCCTGACCCCTTTAACGTCCCCTGCTACCAAGGCTCTTTCTTCACTGTCAAGCTGACCAGTCACAGGCGGCAGACCACCCTCCAGGGGCTCCCTGAGCTTTCACGGTTCCGTCCCAAATCCATGCTCCAGCCACAGGGTCCTGCTAGATGATCACACCTTATTTCCTCACTGCTACTCCCCAGCAAGCGTCTTTTGCTCTTGTCACACCAAATTACACAGGAGTCCTCCAAAATACATGTTTTCATGTATTGACAGGTTCAGGCAGCTGCCTCTCTCTGGCCCCCTTCGTGCTCTTCTTTAGACTTGAACTCAAGATTTCTTCCTCCCCACGGACTTTGCTGCCTCTAAGTAAGGTTAACCGACATTCTCCCACCTACTCTCACATGTATTTGTCTCCTGACACTTTTCATGTTGCATTTTAATTGCTTAGCTCCCTGGCCCTCTCCAGCAGCTGGAGAGCAGGGAGCGTGTCAGGCTGCATAAAGCTCTTCTGGAAAGGGCCAGACAGTGAATACTTTAGGCTATGTGAACATTATGGTCTCTCAATGACGAAGTTGTAACTACTCATCGATGGCACATAAATGAATGGGTATGTCTGTATTCCAATAAAGCTTTACTTACGGGCACTGAAATTTATATTTGATGTAATTTTCATATGCCACAAAATAATAACCTCCTCTAAATATTTTTTAAATCATTTCAAAAGGTAAAACCCATTGTTAGATCATGGGCTGTTCAAAAACAGGCAGCAGACCCATGCTATTAATATCGCTATCCTGCACTCCAGGCTTACAACGACACAGTCAACACTTAGCAAATGTTGGCTCAATAGATGACGGGGACCCGTTTGGCTAAATGGCCTCCAGATGAGAGAGATGGCTAAGAGCGTCACATTTTCTCTGGAGGAAACAGAAGTCAACAAGATCAGCATATTTGGTCTGTTGCTTTGCTAACTATGTCAATGTTTGCCCCAGAGAGCTTGAACTTTACAAGGGCAAAGGACAGGAAGGCAAGGGGTTGTGTCTTCTCTCCCTGAGGAAGCCTAAAGAGTTAATTCGCTTTGAGAGTCCATTGCAAGCGCAGCATTGAAGGGCAAGTGCCAAAAAACAAGTTCCCTTCTATTTTATTTCCTGGGGTTTTAAAGGCAGCAATATCTCTGATAACCAACTACGATAATAATCTTTAGAGAAATTGGTAAACATTAGTATGATTAAGGCATAGAAAAGCCTTTAATTTGTACCTCCAGAGTAAAATGCTAATAATGGCATACTTTTCAAAGCATATAAATGATAAAGATTTGGTTTTCCTCTAACAATTTTGAATTACAAAGCACCACTCTGCCTCTCTGAGGGGCCTGGCCTCAGAGGTCAGAAAGCGAAGGATCAGATAGGAGGCTGGGACTGGTGTGGGAGGATGCACTCCTGTTCGAGACTCTTTCGCGACAAAGTTGCGGCGTTTCCTAGCGCATGATGCCTAAGACATTCTGTATTCAGGAAATAACATCGATACTTATAAAAGATTCTACTCTGTTTAAGAAATGATTCCCATCAAGCTAGCAGCTCGTGCAAATCTGGTAGTGGTCCTGGCTGCAGCAGCCGACCTCAGAACCCAGCCCTCTGCCTGGGAGGAAGTTTGAAGGGAAACCCAGAGGGGCTCCAGGCAAGAGCAGAAGGAGGCTTTTGTCCTCCCTGCATCAGCAGCTGGGCCAAGTTTCGTAAGTAGCCACATTGCGGCACCAGAGGAGTACCGATCCCCAGTCAAATCACAGATCAGGGAATGGAAGCATGTCTTGAGAGCGGAGGTGGCTGATAGTCTTTTCCTGTCTTGGAGGGAAAATTGAAAATTGTGATAGGAAGATTAAAAAAGGAAGTACCGGGCTAGTCAACTTTCCTAGTTATTCTGCCAAACAGTGTTTAAGTTGAGCTGCTTTTTTTCACATGCCTTATGATTCACGCAGATGCTTCCACATTGGTGCTTCCTAGGAAACTCTGGGAGAGGAGAGTGGTGCCGCCCTCCTACACTCTGCCTTCCGCAGCCCAAAGCTCTGCCCGTAGCTCTGAAACAGCCTCTGCGGGCCCACTTCGTGCTGAGGACCTACTGGCGTTCAAAGCTCTGTTCTCTGGAATGATTCTGGTGGCTCAGATCCCAGACTCCGTGGTGGTGGTGGTGGTGACAGGGGTGTAGTGCCATGAAAGGCTGGATGTGGGCTCCCGGTGTTTTGTGATTTAAAAAAAAAAAAAAATCAACATATATTTGGAGTCTCAGGATCAAACTTACTGACAATTTTGAATGGGGTCAGCTGCCCTGCTGGTGTGGCCCTGAGAAGAGGTGTGGGGCCTGTGGGTGGCTGACAGCTATTCTACCCCATTTCTCATAGAAGAGGCCCCCAGAACCACACTGGATTCTGCGATCCTGGCTCTCCTACTCTATCGGGCCCCCTTCACCCCTCTGCGCAGGACAGAACCGACACAGGCCCTGAAGAATGCTGGTGAACGAGACGGTCCTCTTGGCAATTTTACGTTTCTCACTCGAGACTATTTGATAGATTTTATATTTATCCATAAATATTTTGTCTCTCTGCAGTGAGCCAAGGGCTGCACATTTTACAAACTTTGCCCAAATTTCTTTTTCAAACTCACTCATCTATACGGTTGATGACCCTGTGTGACAATCTAAGAATTGAAGGCTCCCCTGTTGTCTCCTGCAAACTCATTTTTTTTTCTGCTCCACATTATGGCATATTCCACCTTCCAATGCTAATTTCTTTCAAACTCTTTAAGTACATATATGTTTTTCACCTAAAATGCTTTAGGAACTTCTGAATCATGCTGTGAAGTGCCAGAGAGCATGGAAAATTTTAAACAAGAGATCGTCCAACAGTCATTTATATTTTGCTTGGAATGCATTAGAATTTTTCTTCCTTAGTTGATTTACTTTCTTAATCACGCTTTGCTTATGCTAATTGGTTTATATTTGTTGAAAACAAGCCACAGGAAGAAAGAGAATCTAAAAGCCTCATTTTAGAAAGAAACAACCTTGGCATGAAATACACAACTGGCAGGGCACCTGGGTGGCTCAGTTAAGTGTCCGACTTCAGCTCAGGTCATGATCTCACAGTCCGGGAGTTTGTGCCCTGAGTCGGGCTCTGTACTGATAGCTGGGAGCCTGGAGACTGCTTTGGATTCTTTGCCTACCTCTCTCTCTCTCTCTCTCTCTCTCTCTCTGCCCCCCCCCCAATGGTGCTCTGTCTCTCTCTCTCTCAGAAATAAACATTAAAAAAATTTTTGAAATAGACAACTGGCCATCCTCAATGGGGAGAACTCATTTGTGGTAACCAAGAGTTTGATTATCCTGAAATTCTTGGTTAAAAGTCTTCACTTTTCCTCATACAATATCACAGAATTAGAAAATGTACGTTTTAAGTTTCATGTCAATGAAAGGTTCAACGATGTGTTACTTTTAGCTGCTCTGCTGGGGAAAAAAAATAGCACAGTGAAGCAGTATGGAAAGTAAGACAGAAATGTTACCTTAGCTTTTAAAAATGTAAACACGTGTCTCCGTGTCTCCGATATAATCAAGGATGGTAAGAATATGTGGTATTTACTTATTTGAAGTTCTATAATGAAATGTGAATACATTACCAACTGGTAACTCTATATCGTTTTCTTGTGTGTGCCCAAGAACCTTTAACTAGACAGATCATCAACTGTGAAAAACAGATTTTTTAAAGGGGCTATAATAATAACTACAAGAATTCATATGTATTTAAAAAAAAATAATTAGGTTTCAAACAGAGTGAAATAAAACCTCACATTGGAGGATATGAAATTTCTGCAGAAGGAGCATTTTTCAGCACTGACTATATAATTGGTAGATTAAGGAGAAGATATTTTGATCTGATCCTCGTTCAAGTGTACAGCAGGTTATTTTTAAAAATGCCCTAATCTCTGCAGTTTTCAAAAGCAGGACAAGAAAAACTACCATACTATACTTTATATCATTATTTCAAAGAGCTCTGAGAGGGATTTTTAGTTCCTGGTGGGTACATGTGTGTTTCCTCCACTCTGGATGTCTGTGCTTTAATTTATTTATTTAATAGAGTAATACAGAAAACAAGCAATAACAGAGTCAGTACTTTAGCCACAGACCCAAGTGATAGAGGGAGGCAATTTTCCTTAAAGCAATTTCTGGGAGCACTTTCTGCATGAAAAAAAGAGACAGACTGAGAAGTGAAACTCCTTGAGTGTTAATGGTATCATCGATAGAACTGTTCTCAGGAGGCAGCGATCTTTGACCTCGATCCCATCTTCTGATTTCATTTTCAGAAAGACGAGGTGGGAGTAATCACAGGGCAGAGCTAGTCTATGTTCCTGCCCACCGCATCCCAAAAGACGCCACGCAGGACAGGCTGCATTAAGAGCACGGGTCCGTGTGGCCATTCTTATTTTCTTAGGTAAAACCGCCCCACAAACCTAAATAGTTACAAGAGACTTTAAGGAAAGCACTCTAATGGTATTAAATATAGCTCAAACTACCAATGAAAATGTCAAAAAATGGATATCCATTTTTGGCAAGGCGTGGGAAGATGGGAATTCTCATATATCTGGGGTGAGTGCAATATAAGTCAAATTTAGAGAGCCAAAATTAGAGAGCCGAAACGGGGCATGTGCTTACTACTCAACCCAGACTTTGCGCTTCTTGGAATCCTGCCTACAGAAATACCGCTAGGCAGCACTGTGTCTAATGACAAAAATTGGTAACAACTTGAATATCCGTCAGTAGAAGAAGTTAAGTAAACAGCTGTACATCCATTCTAATGGGGAAAGATCTCTAGGTCATGGTGCTGCATGAAAATGACTATGTTTTGAATAATACGAATAGTATGATCCCACTTATATTAAAACACCTATGTGTCTATGTACCCATAGACATGTTAACCTAATGAAAAAGATCTGGTGGATATACACCAAAATGTTGGGGGAGGGGGACATTTCTGCAAAGGGAATGACATAACAGGGCAGTGGGAGGGAAGTCTTTTTTTTTTTAAACTTTATATATTCATAAAATGGGTTTATTTGAATATGTATATGTTTATACTATGTGGACAATTAAGAGATCTTTTTAAAAGAACAAAGTGATCCACGTTCTTAAATTTTTTTAAATGTTTTATTATCCATAGATGAGAGAGAGGGAGACAGGGTGCGAGCAGGGGAGGGGCAGGGAGAGAGAGGGAGACACAGAATCTGAAGCAGGCTCCAAGCTGTCAGCACAGAGTCTGACACAGGGCTCGAACCCAAGAACCGCGAGGTCATGACCTCAGCCAGAGTCGGATGGTTGACCGACTGAGCCACCCAGGCGCCGCTTAAATTTTGTGGCCATAACCAGCCCCTTCCATTGGTATCTCAAGGAAGCTCAAAACATATTCCAGACATGGATTCGGCACTAATTTAGAGTGTTAATGAAATTAAGCATAAGCACTGCTATCCCGAGTTCAGGAATCCCACTAACTGGGTTCTAGTTTCATTTTATTGCTTTGACAGAAAATTGAACTCACCTCATCAGGTTCTACCAGACACTCAAATGACGTGGTAACTACTGCCCTCACTTTTTGGATGCAAGTTCATCAAATGACCTTCTTTCCTCATGGCTGACTCTGGGTCACTACTGAATGCATTCCTCTTACGGAACAAGCTTCCTCTGAATCAGTCAATGGAAGCGATAGCCTTTTAATTTCTCAATGTGCACAGTATGGACTTAAGAACCAAATCCTGAGCCCAAAGCCTTCCACCATGCATTTGCTTTTCATTTCTGGGTTTCACAACCTTCCTTTGCCCACCGTGCAAATCTTCTTAGGGGGGAGCCAACACAAACGAGCTTGCTTTGACTATTGTCCCTAACTTACTGTCCCAGGCTAAAACATCTCAGTGATTTAAATCCTTTATATTAGTTTTCCTGGTACACAATTATAGTTGGGATGTCAAATATTTAAATACTTAAAAGAGCTCCCCCTGTATGATATAAAGTTACCTTTTTGTACTTCGATTTCCTTAAGACACATCTCCCTTTTATGGTTCTCCATCGACCTCTCTACCACCACCCTCTGACCTTTAATATCTTCTCTTAACGATCTTCAACTCATTCTTACTTTCTCCATCTCTCTTGGCACACGGCCACTTTGTGATTTAGTAAATACAACCTGGTTATATAGGCGATGGGGATTGTGTTCATCGAACCCTTACACATTCAAGTTGAATCATCATCTAGGATCGGTACTGTCCAATATAATAGCCACCAGCCACATGTGGCTATTTATTTAAATTTAAGTCAATTTAAATAAAATTGACTTTAAAATTCTGTTTCTCTTTCTCACGAACCACATTTCAAGTGTTCAAGAGCCAAACGTAGCTAGGGTTGGTGGTCCTGGACAACAGATATACGGCAGTAAATTCTACTGGACAGCCCTAATCCAGGCATTGCAAGGACAATGGCACCTAGAACCCAGGGAGAATTCAAAACTTTAATAGCAAGAAAAAACTGAATCTCGGGAAAGCAGAAAATGTATCAATTAATCATGAATAAAAGCAAAAACCAAACCCACTATGTGTAGAAAGAAGTTAACGAATTTCCCTGAGTAAATACATTTTCTACAAATCTTTACATTTCTATTGAACAATCCAACAACAACCTCTCCCTAAGCATTACAAACACTGGCTGGATTATAACATTTGTTGATTCAGGAATAATCTACGGATTTTCCGAATTATTTTTTTTTTTAAACAGAAGATTTATGAAGCTGCCAGCCTGTTCCTTCTCACTGAGGTATAAACAAGTTTGAAAAGCTTGGGCAAACAGGAATGTGGGAATGTTCCCAAGTACTTTAACGCCCTCCAAAAGGGGAGCCAATCTTACCTCCTCCACCAGTGACAAGGGGCCATCTCCCCACTTGCCATGCATGTACTCATCCATCAGCCTGCTTGGCTGTCACCTCCCCATGAAACCTGCCTGGAACCACCCCCTCCTTGCATACAACATCCCAGCAGTCATGTCTCCCTGCTTTGCCCACCTCCTGTACCTGCTTCCAGAACTGTGCACATTCCACCAGCTTCTAATTACCTACTGACATGCCTGTCCTCTTGTGTGGCTGGGAGCTCCGTGGGGGTGGGAAAATGACCCACTCTGATTTGTATTCCCAGCACCTAGCACTGTGTCTGACACAAAGAAGGTTCTCAATAAATATTTATTGACCCGAGCAAACTGGGCTCAGAGGGTAACCTGCTTTCACCCTCAGACTCCTGCAGTCAGGGGGATTGGAGGCATAATCAATGTAACCTACTTTGTTACCATATACATGCAATTAACAGACCCTTGAATTAATTTGCCGGAGCTATTATTGGCTATGATCCAGTTGGCTATTGACAACCTGCATGTGTATTTGCTAACTTGGCTATAGTGGTTTCCCAATTTCTTGAGGAAAAAAATAAGATACTCTCTGAAAACGAACAAGGTTGTTCAACCTGAATTCTTTGACATTTTTCAAAAAATACAAATAAATCCTGGGGCGCCTGGGTGGCTCAGTCGGTTAAGCAGCCGACTTTGGCTCAGGTCATGATCTCGCAGTCCGTGAGTTCGAGCCCTGCGTCGGGCTCTGTCCTGACAGCTCGGAGCCTGGAGCCTGCTTCAGATTCTGTGTCACCCTCTCTCTGACCCTCCCCCGTTCATGCTCTGTCTCTCTCTGTCTCAAAAATAAATAAACGTTTAAAAAAAATTTTTAAAATATACAAATAAATCCTGCAAGGGTGAGATTTGGATTTAATGAGTTAGAATGCAATGGTCGGTTATTGTCATTATTTAAAACTTCAATAAAAATGCACTCTCCAAAGTGTAAGCCAGGAAAATGTTGACTGGTTTGTGTTCCTAAGAAACTTGACTTCATAAAATGGGCAAATACCCAGATTTCAAAAGGAAAGCCCAAATATGTCCATATTCTGCCAAAAATCATTGGTCCATAGGCCTATGCGTTTAAAACCAAAATTTAGTAATTTTGATTAAGAAACTGGCATTAGCAATCAAAATTTAAGATAAGGTAACTTGGTACTAAATGCAAGCTTTGAAAACCAGGATAATGGGGGTGCATGATTCTGTCGGTTAAGCATCCTACTTCGGCTCAGAACATGATCTCATATGGTTCGTGGGGTCCAGCCCCGCATTGGGCTCTGTGCTGACAGCTCAGAGCTTGAAGCCTACTTCAGATTCTGTCTGTCTGTCTGTCTCTCTTGCCTCTCCCCAGCTTATGCCCTCTCTCTCTCTGTCTCGCAATAGTAAATAAACATTAAAAAAAAGAAGAAAGAAAAGCCAGGATAATGATTTCCTAACCAGGATGTATAAATATACGTTCGTTTTTTAGTGCTGTAATGATATCAAAGCCAATGGGACTTTTTCCCTCCACGTTTGACTGGAAGCCTAATGGTTCCTTTGTTTTTCATCTCTCCTTTTCGTATCAACGGAATACCAAATTTTATAACATTTATGGTGAAAAAAAATAAATACTATCTATCTCTGAATTTATTAAGGAATTTGTAGAACAGTTTTGTGACTCTTCTTTATTTAGAGCAATACCCTAGAGATTATATTTGTATAGAGATTTAGCATTTCCAAATGCTTACAAGTGCATTATCACATTTAATGCAAATTGTTCATACACATCATTAGCTCCATTATTCGGCAACATCTGCTCAGTTTACATATTATTCATGACGTTTCCCCCCCACACCTCCTTTTTCCCTTCCTGGCGTGCAACTTGATCATTTTCTTTCCTATTAGTCTTGTGCTAGTGACAAGGGAGGAAGGAGGAAGAGAGGAAATTCTGGCTAATCCTATTTTAAAATGTATAGGGTTCTTTTAGAAAAAGTGACTGAAGATATTTAAACTGCTAGTGAAATTAAGGCTCTAGTGAGCACAGGCATTAGTGTGAATGATCTGAGTGGCTTTAATGTTTGTGACTTATTCAAATACCTTTAATCTGTAACTTCCAATTAATAACATAATTGGTTCTAATCATGATTTCCTTGACTTGGGCCTGTGTGCTAGGGATTATTATTTCCATCCAGGACACGGAGAGAGAGAGAGTTGATTAGTCCCCGCGGAGGCCAGGATTGGAAACCGAGTCACTGGATCCCAAATTACACCATTCCCTGCAACCAGCGTCCCCCAAGCTTCGGCGTGCCTCAGAATCCCAGGGGACTTGTGATGCACAGGTGGCCGGGGGGCCCCAATCCTGAAATTTCTGATTTGGCAGATGAGGTGGAGCCTGAGAATGTGCACTTCTTAAGAAGCAGCGGTAGGACCATTGCTCTAAACCACGGCTGCCTCTCTCAGCTCTTTTTACGCCCCACCGAGCTGCAACCACATCAGAGCAGGGACAGTCCCCTCGAGACCGCGTGGCCCCTCCATGTGCCTGCCCCCCACTGCCAACCAGACACCATCACAGTGCCAGTGTGATAACTGCGTAATTACATGCCACATAACTGCTGCATGAATTGGCTTCCACTTTCTCTTGGTATTGGGGAAACAGCAGATCAGTCAAGAGAAACGTGCAAATAACCTTTTTTTTTTTCGTAGGGATCTGTTTAAGCCAAAACGTTTGCTCCTTTTTCTCTTCTAAGCCACTGAATGTATTAGGCAAAACAAAGAGGCACAGGTGATAGGAGAAACTGACCCCCAGCCCCCATCCCGCCAAGGAGTACTTTGTGCCCTCGAGGCACCTGAGTCACTTGACCACAAGGTAGGACCACCAGGGGTCTGTCCCTCCTCTCCCCAAATGCACAGACCACCACCGTCACCAGTCAATGCCTTCCCAGCTTGGTGAAAGGCGGCTGATTTGCTCTCATGCCATAGAAATAAATGACCTTATTTTGCCCCCCCCCCAATAATTTCTTCCACTCTTCCTTCCTTTACCTTGCAAAACAAGTCACTTCAAATGGGCATTACTCTGTTAAATTTTTTGCAACAACTTGGGTATATAGACGCTATGTGTTTTGAGGAAAGCGGCCCGATTGTGACACCCCAGACAGTTGAGTACCTGGAGAACCGAGATCCCGTGAACCACAACGTTCTACCCCAGATCCCACTGGCGAAAGTAAAACAGCTGAAAGAAATGGATTACTGACAGTTTGTTAACGTTCAACGGCATGGTCTTACCTATGCACACTAGATCCATAAAACCATACATTCCATAGCAGATTTGAAAAAGGATGTCCTTCCTCTGCCACACTGCATAGGGGCTGAAGGCAGACCAGAGGAGCCAGGTCATACTTGCTATTAAGAACAGGGATCCTAGGATTACAGCAATCATCTGAACTTTCTCAACCAGTGTTATAGAAATGCTTTGCCACTAAAAGAAAAACAGAGGCATGTAAGAAAAAGGTGCTGTGTTCAATTCAAAAAGGAAAAAAAAAAAAAAAACATTTTCAGCCCCATGTTTCTCTTCATAATGTTAGACGCTTTTCGATCTGATCAGCCCCCAAATGAATTTTTCCATTTCATCCCGGCTATAAAAAATAGACAAGCAGATAAAGATTAATGAATTGCCTTAGCTTCATTATTTTCAGTAATTCACCGCTCTGCACATTTAATCTAGTTTTATTCCAGATAACAGTACTGCGAGCGAATGGCTGAGGAATATTTAGTACCTGGGATCACATTATTATCTTTCATGCATGCACAAAATTAAATATACTCCGAAGATATGCGTTGAAGTCTCCTCTATTTGGAAACTTATTTTGCTTTTTAGCACAGTTGGCTACTGCAAAAAAGGGGAACTGTCTCTTGCTTTTGCAAAAAAAAAAAATGTAAGAAACAAATACATAAGTTACATAAGAACATCAATGCAAAAGTCATTAAAGTAATACACTAGAATTCTAAAAGAAGTATAAAATTGTACATTATCTGTTACTGGTACATTTCATATACTCAGATATTACTGAATTTTAATTATCTAGTGAGTGATCTGTGAAGCCATTTTTGTCAAGATTTCGAATTGGTAAACAAATGGAATATCTTTGAAATTCACAAACCGTGTAAGTACCACACTAGTCAATGGGGAGAATAATTTGGTATCCTAAGTATCAGTATTTGTGAGGATTTTACAGTCCAAATGATCAAAAGTCTTTCAAGAGTGTTATCAACTTGAAAGGATTAATTAGTCATGTTCTCCCTTTTGCATAATTGAGACAGAAACAAGACTAGGATTGCTATTATGGTTTGTCAGTAAACAATGAAACTCAAAACAACCTGCACAATTTTATTCTGTGTGAAAGGGCTCTGGCTGTCGCAACATATGGCTTGTCAGAAGAATTCCTAAACAGTTTAAATAAGCTTTAAAAACAAATGAGCTTGAACAACCAGCATCCACTGGGTGAATCCAATATTTCCTTAAACTCTTTACTTACCTTAAGTCTGAATATGTGGATCCCAAATGGTAAGTCTGTCACTACCCATGACTCCCTCTTCTCCCTCATTGCTTCTGTCTCTCATCATAAATAATTTATATATTATATTCAAATATGCATTTTTACCTTGCATATTCATAGATATTATTAAACTCTACATTTATTAAAGATTAAATACAAAAATGCATATGAAACATTTAATTCTCTAGGGTCATTTATTTTTCTTTTAAATATTTTATTTTCTTTTATTTATTTTATTTTAATCTTTATTTATTTTTAAGATAGAGACAGCATGTGAGCAGGGGAAGAGCAGAGAGAGAGGGAGACACAGAATCCGAAGCAGGCTCCAGGCTCTGAGCTGTCAGCACAGAGCCTGACGTGGGGCTTGAACTCACGAACCATGAGATCGTGACCTGAGCCTAAGTCGGACACTTACCCGACTGAGCCACCCAGGCGCCCCTTCCTTTAAAAATTTTATAACCAAATGACCATTCTGTGGAATTCCATAAGAAACGTATTTCTAATGATTTTAAGATGCAGATTCGATTATCGAAAACTGGCTTTTGCTTTACAATTCTGGATGAGTAATAATTAAATTAGTCAATATGATTTTATCATTACAAATGAATCAATTTACTTCAAGCATGTATTTGAAGCTATTGTTTTGTTTTGTTTTTTTCTGGCTTCCTGACATAATTTTAAACTGCCAGGCAACTGAATTTAAAGCCATTTTAGCAGCACCTAGGCGGCCTAGTCCTTTGAGCGTCTGACTCTTAGTTTCAGCTCAGGTCATGATCTCACAATTCGTGGATTAGAGCCTCACATCGGGCTCTGTGCTAACAATGCAGAGGCTTGGGATTCTCTCTCCTCTCTCTTTGCCTCTCTCCATCTCGTGGTCTCTCTCTTTCAAAAATACATACATAAACACTGAATTTTTTTTTTAATTTGGCATCACCAAACAGGTGTGAAGTATCACTAGTTGTTGTCTTAGTTTAGTTTTGGTGCTCGTTAAAGTTTTGCCTTAAATACCACAACACGGGAAGCTAAGTAGAAAATAACTTCCAACCAACATCCATCCCAGATGGCTGCTATCACATCTCTATGCATTATGGTGTTCTATCAATTTATTAATCATGTCAGATAGATGAGAACAAAGCATGCTTTTAAATCCACGAGGCAAAGGAACACAAGTGGTGTGTGTGTGTATGCGTGTGTGCACGTGTGTGTGATTTTCATATGGTGAACAATATGTTCCAAAATACATAAGCCAGATTCACCGGAGTCTTGGGTAAGCAGCGAGCGGTAAGTAAGAAGGATTTATCAAAAGTGGTCTTTACTGATACCTATTTTCCTTTTTCAGGAATCCTTTATGTTCCAGATTCATTCCGTAATTTTAGCGGAATTAAATTTAGACAGCTCAATATTGTACAATTCATTATATTGAGCTTCAATTAGGCTTAGTAGTTAATTGATCCAAGACTGCCCGCGTGGCGATTTAGCGAAACATGGTGGTCATAGGCATATGTGGTGAGGTCCTACTAACCACTTAGATTTTGGTGAACTGATCAGGAGGGATGGATGAAGCTGAAGTGTTTCCTGGGACACAGGAAGTTGTGGTGGTTCACATCTGAGAGTCAGCATGACTGAGAGGGCTGAGAGGCCACTCTGGGTTGGGCAGCTTTTTTTTTTTTTAAGTAGACTTCACACCCAGCCCAGAGCCCAATGCAGAGCTTGAACCCATGACCCCAAGAACAAGACCTGAGCTGAGATCAATAGTCCGACACCTAACTGAATGAGCCATCCAGGAGCCCTGTGTTGGGAATCTTCTGACACATGAAGCTTAACTATTTCCTGGCAGGGAAGGAGAATGAGTGAATGGACAGACTTACCAGGAATAAGAACCACTGATGTTGCACACTTGTTCGGTGACACCAAATTTAAAATGGCTTAAAATTCAAATACCTGGCAGTTTGAAATTAAGGTGTTTAAAATTACATCCAGAAAGCCAGGGGAAAAAAAAGAGCATAACTTTAAGTTGCTTATTTATTATTATCATAGAAATTATTTCGTGTTGTGGAGATAAGAAATAAGGTCAGAAATAATGTTGAGACTTTGGAAGTTTATTTCTAAAGAAGGAAACACTGCTCAAACGCTATAAAAAGCTTCCTGAAATTTTTGGTTTTATATCAGTCCGCTAATGCAAACATGCCAATGAGTCTGAAAGGGCGTCGATGTTCTTCATATACTGATGATCCTTAAAATCAGCATCATTTATCTGAATAGCTAATAAGGGCAAGCCAGTATTGAAACCAAAATCATTAAACTGATTATGAACATGGGGATTTTCCCTTTGAACGCTGATGTCATCTTGGCAATTTCTTTGCCCGTTATATAATGTTCTTATTATTGTTACCATTATGCAAAAAAGTGGGATTGTTCACATTCTTCCCCTAGGAAAAATAATGTTGCTTTCCACCACTAGGAAACACCCACCTGGCGTCTTTGCCCTAGAAGGCACACATTATCTGACGGGCTTAGCCTCAAGAAGCTGTGTTAATGGACCATTAGCTTAGACAATAAAAATAGAGGATGAGTCTCTCGAGGCTATCCCAATGGCATCCAAGGCTTGGATTTCAGTCTGTAAGACATTTCTGATATTTGAACAGAATTTGTCAACTGCTCAACATATTTTTCACCTCTAAAACTTAATATGTAACCATATGTAATATGCGTGTTTATTTACATTTCTTCCCAAGTTTGGAAAGGTAAGTACTATAACAATGAGCAGATTGACTCTACAGAATTGCTATGATTTATTTCTTTCCATAATATTGGAATATGTTTGGCTTTTATCTTCCTGAAAAGATGCTCACTTCTACACAAACTATTGGATGTATTGTTTCTAGCAAAAGTGGGACTGAGTGGTTCCTCTTTTGAAAGTTCATCCTCATGAAATGTACTAGAAGTAATTTAATAAACATAGTCTATGGTTATATAGGGCCAGTATGTCCCAGGCACTTTTCTAGGAGGTTATGCATATTAACTCATTTAATTCCCACAACAACTCTGTGAGGAACGTACTATTACGATCTCCATTTTAAAGATGAGGAACCTGAGGCAGAGAGAAGTCAAACAATTCGCCCAAGGTGATACACCTACTAAGGGCTAAGGCTGCCATATAAACCCAGGCAGTCTGGCTCCTAGGTTCACTCTCTTATAGACCTGACCCATGAACAACACGGGGGTTAGGGGAACCAACCCCCTCTCCAGCAGGAAACCCATGTATAACTTCTGAATCCCCCCAAACTTAACTAGTAATGGCCCACTGTTGATAGGAAACCTTAGCAATGACATAAACAGTCGACTGACTCATACTTTGTGAGTTACATGCTGCGTTCTTGTAACAAAGTGAGCTAGAGGGAAAAAAAATGTTAAGAAAATCATAAGGAAGAGAAAATAACATATTTGCAGTAGGGTACTGCATTTATCCAAAAAAAAAAAAAATCCGTGTGTAAGTGGACTCACGCCGTTCCAAGCTGTGCTGTCCAAGGGTCACCTGTACCATATGATAATTCTACTATGCTCTGATGACAGTTAACGGCTCACACCCTGTTTTTGCAGTGACACCACAATTTTCCTGGTAACAGCTTCAAGTCTGTCTCCTATGGTCTCCTGAAATAGCTCTCCAGCTGGACTGCTAGCCGTGAGTCATGCCTTGGTCCCCCGTGGCAGCCCCAAGTCTACATTCCTAATGAAAGGAGTCCCAGGAAGGAAGGCTACACATATGGCTCAGCACATATTCTGAGTCCTTGGCATATAACTGTTGCAGGAAGGATGAAAGGAAGGGATAGAGGGATATGATGAGGAAGAGAGGGAAGGAAGGGGGAAAGAAGGAAATGAGGAGGAAGGAAGGGAAGGAGGGAAGGAGGGAAGGGGGAAGGGAAAAATGGAAGAAAGAAGGAAGGAAAGAAGACAGAGGGAGGGATGTGTACGTTCCTCAATTCTGCTTAATCTGCCTGCCTGTATTGTCCCAAATGCATGTACTTACGTTTTATTTTGGTCTCTCTCTGCCTTTGAGCATGTTCCTTTTTCAGCATGCCATGCCCTTCTCCCCTTCCTCACAGGCTGAAATCTCTAACCCGTCCTTAACTGGCTTTAATGCCACCTCTTCTAAAAAGCCGTCCCCGCCTCTCCTCGTGCAGATTCCCCCGTCTGGACCCCATAATCCACTGTTTCTACTTTTGTGTGGTGTAAATTTCTCTCTTGGATCCCAGGTGATTATCTCCCTGTTGTCCACAGACTGTAAGTTTCATGAAGGCAGAGGCTCAGCCTCATCCCCCCTGATACTCACCAAACAGCTGTACAGACCCAGGAAATGCTTCACTACATGGTGTCCTGACTTCAGTTTCCATCATCTATCTGACTGTCACAATGATATTCTCTGCACCTCTATTCTAGTCTTGCTCCAAGATAAAGTTCCAGCTCTGGCCAAGCCACCAATGAGTAGAGAAGTGAGAATTTAAACTGTGATCTGTTTCCAAAGCCCAAGTTCTTTCTAAAATGCCCTTCTTGCCACCTGCATCAACTGACACATCCTATATTTGAAAGTGAAAAAAAACTGGGCATAACTATACCTCTATAAAAATTATACCTCTGCGGTTAGGGAAAAGTCAACATATGCGAAAAGCAGTTCAGCACTGCAGAGTCCCAACGAAATATCACCGATCACTTTCTAAATGGCATTCAATACCTCTTGAGTCTGAAATTTGCAGTTTGTTAACTGAATACTAACATAAAGAAGACAACCTCAAGGAGATGTATCTCTTTTATTTTAATGAAGTTTGAAAGGAAATAAATAAATAAATACACATTGGAAATTATTTAATATTCTCATTATACACGGCTGTTCAGAGATGCACCAAGAAAGGTCCACCAGTTCTAAAAAGACACAGACAACGTACATGGCCCGGAACTGGGTATCGTTGTGTGTGAGGGTCCATGTCTGTGTGGCATTCTTCCCGGAAAATTAAATAACTACCCCACTAATTACCACAGACTGCTGTGAAACCATGGCAAAATGGTTGCCTTTCCCAATGAAATCTAACTGATTAGCACAGATTTATAACTTCCTTCAGAGAAAAAAAGGATGAAAGAAAAAGCTGGGAATTTTCTTTAAAGAAGTGACGGGAGCCCAAGCCAAGGTAAGAGCAAGTCGTCTCCTGGTATCAGTGACTTCCAGCCAGTAAGATAAGAACTGGAGAAAGGCATACGCTCCATCAGGCCTCCAGGAAGCTATTTAGAAAGATGTACCTGTCATTCCGTTGTCTGAAATAGTTAATGCACCTTCTCAATTTAGAACCCAATTTCCTCCCCGAAAATAACACATGCTCAGAGGGAATGAAATTGAACTCAAGGAAAGTAGGTTCATTGAGTGTACATTAAATCCTTCATTCTAAAACTGTTTCACCTTTGTTTTTAAAAGGCGGGCCAGATATGAATCATAAGCTAATAGATTTGTAGTATGATGATTTATAGCATGCAGTATGACAGGTGGGATCACTTACCAGTGTCACAGGAGGGAGAACCTGTTCTTAAGAAATGTCCTCTTCAGAAAAGTGAATTTAGCTAAAACCTATTTTCAATCATCTTTAGATGGTATTTAAATTGAGCCACTATAAGTTGGGATTTGAAATGCTGGTAGAAAACATCTCTATGTGTAATCAACCTGACATGCGGATACAACATTCAGTTAATTATATGCCCCTTCTTTGTAGACTTGTATTTATAAGCTGCATATTAAACGTGATTTCATGCTTCAGTGTGGGTCTTCTCTGCTAGAAAAGCATCCTCATAAACTTATCAGAGCTGAAATGGTAATCAGACAAAAGAGAATTTGCTTTGCCTGAGAAAGGTGAAAAATTGTTCTTTGAGAGAAGCGAAATCTAAACAACTTAGAGAAAATAAATAGGAAAACACGGAACTCCTTCTTTAAAATAGTTAATAAAAACTGATAGAACTCTAGCAAGGCTAATTAAGAAATAAAATTGGGAACATAACATGACTGATCCTACAGATAAAAAGAGTAATAAGAACATATCATAAACAGTCTTATGCCAATTAATTCAATAATAGAGATGAAATAGATGAGTTATTTGCAAAACATAACTTATCAAAATTGACTCAAGAAGAAATAGAATGTATGAATAACCCTTTACAAAATAATTGTACTTATAATTAAAAGACTTCCACAAATGAACAAACACCTCCTGGACCAGATGGTTTTACTGGGAAATTTTATCAGACATTTAGAAAAAAATAATATCAAAGTTACATATACTCTATCAGACAACAAAAGAAGACAGAACATTTCCCAAGATATTTTATGAGGTCGTGCAAGACCCCGATACCAAAACCCCAAAAAGAAAAATATGTATATAAAAAAATTCCAGACTAATATTCCCTATCATCATAAACGAAAACATAATCCTCTACAAAATACTAGCAAATCCAGTAGTATATAAAAAGAATAATGCAGCTGGAGAGGATGTGGAGAAATGGGAACCCTCTTGCACTGTTGGTGGGAATGCAAATTGGTGCAGCCGCTCTGGAAAGCAGTGTGGAGGTTCCTCAGAAAATTAAAAATAGACCTACCCTATGACCCAGCAATAGCACTGCTAGGAAGTTACCCAAGGGATACAGGAGTACTGACGCATAGGGGCACTTGTACCCCAATGTTTATAGCAGCACTCTCAACAATATCCAAATTATGGAAAGAGCCTAAATGTCCATCAAGTGATGAATGGATAAAGAAATTGTGGTTTATATACACAATGGAGTACTACATGGCAATGAGAAAGAACGAAATATGGCCCTTTGTAGCAACGTGGATGGAACTGGAGAGTGTGATGCTAAGTGAAATAAGCCATACAGAGAAAGACAGATACCATATGTGTTCACTCTTATGTGGATCCTGAGAAACTTAACAGAAACCCATGGAGGAGGGGAAGGAAAAAAAAAAAGAGGTTAGAATGGGAGAGAGCCAAAGCATAAGAGACTCTTAAAAACGGAGAACAAATTGAGGGTTGGTGGGGGGTGGGAGGGAGGGGAGGGTGGGTGATGGGTATTGAGGAGGGCACCTTTTGGGATGAGCACTGGGTGTTGTATGGAAACCAATTTGACAATAAATTTCATATATTGAAAAAAAAAAGAATAATGCATCATGAGTGAGCAGGGTTTATCCTAGGGATGAAAGATTGATATAACAAAATGTCAATCAATGTAATTAACAATACTAACAAACAAAAAAGCAAAGAAAAAAGAAACAGATCTTACCAAAAGATGCATAAAGTTACATGACAAACACCCATTCATGATGAAAACTAGGAAAGAAAGAAAACTTAACCTGTAAAGGGCATGTACAAGACTTAAAGCTAGGATCATACTTAATGGTGGAGGAAAAGAAAGAATGCTTTTCCCCCCTAAGATCAGGAACTGGGCAGAGATGTCCACCCTTATTACTCCTATGCACTAGTGAACTAGATAGACATCCTCGTCAATGGAATAAGTCAAGAAAAATAAAAGGTTTCTATTTGTAGATGATATGATGATCTATGTAGAAAATCCTAGAAAATCCACAAGAAAACCTAACAGAATTAGGAAGTTAATTTCACGAAGCCTCAAAATACAAGGTCAATAAACAAAGATCAATTGTATTAAATACCCCCGCAAAAAGTTGGAAAATAAAATTACAAAAAACAGCGCTACATTAAAAATACCATAAATCATAAATTACTTAAGACTAAAATGTTTAAAAGATAATCTACAAGTTACTGCTGAAATAAAGAGGACTTAAAGAAATGGCTTTCATGAAGACTCACTATTGTTCAGATAATTGTTCTCCCTAAATTTAGGTTCTACAGTTAAAGGGGAAGAAAAATAGTATCCAAAGCACAAAGGTTTCTTGTTATTGTTTACATTTTCAAAAAAAAAGGCCGCTTCTCTAGAATTTAAAATGAACACCAATCCATTGATATTATCAATCTACTTTTAACTCACAGTGATTAAAAAAGAAAAACAAATCTCCAAATCATGGGTTGCAGTTTCCACAAGAATTTGGCAGAAAACTCTCTGGACTCACTTTCTTGTAGGGAATAGTCTTGACTGCCACTCCCAGAGCTGGCGGTAATGCATATTCTGCAGGGTGCTGTGTCTTGACCACAGAGCATCATTTGGTTTAATTAAAATGCTTTGAAGTAGATCATGTGACCAACAGGAAAGCCGAGAAGTGGGTGGGCAGGTCCCCATGTGTACCAGGGCATGTTGTGAGGGCTTCGTGCTATGGTATAGGGCTCAGACCACCAATGAAAGTTTTTTCTTCCAGAAACCTGGAAATCCCAAGAGGTTTGACAAGCCATGTACCAGGACTACAGAGATGTACTCGATATGGTTTGAAGCTCAGGGAGAAGAAACTGAGAACCTCAAGGTGAGGGCCACCTTGGGGGTTCCTGGAATGGACTGTCAAGGACTCTGTCTGTGTCCTAAGATGAAATGAAGAAGGAGAGAAATTTTCGTCCCCCAGAAGAAAGCCCCTGGGAGAAGGTGGCCTTTAAGACTTGACTCTGGTAAGGACATTCTTCTCAGCTTTCCTCACAGCAACTGGGCTCAGTTGTGCTAGACATATGAATAGGCGAGGCTGAGCTTTGACTTCAGGGCCAGGAGAATCAAGTCCTGGATGAAATGGGATGAGGTGAACCTGATCCAAGGCCAAGTACCAACTGTCTAAAAGAGTTGGTCTTAGTAGCTAGATTTTGCTCCCATATGAATTAAAAGGGACCACAGATCCAGAGGTAGGCCAAAGTGACCAGAGAGCCTGCCAAGTTTGAAAACTTAGTTCTAGGGGGGAAGGAAATTAATCTAAAGTAAAAGTTTGGTTACTAAAGTGAGAAGCAGAATTAGCAGAGCCCAAAGATGTGGAGTGGGGAGGGACGCTGCATGGGAGGAGGGACCAGGATACTAACTACATGAGTGAATGTCCAGGGACCAGGATACTAACTACATGAGTGAGGTGAGCCTTCTAAAGAAATGTGTGTCCAGAAAAACCTTGGTAATAAAAGCTGTCCTTTATCTCGATGCCAAATCTTGGGATAGGACACGAAGTCCCGAAGAATAGCCTACCTGGCTGTCTCTGGAGTCACAGGACGATGGTCGATCAAAGGAGTAGAAGGTGTAACAAGTTTTCGTATAGGAGCTGAGTATCCTTATTTGGAAGGTGTAGTCTGAGAAAATCTCTCAAATGACTGTTAACAGAAGGAACGATTTTTGAACTAACAAGCATAATTGAGCAACTATAGGGTACAGAGTCCACATGAGAAATGCCAGACTCTAGATCTCACTTAAGAAAAAGCATATTGAGGGGCGCCTGGGTGGCGCAGTCGGTTAAGCGTCCGACTTCAGCCAGGTCACGATCTCGCGGTCTGTGAGTTCGAGCCCCGCGTCAGGCTCTGGGCTGATGGCTCAGAGCCTGGAGCCTGTTTCCGATTCTGTGTCTCCCTCTCTCTCTGCCCCTCCCCCGTTCATGCTCTGTCTCTCTCTGTCCCCCAAAAAAATAAATAAACGTTGAAAAAAAATTAAAAAAAAAAAAAGAAAAAGCATATTGATTCTCCCTTCCCCCCCCTTAATTCTTCCAGAACTATTCCCTATCTCATCTCTCAGTGTTACCTCTTGTTCAGTTGTTTTGTCAGCTATAGATTTTCATAATTGCCAAAAGTCTTGTGAATCCACACTTAACAGTCCGAAAGTTAAGATAAAAATACACTCTAGCTCTTCAGGGTTCGAGAAATTATACTGCCTTCCCCCTCTCTGTATTAATTCTTTCTGTAACAAAAGCTGGTGCTATCCATTATTCCAAATCAGGGAAATCTGTTCCAAGTGCCAACTTTCTAAAAGAGTTAATCTTAGTAACTAGATTTTGCTCCCACACGAATTAACAGTGTGTCTGTATATAATGCATTTTCAGTTCATTACTCTTCTCAATATTTGATATTAATTATGTTTAAATACAGGTTCCCGAGGATATTTGTATCTAAGTAATTAGTAGGTGGTCATGACCATATTTACGTGTTATCTCCACAAAGAGTTGAGAGCTACCTTTGCTAAAGCTTATTTAAACTTTCAGTGGATTGTTGCTGTGTTCAACCTTGATTCTGAAGCAGAATTTTCACGGAAAGCAACCATCTTTCCATTTTAAATAATTGAGCTCATGTCACCCAAACACTGTATATTCTGGTGGTCAGACATAAAGGTGCACACAGAACTGCACCCTCTTTAAATTTCTGATGTGTATAAATGGAACCCTTCAACATACACTTACCAGATGCCTGGTACATGGCAGACCTTACAGGAGTTGGTAGACTGAGGAAAAATCCTCTTGCTATGAGAAACACTATCTAAGCATTAAAAAGAAGCACAAAGGGCAAAAGGTGAGCTGAGTGTGAACACACGGGTAAGAAAAGTCTGCTCAGCGGAGAGTTTGCTGAAGACGTGGGGAGAGACGGGACAGGCAGACAAGAAGAAGCATGCTCAGAGGAGCTGGCAAATAGTGGGGGTTTTATTGTTGCTGAAGAGCAGAACCCATGTGGGCAAGTGGTGTGGGAGCCAGCTTGGAAGGGGCTTCCAGAATTGGCGATGTGGTTTGAACTTTATTCTATAAGGCAATGGTTATTAGGTAATCACAAGAAAGAGCCACATCTTGTGACAAGATGGCTCAGAGAGGTTTATCTGCCTACTTCTGCTCTTGCTTCTGGTGTTTCCCAAAGAGGGACACGATACATCCCATCCCACACGCTCTCCTGCCATGCGGCCTTGCCAATCCTTATCAAGAAGGAGCATCAATTACTCCACTCCGAGTAATGGATGCCTTAGTCAACAGAATATGGCAGAAGTGACCCTATGTCAATTCCACGCACAGATTTTAACTGTCTTCGCAGCTTTTTTCTGAAGAAGTGTGGCTCCCCCAAGACCGCCATGCCGTAAGAATCTCAAGCCATGAAGAAAAGCCCAAGGAGTACAGGGGCATTAGACACGTGAATGACAGGTGATCTGGGATGTGGCTTCTCCAGCCCCAGAACCTCAGCGGACACCACAGGCATCACAGACGAATCACCCAGCTGATCCCTTTCCAACTACAAAATCATAAGCAAAAGAACCACGAAGTACTGGGATAGCTTTTTTCAATAGCAAGAGACAAAGTGGAACCCATCCATTCGCGGATCATTCTTTGCATTGCGGTAATTGCGGGATGAGAATTAGAAAACCAGACTCTTGGTGTTTCGCCCCCTCACTCCGGCTCCCCAACTCTCGACCCTTCTCATCCTCATTTTTAAAATGAAGATTTCAATTAGATCATCTGTAAGTCTTACTTCTACTCTACAATTCCCTCAAATATGCCTTTTTATTGTATAACTTGCATTTGCACCATTTTTCTTACCCCTCCATCTTCTCTCCATATGCACTTAGGGTTCTTGTCCTTAAAAACGTGAGAAATATTTGGGGGGTAATGGAAATGATCTAAAATTGGCATGTGGTGATGGTTGCACAAGCCAATATACTTACTAAAAATTATTGAATTGTGCACCAAAAAAATGGATGATTTTTATGGTATGTAAGCTATGCCTCTCAAGAAAACTATTTTTTAAGCCCTCAGGAAATCCTTAAAATAGCAAACCAAGTGAAATCTTTTCAGCAATTACTTGCTTGGTTGGTGTGTGCTATCGTTTACAAATGTTTTATCCTTGAAATGTGTTTAATTTTTTAATTAAATACAATTTTTAGTGCAACCCCACAGAGAGGGGACCCCTAAGAAGGCCATTTACCTGAATTCACTCTTCTCAGCTTTTCAATTCCTAGGAAGGTGCACACCAGATAAAGAGTTTGGACTCTGAGGTCAGATTCGAACACCGGCTCCGACATTTCCACTTCTTTGCTGTGGGGCTTTGGACAAGAACCTTTTTTTCCTCATTTAAATTGAGATCCTGGTAACTATCTCAAAGGTTGTGGTGAGGATTAAATGATAATACACACATACACACACAACATACACACACATACATGCACTACATAACATATACACACACACACTGTATACACGGGGCACATAACCAGTACTCCTTCAGCTATAATTATCATTCCAAAGACAAAAGAGCCCTAATTGGCAACTTCTCTGAGAAAGGGAAATCCCTGAGCCATCTGCTTCTAGATCCTTCTAGAAGAAGTCTGATGGAAGAGTGGTCAGCAGTGTGTCTGAACAAGGCTGCCCTGCCCCGCTCCCAGTTTCACCCTAAACCATGTCCCATTTCCCGACATCCTGCCACGGTGAGCATGTCACTTTGCCTGAGCACAAAGAAATCCTTTCCACAAAGAAGAACTCTCTTAAGTGAGATTTGGCAACTCATTAAGGGGGGAAAGGGGGGAGGGAAGAGCTATGATATCTTCTCATATTTATTCTTTTTTTTTAATTTTTTTTTCAACGTTTATTTATTTTTGGGACAGAGAGAGACAGAGCATGAACGGGGGAGGGGCAGAGAGAGAGGGAGACACAGAATCGGAAACAGGCTCCAGGCTCTGAGCCATCAGCCCAGAGCCCGACGCGGGGCTCGAACTCACGGACCGCGAGATCGCGACCTGGCTGAAGTCGGACGCTTAACCGACTGCGCCACCCAGGCGCCCCTCATATTTATTCTTTACTTTCAGCAATACTTTAATAAAACAAAGGCCTTCCCACCAGCTCCAGGAATTCCTCACTGACCCATAGTTTTCTCACTAATAAGGGTTTTATAGGAATAATAAAGAAGAAGCTTTTCCTCACTCAAGAGATATCTTCCCTCTGCGTAAACTTTAGGCCATTCATTTACATTGCGATTGAGAAGCCACGGTGGGGTGGGCCAGGCAGAGTGCTGGACAGGACACTGCCACGAGATGCGCTCGCCCCTGCCCTGAACACTTGACTGCTGGGTGAAGAATTCGGACTCACCACCAGGGACCGCAGGGGACACCCCAGCAATCGCATCTTTGCAACGACGCTATCAAAATGCATAGCAGAGATACACTTCATAATCAGAAGCCACAGCAAGTATAGAGGAGAAGGTAGTGTGCGCTCTGGGGTTTTAAAGCATCAGCAGAAGTCACTAGGTGGAAAAGAAGGCGCCAGACAGAAGACCAAATGCCTGTCATTCTCTAGCTTTAGGTCTGCGTTAATTTCATCTTCTCCTTCACTGGCGTTTCCTCATGGTTTTGAGTTCTCCTCCCACACCGAGTTTTGCGAGCCAACGGCAGTCCAATGGTGACTTCCTTTGCCATTAATGTGAATAATCCAGTATAACATCTGATCTCCACCTTCAAGTAGCCCACAACCTCTTGAGTGATTAGACCGATGCCTGGCAAGCAGGAGGCGGGGAGGACATACTGTACAAAGACAGCATGTAATTGAGCCCACAAGTTGTGCAGAAGAGACTCTGGGTTTCATAGGAGGAGTCTGACAGACAGACATCAACACAATCTAGAACAGCTTCCCGGAAGAGACAGGCTGGCCTGTGAACGGCAGGGGGAATTCAGAGATGTGAAAGTTTGAGCTAAAACCTTCCAGAAGGAGCCACTCCAGCAAGGCTCCAAGGAGGGAGAATGAGCAAGAGACGCTCTTGTGGTGCCTTTTAAAAGAAAAGGGCCCGGAGGGCGCTTGGGCGGCTCCGTCCATTAAGCGTCCAACTCTTGATTTCCGCTCGGCGGTCCAGCCTCGTGTTGGGCTCTATGCTGAGAGTGCAGAACCTACCTGGGATCCTCTCTCTGCATCTTTTCTGCCCCCTCCCCACTCATGCTTGCTCTCTCTGTCTCAAATAAAGAAATAAAACTTTAAATCAATCAATCAATCAATCAAGGGACTGGGAGTCTAGGATGTGGGAGAAGCTATCTGAAAAGTGAAAAGTGTAGTCAGTGAGATTTGGCTACATAACATCCAGCGACATGACCAGTGTTCTCCCCATGTGGTCCTGTTGTATATGGAGACCTGTTTACACGTCTCTTCCCCAACCAACCTCTCTGTGAGCTCTCTGCAGGCAAGGATGGACCTTACTGATGTCTGAGTCTCTTGGCCGCGTGGTGGCCTGTTGGCAGAACTCAAGGAAATTGGGTCAAGAACCGAGGTTTGGTTTTGCTTTGTCTCTTCGCGTGACTGACCTGTTTGGACAGCATGAAAGGACCCAAAAGCCATTTTAGCTTTCTGATTCCAGCCTGGTGGTTCTCAGTCAGGTCTGATTTTGCCCCCACTCACTCCGCACGGGTCATCTGACAATGTCCAGAGACATTTCTGCTTGTCATTACTGGCCCTACTCGTGTCTAGGGGACAGAGATCAGAGACGCTGCTCAACATCCTACGGGCTGCAAGCCAGCCGCCCCAACAAAAAACGTGTCTGGCCCAAAATGTTGACAGTGCCAAGTTCGTGAAACCCTATTCTAGTCTATCACACTTAAGACCAAAATAGATGTTGGGGCGCCTGAGTGAGCATTCAACTCTTGATCTTGGCTCAGGTCATGATCTGATCTCACAGTTCGTGAGTTCAAGCCTGGCGTCAGCCTCTGTGCTGACAGCGTGGGGCCTGCTTGGGATTCTCTATCTCTCTCTCTCTCTCTCTGCCCCGTGCACGTGGCGCTCTCTCTCTCAAAAATAAATAAACTTTAAAAAAAAAAGATGAAAATAGATGCCGTGTTTGGATTGTTGGGGTTCTAGTTGATTCTCTTCTGAACAGAAAGCATGTGAAAAGAAATGAGGGGGGAAAGAGCCGAATTCTTTTCAAGATAATTGCACTTAGTTTCCCGGGAAACTTAACAGCAGAGACATCCAAGGTGTGCCACGGGTCATCTCATCAGCCAGCAAACTCCATTACATGGTTGCTGCGTCCAGAAAATGTGTGAGGAACGGTGCAGAGAGGATGTTGTCAGATGGTGACTAATGTGCTGATGTGTCCGAGGTGCCTTAGTTAAAAACAAGTTCAAAGTCTTTGTGATTCTGCATGAAAGAAGCTACATGTATATATTAGCATTACATGCTACTTTTAAAGTGAATGAGAGATGATTCAATAAAGCACTGATGAAGGAGGGCAAGGCATGCTGCTTAAGGAAAGATTTCTTTATAGCATGGGAGAGAGATAGATAGGGAAGGAAGGAAGGAAGGAAGGGAGGGAGGAAGGAAGGAAGGAAGGAAGGAGAGGGAGGGAGGCACTTCAGGTCGGAGTTTCTTTCGGGCCGTCCTGCCGTCCTTCCGGCATTTAGCGTCGGTCTGTGGGTTCTTTTTGGCTGTGAAGACTGTGCGCGGAAGAAGGGAGGTATTGGCGTCAGTGGTCGATGGATTGGTGGACAAAGAAACCGACTGACCTACCCTCACCCAAGGCCACTGCCAAGGTCACTGTAACATCCATTTAAGCTGTTAGAGCCATCCAGCATGTGTATACATACACTGTAACCCCCCGGGTTAGTGGGAAAACAGTGTCCCTTTTCTGGTTTTGATTAAGAATTTGAGGGGGAGCCTGGGCTTGGCGCAGTCGGTTAAGAGTCCGACTGCAGCCAGGGTCACGATCTCGCGTGTCCGTGGAGTTCGAGCCCCGCGTCGGGCTCTGGGCTGATGGCTCGGAGCCTGGAGCCTGTTTCCGATTCTGTGTCTCCCTCTCTCTCTGCCCCTCCCCCGTTCATGCTCTGTCTCTCTCTGTCCCAAAAATAAATTAAAAAAAAAAAAAGTTGAGAAAAAAAAGAATTGGAAGGGGCGCCTGGGTGGCTCAGTCAGCTAAGCTTCCGACTTTGGCTCAGGTCATGATCTCACGGTTCGTGAGTTTGAGCCCCACATCAGGCTCTGTGCTGACAGCTCAGAGCCTGGAGCCTGCTTTAGATTCCTTGTCTCCCTCTCTCTCCAGCCCTCCCCCATTCGCCCTCCCTCTGTCTCTCAAAAATAAATAAGGCTTAAAAATAGTTAAAGAGAAATGGAAGAAAGTCATCCACAAAGATTAGGGTGGCACCAATATTCTGGATCAGGTCACCTTTAGGTAGAGGAAACTGCCTGACAAAATAAATTACTGTGTTGTAGAGGGGAAAGCTCTAGTTCTGAGAGGAATGGTCAGCACAGAAGAAAAATGCGTCCATTGAGGGCCAAATTCAGCCTGTGCCGGATCCGAACATACACAATTTAGAACCTGTCCTCATAAAAGCACATTTGGAAGGAGGCAGACAGCTCCTCAGAGGCCCTTCATTTTAAGGACGAGCCAAGAGTGGTACAAGCCGGGAAGGCTCTGGGGCAAGGCTGCCGGGCTGGCTGATGGGACGTGGGCCCCAGAATCGGTCCAGGGCTCCTGGAGCTCAGCTGTGGGGACTCGGGATTTACCCTGCAACCTCACCCCTTCCAGATGGGCCATCTGCTCATTCCATGTTGGCTCTTAGTCTCAGTCACTCTTAGTCTGGTCCTGCCGCTGCAGGACGGTCAGCCCGTTCCTTATGACGGCGGCAGAAGCCTCCTGCCCCAGGACCCTCGACCGCGGCCAGGGCCCTGGCCGCAGGTGAGGTGTGATACAGAACCACACCTGTACTCCATCTGGAAAACATTCCTGAATGAGGAGTGTCACCGAAGGAATGACGATGAAATTATCCTCACGACAGCTCAACTGGCTTTTAAGCAGCTTTGCTGATGAACAAGATTGATCTGATAGAAGATGCGAAAGCAAATTTTCTAGAGTTTTCCCTCCCCAGAAAGAGATTTAGAGTGGGGGAAAAAAAAAAGAAATAAGTGGTTTGAAGATAAGAGGGCTTGAGGGAAGCACTATTGATATTTTTGGAAATCATATTACCATATTGTTGCTTTTTCCGAGGTTATGTCCCTAGTGAAGGATAATTTATTCTTCAAGAAACTTCTTTGACAAGTTTCGCAAGTGAAAGGAGGAGTGCACACCCAGAGATGAGCACGCTTTGCAAACAGCAAAATAAGGCAACTTGTACCCCCAGATAATTAATACATTACGAAATAGCTGCAGCAACATTAAAAGGGCCCCCCTTCCCCCACCAACACACACTAAAAGAAATAAAACCTATATCTGGGCATTTTAGGGCACAGAATAGGAGAGGGCGGGCAGGCACAGGGTTGTAGTGATGGGTACAGAACCGGGAAGGTCCTTTCTTAACATCGGCCAGGGTAGAGGAAGGGGACCTACTGGTGGCCGAACTGTTCCCAGGAAAGGACAGGCTCCGGGTGGAGAAAAGGAGCACACGAGGTCAGACCTGTTCCCTCGCAGAAGCCCCAGCAGCCTGGGACAGGAAGGAGGGGAAAGAAGGAAGGGGAGGAAGGAGCCGCGAAGCAAGAGATCCCGAGCGAGCACGGCACAGACGTCCACAACCAAGGTGGCCGTCGTGGTGGCAGTGACGTCTGACATTAAAAAGCTCTCGCTGACATGAAAAAGCCAGGACAACGGGCAACACAAAACAAGGCCACTGTGCTTCCAGGTAGCTGAGGCACGTGAGAAAAGCGTGCTCTGGGCTGTGTCTCTCCGGCAGCCGCAGAAGTGGGGGTCTGGGTGAACAGCTTGCCCGAGACAGCCTCTGTGTCGTGTGTGTGCCTGAGTACACGTGTGCGTTCATGGCGGTGCGTCTGTGTCCACAGACTGCCGTTGCCGACGGTCAATTTCAGAAGCCTCAGCGCAGCCTCAGTGTAGCTCAATGGACCTCAGTCAGAGTCCTAACCGCTGGGGCACCTGAGTGGCTCAGTCCGTGGAGTGTCTTCTGACTTCAGCTCAGGTCACGATGATCTCATGGTTCGTGAGTTCAAGCCCCGCATCGGGGGCTCACTGTTGTCAGGGAGAAGCCCGCTCCAGACCCTCTGTCTCCCTGTCTTTGCGCCTCCCCGGCCTGTGCTCTCTCAAAAATCAATAAACAGTTTTTTAAAAAAAGAGTCCTAACTGCATTTTCTGCAGCACCTGGGAAATCTGCTTGCTGTTTCAGAGCCTCAGTTTCCTCAAACGCAAAACACCAACCTGTAGGAATGCTGTGAGCAGCACAAGAGATAAGTTTTACGCAAACACTTAGCGGTATCCTTGGAACACAAGCACTCAATGAACGACATCTAGCTATTAACTGTTAAGAGGGCGGACCTCCCAGAAACTCACCAGCTGAGCTCTGAGAGAAAGCAAGCCCAGAGATGCTTTCTCAAATGATCAAACACAGCAACTACTACTCTTTTTCCAGGATCACTAGAGTGACTTATCAGTGAAGTCCCATTTGGGGAATGTATTTTCTTTCTGGTTCTCTAGAAAACCTGAGCATATTCTATTTATATATTTTGTTACTGGTTTAGAAAAATTTAGAATATTTGTAATTTTAAAGGCCTCCTTTAAAGGACAAAAATGATAATTTTAGGTTGGGACACTGAGCCCAAGATCACATAGTTCAGTTTCAGTATATGTAAGATCGTTTTGCACAAACGAATCATTCAATCGTGTCACTGGTCTCAAAGGGGACCAGACGTAATGAAGAAGACCATCCATCCCATCTACTTTTGAATTTTTCAAAATTCACTGACATACAGGCTTGTAGTCGTAGGTGAAGAACCGCGTCTTCGTATATGAAGTGCACAGCCATAATACAATTTAATAGAACCACATAATATAAAGTGGATATGTATTTGGACTAGAGAATATTAGAGTTTTGAAAAAAGTACATAGAAACCATCTAGTCCAAATTCCCATTTTACATAAACTGGGACCAAAGGTAAAGTGACCTACCCAAGATCACACAGCTAGTTAATGGCCAACATAACAAAAGTTATAGATCTGTTTTGTTATTAGTACAGACCTTATTTATTATTATAATTAATAATAGCAGACTCAGAAAATGGTGTGATTTTATATTTCTAATTTCCAGCCCAGGCAGTAATAGTTACTCTATTCCTTGAGGTCTGACAGGAAGATAATGGGTTCTATATCAAAAGCTGAGGAATTAAAGAGTGATATAACCAGAAAGCACGACGGGTAGGGTATCCATGATAGGCAATTGCTCAGACATGGCCGACACCCCTAGTGAACTAAAGTCTTGGCAATATGTGATATATTTAAAATAAATCTTTGGCAGACATATTCTTTTTCCTTAAAATTATTAGTAGCCTAACATAATTTATAGAAAGCTCTTTGTATATTGGATTGGCAATATTCAAGGTATCCTATGCTTTCTTATTCTTTTGGTGATGGGGAGTTGAGACCTCCGTTCCAAAAGAAGTAAGTTATATCTAACGTACAGTTTACCATTTCTTTTTTTCTTTTTTTTTTTTTTAAGTGTATTTATTTTGAGAGAGACAGAGAAAGTCAGTGAAGGGTACAGAGGGAGAGAATCCCAAGCAGATTCCTCACTGCCACGGCACAGCCCGACACGGGGTTTGAACCCATGAAGCTGTGAGATCGTGACCTGAGCCCAAACCAAGAGTTGGATACTTAATGGACTGAGCCACCAAGGCACCCCCAGTTTACCATTTCAATGAAACAACTGTGTTTAATGTTAACCAGCATTCAAATGAAAAGTATGACTAAAATTTGGAATATTTCCAGGCATACTAAAGAAATACACTGCTGTTAGTGCTCCATTTTTAAAAATACAGTTTTATTTTATTTTTTTAAAGATTTGATCTTTAAGTAATCTCTACATCCAACACAGGGCTCAAACTTACAAACTTGAGATCAAGAGTCGCATGCTCTACCCGCTGAACCAGCCAGGCTCCCCCAAAAGATAGAATTTTAGAAAAATGGGGGCACCTAGGTGGCTCATTCAGTTAAGCATCTGACTCTTGATTTCAGTTCAGGTCATGATCTCATGGCCATGAGATTGAGCCCATGTCAGCTCCACTCCGTGTGGGGTCTGCTTACGATTCTCTCCCTCCCTCTCTCTCTCTGCCTCTCCCCACTTGAGTGTGCAGGCCCAGCTCTCTCTCTTTCTCTCTAAAATAAAATAAAATAAAATAAAATAAAATAAAATAAAATATCATTTTTTAGATCATAGTCTACCTTCTCCAACTAAAAAAATATACAGGTATTTGAGTGAGGATAAAAAGGGGCATAATTAAGGAATGACCTTATTAGAATCTCAACACCATGCTGTCTCTGAGAAATGGTTAGCAATACAATCCATTTTCCTAATTCCAATATTTTACATCAAGGGAGTATTTTTTTATTTTCAAAGGAAGGTCACTGTCTTACTCTTTCACAGAGTAACAGAAACCTTGGTTTTAAGATGAAAACCGAGGGGCGCCTGGGTGGCTCAGTCGGTTAAGCGTCCGACTTCAGCTCAGGTCACAATCTCGCGGTCCGTGAGTTCGAGCCCCGCATCAGGCTCTGGGCTGATGGCTCAGAGCCTGGAGCCTGCTTCCGATTCTGTGTCTCCCTCTCTCTCTGCCCCTCCTCCCCCGTTCATGCTCTGTCTCTTTCTGTCTCAAAAATAAATAAAAAACGTTAAAAAAAAATTAAGATGAAAACCGAGATTATACAACTAAAGAAAAAGGTATAGAAAGAGTCTAAAATCTGAAAAAGGTTTTTTTGTGTTTCATTTTTGCACTGATCATGTTTGTGCATTCTTTTCAACATGTCCTTTTTTTCTTACTTCCAGCTTGTTTACCACCCAGGAAAGCATCCGTGCTCTTGATGGAGTTGTAATCTCCCCTTTTCGTCCAGAACTGCCGCTTTGCCCAACCGGTAGATGCAGAGAACCTACTGGCAGGTATACTGGGGCCGGCTCTCCTGCAATTCTTTCTTTTATAAACAAGAAGAAATGGCTGCCTGAATTATTAATATGAACATGAAATAACAATATGATTTCCCATATCTTCCCTGAGATTCTATTTACTTTGGTTATTTGGATTGTTGTTTTAAGCATAAGACAACAATAAAAACAACAACAACAACAAAACGAATTCCTGTGCTGTGGAATCCAAACCCAGCAACCAAGCTTTTCTAGTTGCTACTATTCATCGGTAGCATTTAACTACACAGCATGGCTCACGCTGTTGCGACATTCAGCCTTTTGCGCTGAATAAATTCCTGTCACCAGTGAGGTTCATGAATAGGATTATGAGTCTTGACTTTGCAGTAGCATTTTTAACGAAGGCCGGGGTGGAACTTTGCAAAGGGCATTTTGCAGTAAGAATAACTTAAAATGAAATATTTAGCCAATCTACTTATTAAGATGAAATTTGGGAGTCTAATTTAAACCATTATTTTGTAACGAGTGCCCTCTCCTTCCCTAATGCGTCCACTTTTGTCATAACACTGGCACCCAGTAGGCACTTAGATTCTCTTCCTTCACGTCCCTGAGTGGCATTTTGTGTGCGCCTGCCTCTCTCCTCAGCAGGGGAGCACCGTCAAGTGCAGCTTGATGTCACGGCCTCATCGGTTTACGAGAAAAGAATGAACTCATCAGTAAATCTGAATCAAGAGCCCTGCAACATAGAAGACAGGACAGAAGCAATAGCATGAAAGGAGAACACTTTTTGCTAAACAAGTATTTTCAGGAGGCATGTACATTACCCATGGTCTAGGAGTTTCGTACGTTGGGTAAGCAGGAAGGAATAAAAAGATTTAAATAACAATTTGAGAACGTTGAAATTGAAACCTGGGACTTATTGACTTCGGGAATTTTTTTTTTCCCTAGGACAATTTCAATATGAGCAATTTTGCTGACACTGGTTTTGCATGTGTGTCTCTGTGAACTAAATGCTCTTGTAAGCACAGGTTGAAATGCTTTTTGTGAGGTTGCACATCATTGGGGGCAAGGGGGAAAGTTGAGCGTGGCATGATTCTAGCCTCTGGAACATGAATGTACTTACTAATGACTGTCAGAACAAAAGAAAATCATCCTCTTTGTGTTTGAGCATATCAAGTCAGTGAATGGTCTTCTTGAAGTTAGTGTCCTGAAATGAAGCATTTTGACCACGCGATGCCTTCTGACTCTTTGCAACCACCAAATTGAATCTAGCTCTGTGAAATCCAATTGACTGTACTTCAGTGCCCAGGTCCTGGGATTCTCTCTCACCAGGAAATATACTGCACAAGATATACTACCTTCACGACAGGTTCCACATCTAACAGGCAACTAAGATTGCCTGATTTTCCATGCTTATGATTTCCTCAAATAACTCTAACTATCTCAAATGGCTTCATTCTTCCCCCAAATTGCAGAGAACTGTTAGTACAGGTGATACAGGAAACAGGTCTCTGCTACCATATGAACTTCGGGAAAAAGAAAAAAAGAAAAAAAAAGCCATGCTGAGCTATTGATTACACTTGGCTTACTTTGATAGAGTAAATAGATCCTATAAACAAGGTTAGCAAAATTAATCTTAAGGCTCCTGGAATCATTAGTAAAACCTGCTATCCTATTGCGTATGATGAAAAACATTTTTGGAATATTTGGAAGTAATTCAAAGGTATACCCTCATTCAACGATGAACAACTGCACAAAGATATCTAAACCTGTGGACAAATGCTTCAGAAATTGGATTTGGGTGAAAGACCCAAAGAACACCTTCATAGCAAGAAGTGGTTTTCTAGAAGTAGTCCCATCACCTCGTGCAGGGGTGAGAGCGTGTTGAGGTTGCCCAGCTAGGACTTTTGAGGAGGACAGCAATGGTGGAGGAGAACTAAACTCTAACACAATGTCAAGCTGGCGATTAGCAACGCAGAGCAATTATCAATGACGAGTCAGAAACACGCTGAAAAGGACAAATGTGTTAAATACTCCAGTGGTAACTGCAGTGGGGATCTTACCAGAGATAGGAAGAGAGAGAGAAAGGATGGGATTTGCAGCTGTTCTGGCTGAAAAGAATCACCTAACTTCACACATGGAGGAGGGGGATCGGCGAAGCACCAGGACCGCTCTGGAAATTTTCTCAAATTGATTTTCTTCAATACAGAGATAAATAAAATATGACTAGATCGGCTCTGCTATAATATGGCTCATTTGGGATGCTGTGAATTATTTATTCCTGACTGTACCCACTCGGCATGTTTATTCACTAACCTTTTAAAGCCATCTCATAAAATGGTGCAAACTTTTCTGAAACTGATTTATTTGGGTAGGCATGCCTCAGGACTAGCTTCTTTGCTCTCCTGAAAGATTTTTGTGTATGCATCCATAAAGGGGATCATACGTTTAGGAAGTGCCCTACACAGAGCAGCAGAGCAGTCATGCGGCCATTTGGACTGGCCCCACAGGAAGGCCACGTAGGCCTTCGGTGATGAAACTGACGACTGCTTTCTTTAGACTCGGTTGTCTTCCAAAACAACCTAGGAAGTAAAATTCACTCGTTCATCCTACCTTAGTGCTTACTATGTGCCTGATGCTGGGCATATGTTGGTGACAAGTCAGGCAAGTTCCTGCTCATGTGATAACTACAGCAGAGCAGAAGATTGCAGACATTAGACCGAAGTGGCACAAAGAAAGTCAGCGTGTAACTACGCATTGTGACAAGGGCCATGAGAAGAGACGTGGGCTGCTCTGAAGGAGGAAGGCGAACAGAATTCTTTTGGATTTGGGTGTTCAGGGAAGCCTGTTTGATCAAAAGGCACTTTATCCTACTGAGAGACAGGTAAGAGGAATTCATTAGGAGAAGAGTAGAGGGAAAGGTGTGCCTGGCAGAGGGAAGAGCCCTGAAGCACCTGTGGCGATCTGGAGGCACACGCCCACCTGCAGATACCGTGATGTGAAAGGAGCTCACAGACTCAGCCATGGTATGGGCCAGACAGAGGCTGGGGGCCCTTCCAAGGGCTGAGGCTTTCTCCCAAGGTCACTGGGGAAACAACCACTGAAGTGTTTTAAGGCAGAAGATGATGTTTCCTTCATTGCCTTGTAGAGAATAGATCTGAGCAGGGAAGAAACAGAAAATCCATTCAGAAGGCCATTCAATTGGTCCAAAGAAGAAGCAGCCGTGATTGGGGCCAGATGGTAGCTTCAGAAGGCAGATGCACGGAGGTGCAGCACACTGAGACGGGAGAGGACAAACTTTGAGGGGAAAGACCGTGAGTTCTGTTAGAGACATTTAGTTTGAAATCCCCATTAAGTATTCAAGCGACGACAGGGAGTAGGAAGTTGGATTTACGAGCACGAAAGAATGACCATATTTGATAGAGGAAGGAGAACCAAGACAAAAACCAAAACAAAACTGAGCAGTGGGTGAGATGAGGGGAAGGAGGAAAGAGGAATCCGGGCAAGCGAGGAAAGGAGGGCATCGCCCACTGCGTCTTGCTCTGAAATGTCTGAAGACTCCTCTTTCAGGTCCTGACTGGCTTCCGCAAGAAGAGTTTCAGGAAAGTAATGGAGGCAGAAGCCAGCTCCGAGTGGGTTGAAGAAGGACAGGGAAGGAAAGAGGCAGAAGCAGTGAAGGGGGCGGTGCCGCTGAGTGCCGGGGCCAGGGAAGAAAAGGAGAGCCGTGGCTGAGTGGGTCAAAGGAAGGTGTATTTGTCATCTTGGTTTTTCTGTTCCATTTCTTAGAATGAGGCTAGGGGACTACAGAACTCTATATAACTACTCTTGGAATAATCTCGGGAGGACACAACTGAAGAGTCAGGGAAGAGGTGAAAAACAATTGAGGAGCAAAAGCCCTGAGGTGTTGAGGGACTGAGCTCTGGAGCAGGGATAGAAGGACGGGTCCTGAAGAGGCAGATATTTCCTCTGGTATCAGGTGCAGAGAACATGCGGAAAGCATCACCCTGACGCTCTTTCTCCACAAGACTTGGAAAAAAAAATTGATTTTAATTTTTCCGAATTCCTAGAGCCATGAATATTGGAAGCCATTTAATAATGTTAAAGGATGCCTAGCCATGAACATGATTATGTTTTGAGATACTAAAGTCCTATCAGCCAACAAAGCAATTATGTTTCCTGACTTGCTGACAATACCATTTAAGAACGCTCAGATTCTGAGTTTATCCCACCAATTATTCCTCTAAGGCAAAAAACCCAGGGCTCTGTGTTTTATTACTTCTATTTATAGTAATAAAAACTCAACCCACAGATTCAAATAAACACACAGAATGCAATGAAGCGAAATGAACTAGCTTAAAATGCATTACTAAATAACCCTTCACAAATGGATTCCCCTCGGCTTTATGTCCATGCATATGCCGCTAAGTGCTCAACTCAAGGACACTCCCATCCCAGCGGCCTGGTCCAAGGACAGCAAGCAGAGGCCTAGATCAGCACTGCATGCCATGATCCACCCAGAGCCACTGGGGTCCCAAAGAGTTTCTGAGAATGTCTATTAGCTTCTGTAAGTTCACCTCGGAAATCGAAAGTCCAATAGATTCATTTACTCATTCATTCATTCAACAAATATGTATTGACCATCTGCTATGTGCCACGCATGGTCCTAGGTGCTGGGAACACTGTGGAAAATAAAGCATTCCTTACCCACAAAGAGCTTTCATGAGGTGACAAAAAGAAAGACTAACCAGGGGAAGCCACTCAATGTATACATAGAATGTGGTTGTTTCTCACCACCTTCACTGCTATCCTCCCCCCAGTTCAAGCTGCCACCAAATCTGACTTAAGATTATTACAATAGCCTCTTAGCTGGTCATTCAGCTTCCTGGTCCCTCTATGGTCTCTTCTCCTCAGAGCAGCTACAGAGGGGCTTTCCTTTTCTTTTTTTAATTTTTAAGAGAGAGGAAGAGAAACAGAGGGAGATGGAGAAAGAAAGTGCATGTGCAAGTGGGGAGAGGGGCAGAGAGAGAGGGAGAAAGAGAATCTTAAGCAGTCTCCATGCTTAGCACGCGGCCGAGGCAGGGCTCGATCCCACGACCCTAGAATCATGACCTGAACTCCTATCCAGGAGCCCCGAGAGAGACTTTGCAATTACTAAGTCAGATCATGTTAAGGCTCTGCTCCAGACTCTCGGATGGCTCTCCAACTTACATTATGAATGAAATCTAAACTCACATTTACAACGGACAAGGCTGCACCATCTCTGGCCTTGTGTGTAGATTCCAGAAACGGCTATGATGCTTTGCAATTCTTCCCATCAAGGGGTGGAGCCAATTCCCCACTCTTTGCATTTGGGATTGGCTGTGAGACCTGTTTCAACCAATAGAATGTGGCTGAAATGACTTGGCCATGTGAGCAAGCATCCAGATGTGGATCGGACACAAGCCATCTCACCTGAGGTTTCCGGTCAGTACCAGCTTCCTGGCAGCTGCCAGAGACACATGAGTGAGCCTAGTCAAGACCGACATTAGAACTGCCTAGCTGAGCTCAGTCAAACTGCCAACAAGTTAGCGGCTAACTTTGTGTGCCTCTGAGCATGGAATGACTCACGATGAGGGGTCTGGGAATGGTGAAAAGAATCAATGATAAGTTGTGAGGTGAAGGAAGTAGAAAAAGAAAATGAGGACCTGGTACGTAGAGACTGGGGCCTCAGCATGAGAGAAGCCAGCAAGGGCAGGGAGGGAAAGAAAGGATAGGGCGTTGGATGGCCACCGTTGATGGAGACACTTCTGGAACTTATTTCGGCTACGGAAAAGGAAGGCTAGTTCACACAAAGCTCACCCCAAGTTGTCTCAGTAGTCTGAACAAAAATCACTTCTCAGGGTGCCTGAATGGCTCAGTCTGAGTGGCCAACTCCTGGTTTCAGCTCAGGTCATGACCTCATGGTTCGTGAGACCAACCCCCCCCCCCCCCCCAGCCCAGGCTTTGTGCTGACAGCACGGAGCCTGCTTGGGATTCTCTTTCTCCCTCTCTCTCTCTCTCTCTTCCCTTCCTCCACCTGTGCTCTCTGTCTCAAAAATAAATCAACATTTTTTTTTAAATTACCCCTCTTCCTTATGAATCCAGGAGAGGGCGGAACCGTGAGTCTGGGGGCAAACAACTGTCAATGACGTTTGACATGAGACAGAGAGTTGAATCTGGAGCTGAGCATAATGGATGATGGGAGACATGCAGGGAATATAAGAGTATGTTTTCTAGAAGTGAAGCCAAAACCAGAGGCACAGCCTGCTATCCCACGTGCTCTATTAGTAAAGATTTCTACCTCCCACAGGGAATGATGAAAGACGCTGCCCCGAGGAACCTCACAGCTAGGCACTTTAGGGTAAGTAAGAACAGGCACTTTGGTGTGTGGGGCTTGTCCCCAGCCTGTTTGGTCTTAGTTGCATAGTCAAATTAAAATATAAGGCAGCCATGATTCTTGGAAATGCAGTCACCAATTCAGGGCAACCGAAGTCTCAAGAGAACCTAGATGGCCTAATGCAAATTTGTAGGCATGGTGAGAACTATAAGGTTTATAAGACCTTCAGACAAGTTCCGAGCACATGAATGAAACCGGTCTGCCCTATTCAAACGTGATTTGAAACTATCTTTGTAGAAACAGTGTAAGAGACTTGTCTCCGTATTATGTATATTACCCTTTGAAAAGGTCTTGGTAATTATCACGGGTTTACATCCGAGGTTGCCATATTTCCTAGGCCCAAGGAGCCCTTAGTAAGACGGTAAACTTTCTCACGAAGCTCCTAGTCAAAAAGAAATTGCTTAAAGTCCCGCTTATTAAATAGCTGGTCCAGACAACTAATAAGTATTTATTCCCTAACTTAGTAGCCATTTGAAAAAAAAATAATACAGGTAAGTGTCATTATTAAATGACTATAAATACTTGTTATAGACACGTGACCCTGCTGCTCGGTACTGTACCTCTCAAACTTTAGACTGAAATAAGACGCTGTCACTTCCATTCCCTGTTCCACCTGGGCTGTCGAGAAGCACTTACATTTTATCACAGCAAATGCGGAAAATCTAGCTTCACAATGCATGACAGCATCAAACGGAATGTGCAAGATCTAATGTTGAAACCTGAAACCGGAAGCTACTTCGAACAGTAATTCACCCAGTGCCCGACAGGTGGCGTTGTATTTTCCTTGACATTTTAACAGTACCTGGTGGTGCCCCTGGGAAGTCACAGGAAGTAAGTTTCCGAGCCAGGAATTTATAGAATCATTAGTTTTTATCTAGTCCACAACAATGCACTTAGGGGCAAGATTCTTAATTAACAATGGAAGATACAAATCCACGTTTCTAAAACTCACTCACTTGCTAGGTTCTCGGCTTTTTGTCAGATATGATTAGATTTGTTCTTTCTTTTTTTTTTTTTCTGGAACTATGACTGAACTAGTACTAGGAATGCCAGCTTGGCCATGTTCTTATTGTCTGATTAGGTCTCCATTATTATAATTTCCTTCAATCCAAAGTTTCTTGGCAGGAATATTTTTCAGTCTCTTGCCAGTTATGTGATGGGTGAAGTGGAGTTGAAAGCATGTATTGTAATCTGCAATATCAGCTCCTCAGGGCCCTGATAGCAGCGATATGTCACATGACCCTGAAACGCAATACGTGTGTGGTGTGAGGGGGTGCCGAGAACTCGTTTTCTGGAATACTGCTGAGGGTACCTTCCTGATCATCTCATGTTGGAATTGGGCACTGGCACAGACACCAACTGTGTATTAAACACTGGTAAAGCTGCTGTTGTGCACTGGGGATCATATATGCAACTCTTTAGAACTGGGACGGCATGCGGTCCCTAAGAGATTAACATTTTCTTGGAGCCCTCAGTGCTGTAAAGAGTCCCCAGAATGGCCCTCTGCCACGTAATTTTTAAAGCATGGAATCGCTCTCTGGCAATGCTTGGGCTGCCATGAAGACTCTAGTCCCGAGTCTGGCATCCAGGGATGGATTTGGAGTTTATAGGAACTGGATATCCATGGCTACCTCTCAGCTGTGAACCCTGGCTGTCCATAGTTCACGCTGACCACGGCTTCATTACAACACCAAAGGGACCCGTGTCAAGAGACCCAGCATATGTGGCCTGATTATGAAGAACTCTAACTACACCTGCTCGATGAGAGAGAGAAAAGCCACACAAGTAAGTCAGCAGAAATTTAATACAAATCGCTTTCAGGTTCAATTGATAAACACCAGTAGGCCTGAGGTAACCCACGTTTTTACTTTTCTCCATGAGAAGAAAGTCACAGCCAGAGACCTGATGCCCCTGAAATCCGTAGATACCAAGTCAACGTGATGAGAATTTCCTCGCTCTGATTTGTGAACATAATGCCTTGCTTGCAAATCTTGAGAAAATAAGCATTATGAGTGTTCATGGTGAAAGATTCAGAGAAATCCTTTAACTTTACAGTTGTTACTTTGGGTTTCTTAAATACACATCACCCCAACTAATAGTTACTATGCACGTTAGGTATTGATCGTAAACTGGTGCTTCAAGGAGAAATTGCTAATGAGGGAATAATGTAACGTGAAACCATGTAAGGTTTTAAGTTGGGGGGTGTTGGATGGAAGGGACACACAGAGATCTTTGACATCTAATAAAAGGAGAATCAGAAATTAAGACAAATTATTTTCTCATTTGTACTGTGCTCACCAATTCCATGAATTCACATGCCAAGAATGTACCATATAAACACCGCTAATTAACAACTAAATCATTTACAAGAAAATGTTGGCAGATAGACTAATTTTTAACACATGAATTATTTTGTAATTTATTTCAAATTATAATACTTTGCATTTGGATTTAAGTTTTTAGTTGCAAAGCCCCGATTTGAGAGCATTCTCATTGTTAAAACAGCTACTTTTCTCAGTGCCTTGTGTAGACATTTTACAAATAAGAACTAATTACTTATAAGAATGGGGGAAAATCGAGGCGCCTGGGTGGCTCAGTCGGTTAAGCATCCGACTCTGGTTCAGGCCATCATCTCGTGCTTCACAAGTTTGAGCCCCCTGTCAGGCTCTGCGGACAGCTCAGAATCTGGAGGCTGCTTCGGATTCTGTGTCTCCTTCTTTCTCTGCCCCTCCCCCGACTCACACTCTGTTTCTCTCTCTCGTTCAAAAATAGATAAAACACTAAAAATTTAAAAAAAAGAATGGGAAAAAAATAGCATTGTATGGTACATTTCCTACGGCAAGGAAAGCGAAATTATATATTCTCCCTCTGGACTTCTCTTTGGTCCTAAATATTTGGTTTCAAATATTCAGAATTTCTCTTGTCGGAGAAATGTGGAGTTGAGATTCTAGTTACAGAGCTGAGATTCTGAAAGTACTGACATTAAATCAATTTGTCATATTACCTGTTCCCCATAATACCCTTCATTGTTTGTTCCAACTGTAAGAAATGGCATCTTGCAAAGGTCCTGCTTTGGTTAGCATCTGCTTGTAATAGGCATGAACATTTTACAACGAGTCAAATTAAAAACTTGATTAAAACATTAATATTTCCTTTAATTAGTATTTGGGAGGGATATTTTTAAAGGACCATAAATCTTTAATAACATAAACCTATCGGGGTGCCTGGGTGGCTCAGTCGGTTAAGTGTCCAATTTCGGCTCAGGTCATGATCTAACGGTTCTGTGAGTTCGAGCCCCGCATCAGGCTCTGTGCTCACAGCTCAGAGCCTGGAGCCTGCTTCAGATTCTGTATCTCCCTCTCTCTTTCTGCCCCTCCCATGCTCACACACACTCTCTCTCTCTCTCAAAAATAAATAAACACTAAAAAAGAAAAACAACATAAACCTATATACTTACATTATCTCAACTCAGTAAAAAAAAAAAAAATCTCCCCTGGTTCTTCCAAATAATGAATAATGTAAATAATTAAAGTGCATAATATTTAAAATTAGATCATTAAAGTAGCATATCTAGAGTAAACTGGTTAAACATTTCACAGGACATGGTGAAAATTTGTAGGACAACAGGAATTAATGGAGGCTGAGTGGGGGCTGAGTATTCAGTTAACAGTTGGGTAAGGAGTCCCAACTCACTCTAGGTTATGTTCATCGTTGGGATTCAGGCACATACTCCTCAAATATCCTGCCTTTCTTTGCATTCAGGTTAGAGCCATGTGACTTAGTGGCCAATAGGATATGAGTGACCAGATGCCAGCCACACCAGGCCTAGCCATAAAGTCATCTTATGTGTTTATCTGTCTCTTTTCCTTCCCTTTCTTTGCAAACGTATGCTCAAACCCAGCTCCTAAGACCCATAAGCTAGTGTGGCATGGGACGGGGGGGGGGGTAGGGGAGGAGAGGCAGTGTGCCAAACACTCATCATTCGCCCCTCCAGATCTCATTTCTGTCCTTTCCTCCCCTGTTCTTTATGAAACCGTATTAGCTCCCCTGCCGTCTGGCTCCTGGATGGATGGGGTCAATGGGAGGGACCTGGAAGAAGTCAGAGGGCAGAAGCGGAGAAGTCAGAGTATCTGCTCCCCCCCTGCTCCCTCCCCATCTGATCAGGAACATGGCAGTGGCTCCATTCTGCTATCCTGAGCTCATCTCCTCTGCAACAGCTACAGCTCCGAAAGCACTCTGGGAACTCTCCACCTCCTACCTCTTTTTGGTTCTCCTGACCCTGTCCATCCCCCCCACAAAACCCACTGAGTTATCCACCTGTTTCCTACCAGGGCTGATGCAGGCTACATGTAATTTCAAAGGCTAATATCCTTATTGAAATTTCAATAAGACCCGACACAAGGCAGTACTATCGGGCAATGCTTGCCAAGCAGAGAAAGTAAGGATTTCCTCTTAGTCAGACTCCAGGCACAACGCAGCTTGACTAATGTGCAGGCCAACAGAAACAGCCTGCCCGGTGCATCTGATCTCTAGTGGATGACTGGGCAGTACTCATACCTCTGGGGGGGGTGAAGGGACGCCGGAAACAGCGCCTATCTGCAGGCAGTCCAAATGTGGGCACAAGAGGCTATATCTGGGTACTTCTGCACAGCTTTTCAAACTGCTGAACAGCCATTAACTGCCAAGGCACACTCAGGCCCAGTGACAGTCCCTGGGGATACCCAGAAATATACAGGAAAGAGTATGAAGCCACTTGGGGTCCCATTATAGGAAGGAGAGATGAGAGCCAGAAAAACAGAATCAAATGCTCTTGATTTCAGTCACCACCTATGTAATTCTAAGCTGATGTGGCCTGAGAAGATAATCTTTCCTAGAGAAGGTGGTGTAGGGAAAGTCTCTGAACAAAGAATGTGCCCTAACAAAAGAAATAACCTCCTTGCAATGAACTAGAGTTCACTGGTTATATGCCAAACTGTGTGTGTGTGCGTGTGTGTGTGTGTGTGTGTGTGTGTAAAAACACCACTTTCCAATGCGTATTTCAGAGCTCATAAAAAAACTGATCCAATATTCAAACATTTTGAAAAAAATGTGAGCAAGCTTGGCCATCTGTTCATACAAGTGATTCATAAAACATCAATTCCAGATGGATATCTAAGCCTCAGATATTCATTTTTGTGCCTTGTTGTTTTCATTTACAAAATAGTCTCTTTTATTTTGTATGTAAAACCCCTCCCCTCTCCACGTTTATGTCTTTACACAAAGAAGTCCCATTAACCCTTGACTGGCAAGCATTGATTAGAAAATAAGCTCTTTTAAAAATTATTTTATAGAGAGAAACAGCATGAGTGGGAGAGGGGCAGAGGGAGAGAGAGAGATAGAAAGAGAGAGAGAGAGAATCCCAAGCAGTCCCCACCCTCAGTATGCAGTCCAACTGGGGGCTGGATCCTATGACCCTGGGATCACGACCGGAGCCGAAATCAAGAGTCAGGCACTCAACCAACTGAGCCACCCAGGCGCCCCGAGAAGACGAACTTTAATATCATCATGCAGTCCTTTATGTGGCAATGCAGAACTTATAAACTGTTCGCCACAGTTCATGCACTTGGCATGTGATTGACATGAGCTGGTTCTCCACTGCTTATCTTGGCACACTACTTTTTCTCATTTCTGGAGTCAGATGTCTTGCTCATATAATAGTATATGTCACACTGTCCAAAGACATGTATAGGTATTTAAAGTTGTGGAATAGCTAGGAATGTTTTCTATTATTTTCACACTACTACCAATGTTTCTTTGGTTATATTTTCATGATATGGCTCAGGAAAGCTTTTTCTAGCACATACTTTCTTTGGGCCCTTCATTTTTTTTTTCTATAAAGCAATGTATTAGAATAAACAATTTTTAAAGTCACCGTTTACAAGGGGAAAATTTAGTTTTTAAGTCAAGTGTTTTATATTGAAATAGCTACGTCAAATTTAATTTTACTTAATATAAAGATGGCCCAATAAAGACATTTAAAATATTTATCTTAGGGTTATTTTACATTCACATTATGTCCTCAGTAAATTATTTTTCAAACAACTCGCTGGTTCAGCAATATTTTATTTTTACATTAAGTCTCAGCAATTCCAAAAAAGGTTTTATAAAAGTTAAATGTAGAATTGAATAAGATATTTGCATTGCTCTGCTTGAGGGTTTTTTTTTTTTTTTATTCCAGGTATTTCAATAGAGAATGAGTGATTTCCAATGGACATTCATTCCACTGGGCTACATAATTCGTCTTAAGGTGATTTTATGACACCTGTCCCCACCTACTTTTATCTTTACATGGCACTGTGGATATGTTACAGAATGAGGAATGCCTATCAGTGAGATAAGGACCAAAAGAAAAATAAATCAAAATAAAAAAAGAGCATGCAGTCAAATTTGTGCTATGAAATCCAATATGGCTAATGGCTAAAATTTCCATGCCTCCTCATTTTTAGCATTTTAAGATACATTTCCTTTGCAAATAATAGACGTAATATTTCATCAGTTACAGAGCAAATGAGAGGTAACTATTTATTGTTCCCAAGATTTTGTCTAACTGCAATATGTAAATACAGGTAAAATCACATGTTAATAAATTCAATAATTATATGTAGCTTCAGTTTCAGAAATGTGATCTACTTTTCAGCTAACAATTCATATTAACTGTGGTACAGATGAAAATTCCATAAATTCGGGGCGCATGGGTGGCGCAGTCGGTTAAGCGTCCGACTTCAGCCAGGTCACGATCTCGCGGTCCGTGAGTTCGAGCCCCGCGTCAGGCTCTGGGCTGATGGCTCGGAGCCTGGAGCCTGTTTCCGATTCTGTGTCTCCCTCTCTCTCTGCCCCTCCCCCGTTCATGCTCTGTCTCTCTGTCCCAAAAAAAATAAAATAAAAAAACGTTGAAAACAAAAAAAAAAAAAGAAAATACCATAAATTCTAGGAGATCGACACACACATATAATAGTGTGTTCATATTTTTATTAAATATTTATTAACCATTAGCCCCTGTTTCTAGCCAAGGAAGATCATAAGCTCTTCAGTGAGATTGAATGTGCACAGACCTTGAACTTAAATACTTCTGCTATGCTAAATATGTTCACAAATTAGAATATTGTGGTACAAAATGTCGTGCCTGTGATACTTAGGCATTAGAAGTGGTTTTGTTGTTTTGCAGGTTTATACAGACCCGTGGGCTGTTAGGGAATACAGTCAATGCAGGGATGCTACTAGACAGAGGACAAATCACTCTTTGGAAAAGAAAACCTCCTTGGTTCTGGTTAGATAGATAGATAGATAGATAGATATAGATATAGATAAATGTATATATATATATATTTCCTGATGATGATATTCATGAAAGAAACAGATATAAAAGGTCAAAAGGCAGTAACATTATCATAGATGGAAACAATCAAGAAGGCACTATTAAAGGACATCAGAGATGCTGACCATATGCTCCTAACTTGTAGTTATTAGGGTAGAAGACAATCGTCACCACTCACAAATCAACCCAGTATCACTTCCAGAGTTGGAACCAGAAGCTGATGACAGCCTATCTCCAGATATGTTTAAGAGACACCACATTTTCCCTGCTCATTGAAATTCACTTCCTGAATCCTTTCCTATCTGGCAAAAATTTATTTTAATCCATATGCCTGAAGGCTCATGTTAATTTACCATGCAAATATGATCTGCTGGATCCTTCATTTGAAATAGATGAAATAACGATGAATATTTACACATGCCTTTAAAAATGCATTTTAGAACCAGCAGTACCTTCATTATTCCACTTAACAAGGATAGCATGAAGAGGTAAATAGAAGGGAGGGGCAAATTAACATGAATCCACATGTAATATTAAGGCAAGTGCCTCAACGGTCAAAAGTAATTCTTTTTAAAAAGTTCAAGGGGCATGTGGATGGCTCAGTCAGTTAAGCATCCTGATTAGGGCTCAAGTCATGATCTCACGGTTTGTGAGTTCAAGCCCCACATCAGGCTCTGCAATGACAGTGGGGAGCCTGCTTGGGATTCTCTCTCTGTTCTTCTCTCTGTCCCTCCCCTGCTTATGCTCTTCTGTCTCTCAAAATAAATAAACTTAATAAAATAAAATAAAATAAAATAAAATAAAATAAAATAAAAAGTTCAAAATTCTAGGGCACCAAGCTGGTTCAACCGGTAAACCGTGTGACTCCTGATCTCAAGGTTGTGAGTTCAAGCCCCATGTTGGGTATAGAGATTACTTAAAAATAAAATCTTAAAAAAAAAAGGTTCAAAATTCTAATCCTAATGGAGATAATTCCTAATTAATTTGTAAGGAAGAAAGCGAACGACCATCATGGAACACATAGTATTTGGTTCAGTAAGTAGTAACATAATCTCCATCAGAATTACCTTGTACGGAGAAAGGGAAGCAGAAAATAGCCAATGACAGTTTGTTATGGATGGATTTCTAGACAACAAGAAAGAGATTCTGGAAATAGTTTAAACTTTGAAATATAATAAATAGACAAATGTATAATTATACCAGGAAAACGGTGAAAAAAATTGTACTGTGGGAGTAGCAAAGGAAGGAAAAATATAATCTAAAACAAAACGTAATATTATCAGCAGAGCAACGTGAAGACCTGGGAGGGTAGGTAAACAATAAAAGGCAACAGATTAAGGGGATCTTGGTGTAAATCCTGTTTTTCATTTCCCCACTCTGGAATCATGAATGAATCAGTCCCAACCTTCTTGGGCCCCAGGTTCCTCCGGTTCAACTTGATGATTTATCAGATCCTTGTCAGTTCAAATTTTCTGGGAATGTTGCCATTTCACAAAGGACAACCTAAAGAGAAAGCTCATTTTACTTTGCGCTTAAGAATTGGAATACACATCCTTTTTTTCTCCCCTAAAATATCTACTCAGTTCTAATTTCTGCCAACTTCTGATGTGAGGTATTAAATAGCGGTGATGCGGCACCAGTTAAAAGAGAGCTACAGTAATTAAGCCAGGGATGGCGGAAGGTAGGGTAAAATTCACTGACATCGAAAGATCCGATAAGAAAAGCAGATGTGAAGCCACTGACTGCTTCCTCGAGTACAGTCCAAGCCAGCTACAGAGGATTCCTTTCACCCCTGATCCAGAGCCCCACTGCAGGAGCTCAGAGCACCCCAACTGTGGCTGGGGATGCTACCCAGGGGATATGGGAGAATACAGCAGGGGCAGCTCCTCCCCTCGCCTACAGAGCAGATTAGCCGCCATGTTCGGAACCAAGTAGAAAGTAGTTATTCTCAAGGTGTTTACATGGCCCAAGAGCAAAGAGAATGAGAGGAAATAATGAGCTGAGAAGGAGAAGGGACGAAGTGTGATGAGCAGTCATCTGGATGGCTGATATTATCAATCTTCCGGCCAGTTATGTGTGTCTTACTGGTCCAACTTAGTACCTCTTTGGGGGCTCCATTTCTTGCTGGTCTAGGAGATTCCATTTTGCATCTATCTTTGACTTCTTCCTCCTTAAAGTGACGCTCATAACCTTCCTCCAGTGTCTGGGTTGCCAGAAAAAGATGAGTCAGTGTTGGAAAGCTTGAACATGGAAACCTGGTTGTATTACGAATGCTTTCTTACAAGCAAAGTGCTAGGATATGGAAAAAGTTTGAGTAACAGGCAAATAAGGGGCTGCCTTTGGATGTGGTTGATTAAAATTCAAAGTGTCAGAGGATAATACAGTGTGGTGTGCTAGCCTGGAGATTGAGAGTAGGACAGCTGATGTCTTATGAAGGGAACCCAAAGAACATTTTAGGAGACTTCTTAGAAGCTTCAGAAATATGCAAGAAGGTATCCCCTGCAAAAACTGGAATTAGAAAATAACGAGAGGCAGTCCTCAGATGAAAAGTCAGTGGGAACAGACAGAAACAACCAGCTAGGACAGGGATGAAGATAAATAACTGCAAGGAAATTAGAAGACATAACAGGCCAATCAAAACCCACAGTGCAGGAAACAGTTGGCATTATGAGGAACAACAGGAATTGATGCAATCATCAAAAGCCTCCTGGGGAAAAAAAAAAAAAAAAAAAAAAAAAAAAAAGCTTCCCTGTGCTTGAAAAAAGCAAAATTATTTGTTGACTGTCTCTTGAATACATCATTTTGAAACAAAAGGATGAAGAAATATCCTAAAAATATCCAGTAAAAAAATAAAAACAAAACCCACCACCACCAAGAAACTATGCACCTACTGTGGACAACCAGAAGAATAGGCACAGGTTAAGCACTCCTGCCATTGCCTTTTGCAACGTATCTTTTGCGGTCCTCTCCATCAAGAGGTAAGAGTCCATTTCACCATCCCTTGAATCGGGTCTGGTTCTGTGACTTACTTTTGCCACTAAGAATGTCAGAAATAGCTGTGTACCAGTTCCAAGCCTGTCTTCGAACCCTGCCGTTTGAACAAATCAAGCTAGCCGAGAGACGGAGAGAGAGCCCAGCTATCTTTGTCCAGGTCACCAGAGCTCAGCCAGCCTGCCGGTGCCTTAAATGTAAGAGATCTCGGCGAAAATCAGCAGAAGAGTCTCTCTACCCCACAGTGGACCACAGAGGCATGAGAGAATCCAGCCAAGGCCAGAAGAACACATAGACTACCCAAAGACTAACAAACAATAAGAAAGGATTATCGTTGTAAGCCACTGAGTCTTGGTGGGTTTTGTTACACAGCACGAGCTAACTAATCTACCTAAATTGGAACGAAAAATTGTAACGTGCACATGCACACACACGCATCTGCGAGATAGAAGAATGTTGAAATATTTAAAATGCTTAAAGGAAATAAGCAAAATTCTAATACTCCAACAGATAACTTGGCAAAGATCTCCTTAGACAATTCACAGAAAAAAAATTCATACGGCTAAGAAACATCCACAATCTACTCAACTCTACTGATACGCGATAGACAAATGAAGGCAAAGACGTGTCGTTTTTACTACGTTAAATTGACAACACAATTCAAGACTCATATAAATGTTAAGGCTGGCACAGGCAGGCGGCCACTCAAACACACTCCTTGTGAAAAGGGACTACGGCCCAGCCATCCTCATCAGGCTCACATCAAGTCTTGAGCCTCGAAATGCTCACACTCGTGTTATATTTTTGTACCCCCAGTCTTTCAAAACAAAACACTTAAAAAACAGGGCAACTGGGTGGCTCAGTTGGTTAAGCGTCGAATTCAGCTCAGGTCATGATCTCACGGTTTGGGAGTTCGAGCCCCGTGTCAGGCTCTGTGCTGACAGCTTGGAGCCTGGAGCCTGCTTCGGATTCTATGTCTCCCTCTCTCTCTGCCCCTCTCCCTTTAACACTCTCTCTCTCTCTCTTTCTCTCTCTCTCTCAAAAATAAATAAACATTAAAAAAATAAAAATTAAAAAAAATCACTTAAACAAACCAAAAACCTGGCACCAAAAAAGTCTTCATGCTCATCTATCTATTAACTCTACTTCTTGGACGTTATCTCAATGAAATCTTTATGCATATGTACAAAATTTAATAACACAAGAATTTCAACCATGAGAGAGTGACTACGTAAATTTGGGTATAGCCTTAAAATAGCCTTATCATTTAAAATTTGTGGATCATTACAAAAAACACATGTGAAGAATATTTAAGAAAATGAGATAACATAGCAACATAGAGAGAAAAACTCGATACCAACTTTTAGGTGTTTACAGCATGACTGCAATTTAATAAAATTATATGTGTGTGTATGTATATTTAAGACAAAAGCAAATACAAAGCCATGCTAAGTAATCTTTGTACCTCCAGGATTAGGATTTTGGGTGATCTATCACACACACACAGAATTTTCAAATTCCTTATAGTAAGCATACATTCATTTTATCAGTACAACGAATAAAACATTAAAAAAATTTTTTTGGAAAAAAAAGGGGGGGTGCCTGGGTGGCTCAGTGGGTTAAATGTCTCACTTTGACTCAGGTCATGATCTCGGTGTTCATGATTTCGAGCCCCATGGGGCTCTGTGCTGACAGCTCAGAGCCTGGATCCTGCTTCAGATTCTGTGTCTTCCTCCCTCTCTGCCCCTCCCCCACTTGTATTCTGTCTGTCTCTCTCAAAAATAAGCAAACATTAAAAATTTTTTGAAAAAAATAAGTACAACCAATAAATTCACTTTTTTAATGATTGGTTACAGCTTTGGGTGAATTTAGAGGTCAGTTCTCGACCTGGTGCGTTTTATAATCTTTTCATCAGTGACTACACATTGGACAGTATATAAATTTAACAGCTTTGGGTCCTTTACCAAACCAGGAGACTTTATGAATTCAGAATGACATTGTTAAATGCTGAGGTAACCAGAAATAAAAAGACGAGATGTAAGAGGGACCTCTGTTGGGTCATTAACAAGGATAAGTTAATTACACAATGTAATAGATAACAAGTGTAGGTGTGTCTGAAACAGATCTAGGAGTCAGCAGACCAGAAACTGAACATGAATTAGAAACCTGTGTATAGAATCAAGTACATTATTGAAACATAAAATGACAAGTAAAACATGAGATTAATTCCTCCCCACCCCACTGGTCACATATAGTGTTTTATGAATATCATCTACAATTTTTGGATTCACAATTTAAGAAGAAAGATTCAAAGGAAAACATTATAAATAACAGTATTTCTTCAGAAATGAGATCATGTAGCACCCCTCCCACCCTCCACCCCCAAAAATACTGTTGGAAAGATTTAAATCTTGGGACAGATGAAAAGTAATTATTACACAGCTGGCAATGGCCAGTGGTCTCCACGTCTACATATGGAGCATAAAATGTTCCTTAGAAAGTATGATTAAATTATATAATGATCACGTCATCTCCCTCCCTCAAACCAGCACCATCCTCCAAACCCCAGGTAATCACATTATATCGAATAGGTTCCCCAGTGCAAAGATGTGGGAAAAGATATCAAAGGCAATAAGAATGAAGGAATGGAGGGAGAGTGAAAGCAGAGAGGGAGGAAGAGAGAGAGGTTGGGGGAGTGAAGAAAAGAAAGAAAGAGAGGGAAGGAGGAAGAGAAGGAAGGATGGAAGGAAGGAAGGGAGGGAAGAAGGAAAGAAGGGGGAAAGGAGGGATAAAGAAAGGAAAGGGGGGAAAGGAAGGAGGGAGGGGGCAGGGAGGGAGGAAGGAGAAACTTGGAAAGATCCGAAATAGGAAGAAAGGTGCTCATCTGAAAAGACACAGGGAAAGCAGACATGGTTGTCAATCCTAGCTAGCCATGTCTCTTACCGTGCCTCAGTTTCTCATCTATAAATTAAGTAATATGCTCTTAAAAAATTCAAGGGGAAAGTGGTAGCAGATAGTATATTTGTACAAACGGTGGCTCAAAAAAAAAAGTGAGAGCAAATAGGACAAAGAAAGAAAGAAAGTAGGGAGAGAGAGAGGGAGGGAAGGAGGAAGATGTAATTCAAGGAAATGTTTTGAGAAATAAAGAAACAGATTGAAAGTATACGTTGGATGCCAGAAATGAATTTGATATATAACAACAGACATGAAGTTCGTAGACTTCAGTGATAAAGAACAATCCTCTGGGCAACCAGCTAGGAGAAAGAGATAAATTTATCTCGAAGGGAAAAACATCAGCTAACCTTGGGCTTCTCCCCAGCAACATTCAATATTGAGACATGGCAGAAGGTCTACAAAGTCCTCAGGCAAACAAAGTCAAGAGACAAATAAAAACCCTTAGCAAAATGACTAGTAGTGATCCTTGGCCGCATGTAAGCAAGGAACGAAAGTTAAAGCCACCGTGAGCATCAGCTCTAGAACACAATGGAAATGGCATGTACCATGACCACGTAGAAATAGCGGAGGCAAAGTGTACCAACGGCCTCAACTCTTACAGCCAGGCTAAAAATGCCAGACTTAAATCTGGTGAAGGAAGAGGAGAAGAAATTTAAGTACATTAAAAATATAAAGGTAAATAGAGAATAGCTAAAAATATATAGTATAATCAACTAAAATTATGCGGTAGAAGGAAGGAATAGAAAGTAGAAATAAGTGGAATTATACTTATTTCTTCACGAGCCCTGGGAGGGAGCATAAATAGATACTGTCTAAAGAAATATAATTAACTAAATATATCTATGAAGGTACAGTTATAACGGTTGTTCCTAAAAGAGTTACGCCGTAACAGATAGGAACTTTCCAAATAAGAGGAAAAAACATACAATTAAACTAAGACCATATAATAAAAGTTAATAAAAGAAAGAAAAACATAAAATGATTACAGAATTAAGACCAAACACATCTATTTTATAAATATACGTATTGGCACTGTATTAAGAAATCAAAAAACCTCCAGACTGCTTCTCAAGGGGGGAAAAATAGATGATAGGCTCTATTGAAGAAACACGTAAAATGAAAGTGATGAAGAAAAGTTGAAAATAAACGGCTGGGCAAAGACATGCCAGGTGAGTACCAACACAAACTTGGGAATTCTGATGGAAATTTCAGACACATTGACTTCACAGCAAGTAACTACTTGCAATAAGAAATAGCTACTTTGAAATTGCAGAGGCTGCTGGGGCGCCTGCTTGGCTGTGTCGGTGAAGCAGGTGACTCTTGATCTCAGGGTTGTGGGTTCGAGCCCCACACCGGGTGGAGAAATTACTTAAAAATAAAATCTTAAAAAAATATATTTAAAATTGTAGAGATTGCAAGCCACAACGAGCATCCAACAGTTATAAATATGGCATCTTCGTTTATACAGCAAAACCCATATGAGGTACAAGTGTAAGAAATACAGATGTATTGAAATTTATCTCTTTCTGTAGATGAATGATCACACGAACAAAAAATAAGAATAAAATCACAAGGCTGTTCTGATATATAAATAGAATTCCGTGTCTTAAAACAGAGAATGTGACTTCCTTATAAATCTCCATGGAATATCTTGACACTTAATTAGACCAAAAATAAAAGTTTCAATCAATTATAAAAACAGAAATAAAATAGGGGCGCCTGGGTGGCTCAGTTGGCTAAGCATCCTGACTCTTGATTTCTGCTCAGGTCATGATTTCATGGTTTGTGAGTTCGAGCCCTGCATCAGGCTCTGTGCTGACTGCATAGAGCCTACTTAGGATTCTCTCTCCCTCATACTCTCTCTGCCCTTCCCATGCACTCTCTCTGTCTCAAAATAAATAAATAAACATTAAAAAAAAAGCAGTGAAATAAAAATTCTGCCCATAATGCTATAAAAATTAAAATCTGTAACAAAACCAGAAAATCAAGGAACCCTACCATCTGCAAAACATTTAAGCCTCCAAAATAAACTTGGTGTCAAAAATAAAATTAAAACCAAGAATATGGAATATACAGAAAATAGTAACAATGGGATGCTCTATATCAGAAACTCGCATACAGCTGTGATGTGCTCAGAGGAAAATTCACAGACTAAACTACTTATATGCATCAATAAGAAACCGAGCCTTTTTTTTTCAAGTCAAGAAATCTAAGGCCAATATATGAGATTAAGCCGTTAACTCACCAAAATAAAGAAGAAAAAAATTGAGAATGCAGAAATAACCATAAATTTTTCATGGAATATGTGAATCATAAAAACTACTGGCCTCCAAAATATTATAATAAATGTAAAGCCCTAAATGAATGAATGATGTCATACATAACCAATTACCACAAATGAAACTGCAGTGTTTCAAAGAATAACCCCTCCCAAAATACACCTGACTTAATCAATTTCACAACTGAGACTTCTACAAAACCTTAAAGGGACGGATAATTTCAAATCCATTTACAATACACATAGAAGACGAAGGGAAGGTTTTGATTCTAAAAACACCAGCATAACATCCACGTCAATACCTGAGACAACACATCCACACAAAGAGAAACTACAGACAAATTTCACTTATGTTCTCAACGCAAAAATCTCAAAGTAAATAGACACAAGCTGAATTATGCAATACAATGGGGCTTCTAACAGGCGTGCAAAGAATGTTTAGCATTAGAAAACGTGTCAATATAATTCTTCATATCAGTAAGTAAAAAGAGAGAAGTTGGAGGTTCTCCATTAATGCTAAGGAAGAATGGGACAAAATTTCATAAAATTTAAAATTTCTCCATTTTTTTTTATTTTTTAGACTTAATCACAAAGGAAAATATGGACACATCACCAAGATCATAATAATGAGTAATATAATGAGCATTTATAAAGTGCATATTATATGCCTGGTGCTGCGATGAGTGGATGTGCACCTATTCAAAATTGTTCTTTTCTCCCTTTTTCTAAAGTAATGGCTAAATAAGGCAATGGCAGGGGGGATGAAGGGGACAGCGGACAGAGCCAACACTGTAGGACTCTGGATTTATTCTGAAAGCTGAAGGAATCATCTAGTTGCCAAACCAACAGAAGAAGTAACATCTAAGCTCCACCTCCCAGAATTCTTTCAACCCTGTTGAGAGTACATCTTAGAGACTATATATAAAACACTCTCCTTTTATCTACTAACTGCTGTGTAACACATCAGATGGCAGACACAGTCATTCGGCGTGCACTTATTGAGTGCCTGCTGGGTACCAGATGCTGTTCTAGGTGTTAAAGATATACCAGTACTGATAAATGATCCTCACCCAGCTCACTTTCTGGTCCTAAATCTAAAGGCAGAAAGAATGTAGCAGCATAAACCTTCTTTATTAGTAGTAAACACTCCCCAGATCTCAGGCGCTGAATAAAATAAAAACGAAACATGGCCCTTTCCTAAGGAGCCTAGAGTGTCCACAAAGACGTGAAGGCTGTCTGGAAGCCAATGAACTGCAAATACCCTCCACCGCGTTCCGTTGGCAAAATGAAAGAAGGACGTCCTTGGAAAGTCATCAAATAAAAATGTAAGCGAATCACATCCTTTCAAGGCCAAGGAGCTTGAGATACACTTGTCTACACAGCACGTTCACTTTAATATTTTGAAAAAAAAAATGACATGTTTTTAAAAACCATAACATCTATTTTCCATTCATCTTGAAACTGTGAACTGAAACTCAAGAGCCAAGAAACACATGAAAACAATATACTCTGACCTTGAGCAACAAAAAGCAGCATTGCCTCTTAAAAGTCTATATTGCATAAAGTACTTTCTAGTGTCCAAATACTGCACATTCCTTACCTCGCGGCACAAGGACCCCTACAAGGCGTTCAGCAACCAGGATGTTGCCTAATTGTTAGGGAGATTTTCTTTTCCGTCTTCCTGGAAAATCACTTTAATACAAAGATTTTAAAAGGCAAAACAGAGCCACCCTGTGTTTTCCACACGAGTCCCTGCCAAAAAGTTAGAAGACAGCCTTCCTTTTTAAGAGGAAAAACAGCAGATTCTATCTTAGTCACACAGTATCAACTCAGGCCAAAATGACTAAAAACCTCTCTGGAAGGAGTTGGCATCACTATTTCCAAAACCAAAATAGTTATCAACAAGTGGCTAAAATTGGGGGGAAATTATTAAATTGGACTGTATTTTACAAAGACAAGCCATTTCTAAGGTGAGATTTTAAGAGTCAAAGGCACCCAAGAACATACAAATCCTAGCATGGTTTCCTGCTCAACCTAAGTACGTATCTACGTCGTCATCTCCTCCCCTCGAGCTCACTTGACTTGTCACTTTTAAGGACATTAAAAGTAATTCCACTCTAGGACCTTCGGGACAGATTTCAAAAATCCCTCTTCTGGCCTCAACGGTGCTTTAAGCCAAGTAGATGGCCCAAAAGGTGACCACATGACAAAATACACTGTAGCGTCCAAGAGTGCAGCCTGGCCGGGCCCTGAGGATTCACACTGCCTACAGCCATCACTGCTCCCATGACCCTGACTTCCTCTCCACTGGTAACGCCATTCAAAAGGAAGCACTTTGTGCAGGTTACCTGCTAATGTGTACAGGCAAATAGCGTCAGACCTTAACAGGGGCTAAACACCCTATGCCCCTGTGTCCTCCTTTCTCCTTTCTGTGTTGTGTAGTTGCCCTCTCCGTCCTTGGACCTTCATCCTATTCAAAGCTCATCTAGCTTGCCCCTTTGTTCTTTCTCTGTTTCGGACTCCTAAGACAGCAGAGGGAAAAGAAGGGTGACAGGACACCATGGATATGGAATCGTGCAAGGAGGCGGGACCTGGGTGGCAGAGGACAGCTGATGGGAAGACACGTCTTGCCCTGCCCTCTGCTTCTATTTCCCAGGCGTTCCCCGTCTCTCCAACAACACCCTAGATTATGGCAATTCGGCTGCTCTGTGCCACCTCGTCACCTTCCAGGAGCTGGCTCACCGTGCCACTGAATGTTGACGATCGCCCCTCTGAAATGAACTCGCTCTGCCCTATTCCTCTTAAGGTTCGGTTGATCTCTCAAGCAGCTAATCTAAAAGAATGTGCCCGTGGAAGAAAACTGTCCCACCCAAGAGCCAGGCCCCGGTTAGCGTTCCAAGGAATGCTGCATTTCTCCTCAACTATAATGTAGTCTTTTTACCTAAACCAGAGAGACTGATTACAAAATAGAGCAAGGCCAAAGAGAGAGGCAAGCATTTGGGAGTTTTGTCCAGATCCAGGGCAATGAGTTCAAGGTGCGGTCATAATCCTCAGGCCTCGGTTTAAGTTAGCACCCCCTCCGCCAAAATAAGAGACACTCCTTAGACATCCTGATAGCAAAATCTCTTCAAAATACTGACAGGCTTCCAGAGGCAGTTTTATTTAAATGGACGGTGGTAGATTCACATTTGCATGACTCCCCCAGGCTCAGCAGGGAAGGGGGCTCCCTCTCTTGTAACTGAAACTTGAACTGAAACAAGGTGAAATTCCTGGTTCTTTATCCCTGAACAAGTGAGACCTCCTCAAGTCGCAACGGACCCATCTGCAAAACGGGATGATGACAAAATTAACACCTCGGATTCTTCATAAGGGATTAATGAACTAATGCGTGCGAAAGCACTTTATACATGGAGAAACGAGACGCAGATGTTCATTATTATTTCTCATTATTATTTTTCAACCAGTGAGGTTGGTAAATGCAGAAGTTGAGAATATGTTCTCGAATTCTCTCTGGATATTCGTTAAAGTGACCATCCGTGCTCTTTAAAATGGAATTTTATCAACTTGCTGCACGATGCCCAGATCATATAACCTCTCCCAGCGTCCCATCCACCTCAATGGACAACCACCAGTGGGTGCTCACCGTCTCCCCATCACAGGATGCTTTCCAACAGCATCACCCACACACTCCTTGTCTTCTGCCTTCGTTCTCCACTATACTGACTGTTAAATGTATGCTCACTGACCCTCTCTCCTCTTTATCCCATAATCTTACCTCTTGTTTTTCCATCGGCCTGCTTGATTGACTTGGGGGTTTTAGCTTTTAGTTAAAGCGCGAGTTTTGATTCTTAATCAAAGCAACATATTGCAATCTGTTTATCGAGCACACAGAGGAATGCTCAAATGAGTCAGATGGCTCCACAGCCAGTGAAATTACATCCTTGCTTAATAGCATAGTGAGGCATTCATGGTGCCAGAGTCAGTATATCACTTAGCAATGCCAAGCAGTGTGATTAAGAAATGCTTTTTAGTTCGTTATTTGAATTTTTAGCCTATTAGGGAAACATTTACATTAAGTGAGAACGTGGGGATAGCTGACTAACTTTTTCAGCCTTAGTCTAGATTTTAAATGTCATGTGCGCACAGCAGAAAACCTGCACAATTAAGAGTGACAGCTGACAGAAATGAGGGGGGAAAAAAAAAAAAAAGAAGATGGTCCGTGGAGCTTGTGAGAAAATGCCTAGACAAAACCTTCCCGTTAGAGTTAAGTGTTAGAACTGAGATGCACTTAAGTGTTGCAGGTCAACAGAAGAAAGTTAAATATGTTCAGTTTAAAAAGTTCAAGATCTTCCACTCTTTGAGTGTGGGCTGTACCTACTGACTTGTTTTCGAACAGTTTATCATGGACTGGGGAGAGAGGAGAGAGTAACTTTACCGTGGAGAAACGTGACAAACGTGACCTCGAGCCAAGCAAGCGAGGTCACCATCAACCGTGATAAGTCGTGCTGACAGCACGTGCCCTCATACGAGGCAATGACCATGCCACTTCGCCTATGGGGTCTTCCCCACAAAAAACAAAAACAAAAACAAAAACAAAAAAACCCCACAATCTTGGTCTACCTAAGAGAAGAAAATCAGGCAAACCTAAGTGAAGAGGCATACGAGGAGTCATCTGATAAAGAATCCATAATTTGTCAAGGTCATCAGAAATAGGCAAAGTCTGGAAACGGTCACAGCCGAGAGGATCCTGAGGGGAGACAGCAACTAGACACAATTTGGTGTCCCAGAGAGGACCTTGGAACAGAAAAAGACTGTTAAGAGAAAACTATTGGGATTTTGGTAAAATGTGAAGCTTCATCAATAATAACGTGCCAGCGTTTCTTTCTTAGTTGTGACAGGTGTACCAGAGCCATATAAGATGTTTAACAAGGAAAGCTGGGTGTGGGGTGTGCAAGAACTCTTTGTACTAACTCTGTGTCTCTTCAGTAAACATAAAACTATTCTAAAATTAGGAGCACCTGGGTGGTTCCGTTGGTTAAGCGTCCAACTCTCGATTTCAGCTCAGGTCATGATCTCATGGTGTGTGAGTTCAAGTCTCATGTCGGGCTCTGTGCTGACAGTGTGGAGCTTGCTCGAGATTCTCTCTCTCTCATTCTCTCTTCTCTCTCTCTCTCTCTCTGCCCCTCTCCCACTTGTGCTCTCTCTCTCAAAACAACTAAATACACTTAAAAAAATCCGTTCTAAAATTAAAAGTTTATCAAAATGTCAAAGAGCACAACTGGAAAACCTGAACTAACTGCTTTCTCTTTTTTGAAGGTTTTATTTTTAAGCAACCTCTACACCCAACATGAAGCTCGAACTTACAACCCCAAGAATGAGAGTCACATGCTCTACCCAGCCATGCACCCCCAAAACTAAACTAATTGCTTTCATTTCAAGCATTTTGTAGGGCTGGAATAAATAACTGGTAAGTTATGTGGTGGTGTGGTTTTTGTTTCTATATCCTTAAATTCCAGATCGGGACTCACTTTCATCTTCTTGCCCTCCTGTGTGCCCTGGTGGTATCTGTTTTTGCTCCCACCAGACAGCCAAGGACAGGACTCCATCACAGGACCCTAAACGAGGTCTCTTTCCTGACTCCCACCCTCGACCTCCACTCTCTCTTTTCTGGGGAGAGCTGACCCACCCATCCAATGATGTTAATGTATCAACAGTGCTGAAGTAACCTACAACGCTACCTGGAATAATGTTTAAGGACGAAGAAGTGAACTCAGTTGGGAAAGGCCCATAAATCAAGGGCAAAGCAAAATTTCCTGGATTTTTTTCATCATGCCCAAGGAATATTAGAGAGCTCACTCTTCACCAAGACACCTGGATGGAATATATAAACTGAATCCTAGTACCCTTGCCAGGCTTTCAATGAAATTGCCAACTAAAATGCTTTTGTTTTGTAGGTATCCATTTCAATCCAGCAGAAAGTTCTTGCCGTGGACTGAATTGTGTCCCACACAAAATTCATGGTTCAAGCCCTAATCGCCAATGAGACTTGTACTTGGAAATAAGATCTTTACGAGGCATTAAGATTAAAGGTCATAAGGACAGGGCCCTGATCCGAGCGGAACGTGGCCTTATAAGAAGGTAGTCTTCAGTGGAGAACACAGAAAGAAGGCGGACCTCTGCAAGCCAGGAAGAGAGCCCCCCCAGGAACTGAATCAGTCGGCACCTTGATCTGCACTTCCCAGCGTCTAGAGCTGTAAGATACAAATTTCTGTTGCTTAAGCCACCTGATCTGTGTGTTTGATTACAGCCACTCAAACTGACCAATACAGTTCTTTGTGAAAGAAAAAGTACTTTTGGAATACAGAACCAAACACTATTATGCGATATAAGATGATTCATGTGTTGAAAAGATCAGTTTGTCAATACTGAGAGAAAGGCATTTGGGAAAAAATATAACCATATCCATTTTTCCCCATTCCAGAACAAGCTGTCAACCAAATAAATGCAGAAAGATGTTTTTTTTTCTTCCTCATGAATGTCACTGGTGCTGCTTTTCACCAAATCACTATCTCCAGATTTTTTTTTTTTTTTTAAATGATTCTCATTTATGGTTGGCATTTCACAGGGCATTCTGTTTTACATGGTACATGCACATTTTTTTTTTAATTTTTTTTTTCAACATTTTTATTTATTTTTGGGACACAGAGAGACAAAGCATGAATGGGGGAGGGGCAGAGAAAGAGGGAGACACAGAATTGGAAACAGGCTCCAGGCTCTGAGCCATCAGCCCAGAGCCCGACGCGGGGCTCGAACTCACGGACCGCGAGATCGTGACCTGGCTGAAGTCGGACGCTTAACCGACTGCGCCACCCAGGCGCCCCTATCTCCAGATTTTAATATTCATGCAGTACATGACCCCCGGATGCGTGACCTAGTCATGAACGCCCTTCCGTTTCTAGATAAGATTTATCCATATTTGTCCAAGGGAAATAATAGTATATATACAATTTTACCTTTATCACGCCCTGGGATTTTAAGAGGGTTCTGTGTGGAAGCATTTCAAATCTCTTCTATCTAAATTCAATTAACATTCCCCCCAATTTCATAAACGGGGCTCTCTTTTAAGAACAGCAGAAAATTTCTTCAGTTTGTAAATAACCAAACGAATTGGAACATAAGGTCAACCTCCCTAATCATAAGCAGGTGATGACGTTGTTAATCTCACTGTCAAAATGTCAAGACTCAATTTATTTCTATCTTTTCAAAACAAAGGGCTAGGCAGTGTTCCCGGGGACCTCTCACAGTGGCTTTCTTTATATTTACCAAATCATTCCAACTCCTGGAAGTTGAGGCCTGCTATTCATCAGTTAAGATCACAAATAAGCAAAAACAAGGTATAGTTAAGCAACACCTTTCATTTGCTAACAGCATTCTATTTTGTCTCTTTGGCTTTGAGGGTTGAAAGTTCCAAAAAGAGTACTCTTGTTGAGACAGAAAGAAGTCAGCTCAGAACTAGAGAACTCTCTCTGGTTTGCCACCACTTGGAGAAGGGTAAAGTGACCCCTGGACCCCAGGAACCAGGATTTTGAGGCTCACTCCGCCAGCTTTATGGTCGTGGGGGTTTGGAGTATGTGATGACTAGGGTACCTACAGCTTAAACAGCTACAAATCTAAAAGGAATCCAAAGTTCTGATTCGAAGGATTGTGAGAAGCAGGAGAAATTCTTTGGGGTTGGCTGTTTCCAAGGTTTTAAGTTTGTGGCACAAGAGCTAAACAGGAGGATAATCAATAATTTCAATGTAGCTTTCTGCTATAACAATTAAAAAAATTAATTTTTTAATTATATTTGAATTTTATATCATTTTTTAATTATATTTGAAAAGGGGGGGTGGCGAGAGATTTGGGGGACAAAGGATCAGAAATGGGCTCTCTGTCCATCAGAAATGGACAAAGGATCAGAAACAGCAAGCCTGATGCGGGGCCCGACCCCATGAAGAACCGTGAGATCATGACCTGAGCCGAAGTCAGATACTCAACCAACGGAACCACCCAGGCACCCCTCTGCTGTAACAATTTTAAAACAAGCCAGCTAGTGCAGAAATACAGGCTGTAGCTGCCACATTTTCTAAGCAGTACCACTCTTGCCTTCCATTATAGTACTCTGTAGGAGACTGGATAACTGGAAATTCTAGCTTAGCTATTCTGTGCTAAAAATCTGAAAAACATTGAGAGAGAGGCAGACAGACACTAAAACAGAGGCAGAATCTGCTAACTGTGTTCAAGTGTACCTAAGTGGAAATCCTGAAGTATCTATCTCAGTAGTCCTTTGATCAGTTTTCCCAAAGAAAGTAATGTTTCAAAGAACTCCCTTTCATTTGATGTCATGGCAGATGCCTTGTTTGAGGGGCCTGCGTTTAAAGTAGGGCAGTCACAAAAGAACAGGTTTTCACTGGTCAGTCTATGGGGACTTTCAAGAACACCTTGAATCGGTACTTAGTCTTTCTCTGCCTTCAACTATAAAACCCTTCATTTAAAAACACCGCTAATGACAGCTGATATTTATGGAGCGTTTACTCCATGTGTCATTCGGCCAAGTGTATTGCGTGCATGTCTCATTTGATCCTCCGAAACCCTGTGACACAGTTACTACTATTATTATCCCCTTTTGACAGTTGAGAAAACTGGGGCACTGAGAGGTTAAAAAGCAGGCCCAACATTACAAGGCCAGTAAATGCAGAGACTCAAAACCTGACCTATGGGCTTAGTAAACCATGCTCCTGCCCACAAAGCTTCTTGGCAGAAGGAGGGGGCCCTGGTTCTAGACAGGGCTCAGTCACTAATTGTCTCGAGGAGCTTGGCTACCCCATCTCTCCTTTTGGAAAAGAGGGCTGATCTAGAAGGTCTTTAATGTGTACGTTGAACGACCATGAATCAGTCCCCAATTATCTCAGAGGAGAACATAGAGTCTACTGGACCCGTCTTTGCTAAGTAAACATGGTGTGGCACACATACCAATTCCGATCACTCTGCACACTGGTTTGCAGTTATTTGGGCTCGTTGTCTATGTCTGGAACACGATACGCATTCAACGAGCACCCAGGAATACACTGAATAAGCTGCAGGGCCCAGGTTATATGGTTTATACAACTGTATATTCCAGGAAATGTCTACACCACCTGCAAGGCCACGTAGTGCACCCTCGCCCATGAGGAAATGTCTATAAAGTGAGTTTTTCTTCATCTTCTGCTCCTTGTTTATATTGTACACTTTAGGGAATATTGAGGAAAAATTGGAGGAGAGGTGCAATCAACAGCAGATCTAATAATCAGAGTATGAAGTAAGAGCACTGTTAGGAAACAGAGGACATGAATTTAGTTTTTGTGTCATTGTGGTATTAAATTAATATATATACACACACACATACATACATGTTAAATTTATATATATATATATTTTTATATATATATATATATATATACACACACACACATACACACACACATAGATAGATAGATAGATAGATAGATAGATAGATAGATAGATGATTCCATTCCCCTTACAAAAGAATGGCTACCCAGAAATTCACCAAATTCAGTGTCTACGTGGGATTTTCCTCTCTTTCCTTTATTCCTCACTGGTACACATACTCACTAATATTTGACACTCTTTCCCTACCCCTGGCACCAACGTCCAACTCTAATCAGTACTGACCCTTGTCCAAAAGCATGTGAGCAATGGTGAGTCTGGGGAAGGGGGAATAAGCACCCCATCCTTCCAGGACCTGTTCCCCACCTCCACCTACCGATTCTTCCCCAGCCATCACCCAGGCACCCTGCCAGCAGCCCCTCTCATCTCTTCACCCAGAGCCCTCCTTACCACCACCGCCACCACCCCGCACCTTCCCAGTCTCCCACCCTCCCCCCAGCACTGCTCTGTGCTGCCCACCCAGCTCCACTCCTCCCCCAAGCCCCAGCTGACCTCAATGTCCAAGGCTTTCTTTTGAAATTTAAGGGAAGTTTTTCCAGAAAGTCACTAGTACCTCTTGTTTTAAAGACCTAGGGTCCAAATGAAATGAAGACAAAAGGCGATGGAAAGCTGAGAAGAGGAAACAGTCCTCTGCCCTTATGCTTCCCGGTGAAGATATGGAAGCACTCTCTTCTACTCCTGGTGGGAGTATCAGTTGGTACAAGTCCTTGGAAGCTTTTTGGTAGTCTCCATGAAAGCTATATAGACACATGCCCCATGACCCAGGGCCTCCTGCCGCACGTGGCCCAAATTCTTCACCCTGCCCTGTGCCCGTGCCTGTCACAGAGCTGGAGTGGAGATGAAATGGGGAGACAGATGTTCCTCCCCTCCCCAGACCCAGAAATCAATCCACCTAAGCAGCTCCATATGTGGTGCTCAGCACCCAGGCAAAATGGCCTCAGCGGACAAGCCAGAGAAACCCACACGGGCTCTGTGAGCGAAAAAGGAGCGCTATTCCCAAACAGGTTCAACACATTACCTGTTAGTGAGCTGCGGATGGCCTTTTGTACAGCGAAACGGTCAAGTCTGAGGTAAGCATTTGTATTTGAGGTAAGCATTCATGTTTGCCTCCAGTATTTACGCTCCACAGAGTTAATGCCTGCTGACTTTCAACTCACCCTCACCTCTTCTAGAAACTTCCCTCAGGCAGTCCCCTCATCGTCTACCCCTGTTCACCACATTGAAGGCTTAAGCAGGTACCATTTTTTAGTACTCTCACAGTGCACACAGTACAATCCACACTGGGTTGTAATTTATGTGTTTTTATCCCCCAGTGGGTTGTACGCCCCTCTAGTCTGGGAGCTATAACTTACATGTGATTCCTAGGGTCCGCCTCGCTGCTGTGCGCAAATATTGTAGGGTGAATGCTGTCCCTCTTACCCATAATCCTGCTCCTGCCTCTCCACCCAATCAACCCCTGACTCTGGCGGACGAACCAACGCAAGTGCTTCCCACCGTGTAAGACCCTCTATGGTCTCTCTTGCGCCGCTGACCTTTCCCTTCTCTGAAACCCTGTGACCTTCAGTCATTGTAAGTATCTTCCCCAAGTTAGTCCCCAAGAGCTTCTCTTTTACATGTGTCTTCCCAGCTGGATTTTAATTACCAGTGTCCATATTTTAGTAATTTTTTCTAGGTATAATTATACATTCACAGATATGTTCAGATATATAGATAGAGGTCTATCTACCTATTCAGCTACTAAGTGGAATTAGAACACACGCATGTCCTGTAACCTGCCCTTTGTCCTCATTAACAGGTGGTGGAAAATTTCTCCAAGTCAACACATTTCATTGGCTTCCTAGCACTCCACTGCATTGGGGTGGCATCATTTATATAACCGTGCATCAGGCCTTGCGGAGCAGCATTTAGGTCTTTTTCAATATTTCTCTATCACAAACCAGGCTGAAACCAATATCCTCATACGTCCATCATTTCAGACTCCTATAATTATATCCTTACGGTAAACCTCTTAAGGTAGGATTGCCAAGGCAAAGAGTTGAACACATTTTATTTTATATTCAGAGAAACATATCTAGACCACTCTCTAGAAACAGAGTATCAGTTTATAGGCCCCAAATCCTTTTCCCAGAACCACTCCCCCACTATATCCCACTCTTTGAGACTGATTCATTATTTTGTTTCCTAGAAGGACAAAAGCCTGGCAGTCGACATTCTTGCAACTTTACCTTGGGAGCCTATGTGTTGGGGAGGGGAGAAAAGAGATGGGAGCTATTGAAAGCCAGTATCACATAGAATTCTTTCTTCCAGGTCTCCAGTTACTGCCACAAGTAAACACTTCATATCTCACTCCTAACATTGCCAATAAAACACATGAAGAGACACCTAATCTCCCCATTAGCCAAAGGAATGTAAACAAAATAATAATGGCTTTTGGGGGATTTTTTCAGTGTCATCATTTTTGGGTGAAGGCAAAGTGTAGTTTTTTTGTTGTTGTTGTTGATGTTCAGTGGGAGGAAAAGGTAACTGCGTTAGTTAAGTACTTCCAGAACAACCTCAGATAACTCGTGACAGCTGTATTTCCAGTATCTCACTCATTAAGCATGAGAAGGGTTTTAGTTGAGCTTTATATTTTTGTTTATATTTTGCTTACGGTTCTAAATAAATGACTTTCACCAAGTGCATTTTTTGTGCATCTATTAAGATGAATACACGGAGATAAATAGGCTTGTAATGGCTGTGATGCAAACCACACAGTGTCTACCTGCCCCCCTCCTTCTGTATCACGAAGAAATTTTTCAGTTTTTGTCCAAACATGAGATTCGTTCCAAGCTTCTGGCCCAACGTGGAGAGCTATAGGTCAAACGCACCTTCCAAGTATAGCTATGACACAAGAACAGTAAGTGTTATCAAGAGCCGTGTCACAAACCGTATCAAACCCTGTTTGTTAATTCATCGTAAAGAAACTAAGCCAAATTCTGGCAGGACCCAGTCCAATACAAAGAAATCCCGATCGAGAAGAGATAGGTACAAAGCCACAAGAGAAGACACTGCCTACAAACAGCTCTCACAGCAAAATCAGAGATCCGTTTCTTCCCCTCAATCAGAGACACAAACGGAGCCCAGGAAGTTTCATCACACCCTCCCAAAGTTGATGAAATAAAGTGTCCCCTGATGGATCTAATTGCAGGAATTGGCACCATTTCTAAATTCTGCTTCCTCTATTTGGCTAAGAACGGGTCTGTTAAAATATTAAGATATGCCAGTAAGTGGTATCGTGTTTTCTCTCGCCACCTGCAGCTGGTTATGCTATATTCACACTAAATGCATCTCTCAGTTTATTACAATGATAACGCAGCAACCGTGTCATTTGGACCACACAGAGCATAAGTTACGTTAACGTAGCACGATCATTCGGATCGTATAAAATAAATACTATGACACTAAATGCACACATTTTACAAGCAGTCGATCATCCACTTAATTTCCTTTCTCGATGCATTGTCCAATGTTATACACATGGCTGGGCACTGTGGCGGGTGGAATACTAAGTCAGGGACCGGTCCTGCCCTTGAGCGCCAAGATAAAAATGTGTGCGCGATGACGGGAGCGCAGAAAAGATAAAGTACCATGGCAGTTGCAAGGAGGAGAAGGTCACACACGTGCTGCAGTGTTCAAAGATGTCTTGGTCGACAAGTGGCTTTTAGATTAGACTTGGAAAGCCAGAGGGACCTTCTCCATGTAGAAAAGAGAGAAAGGGCATTTCTAGATGGGAAAGGAGTGCTTTCAGCTCAGGAACTAAGACCGGACTTGTGGGTTGTGCTAGAAAAACAAGGATAACTCTTTGGCAGGATCACGGGTTATCGGAAGCACTGAAGGAGGCGTACATTTGGTAGCTTAGATGTCGCTAGCTTGAATAAGACCTGACCACCGTGCTGGGAGCATGCACGGCACTCTGTAGGCAACCAGGAGCTCCTGGAAGGGCTCCCAAGAAGCACGCTCAGCGTTGTGTTTTAGGACGCAGAAAGGGGAAAGTCTAAGTGTTTGAGCAAAGACTGCACCCAACATTAAGTGTGATATTCTTTACACTTCAAGACGCTTGTATTCAATATGTTGGCTATTAATGGACGGATATATAGTTGAAAGAACTGGTTATGTCAGAGAGACTGGTAACTGTTGCTCAGTACCCATGCATCCCTTTCTTGTTTAAGAATTCCCAAAATTCAGTTGGTCACAGGCTGTCCAGAATGAACGCCACACGTTTCCTAGCTTGTCTTGAAGTTAAATATGATCATATTTAGTCATATGGCCCACCCGTCCCGTAGGCACGGAGCGTAGTCTGACGTGCTGTGCACGACTTCTGGGAGATGGCTTCTAGACACTTTAAGACATTTCTAGAGGGATGTGCTTAGCTTTCTTTTTCCTGGCTCCCAGTTGGCACATGGATGCAACGTCTGGAGGTGAAACAGCCGCTCTGGGCAAGAAGATGAACTTGGAAATGGAGGTCACATATGTCAGGACAATGAGAGGGGAAGAACCTGGACTCTGACGCATGACCTTCACAGCCCAGGAGCATCTCACCTGACACTTTTATGAAAAAAGAGAGGCCTGTCTCTTCTGAGTTGCAGATATTTTAGATAGCCACCACTGGCATCACAGCCACCATGGGCACCTACAGCAGATCTTATCTGACAAGGTTAGGAAGTAATGCAAGGGGCTTTCTGTAGCTCCTTGCCCAGAAAGTCTGTGGGTTTCACCCTAGGTAAGAAGTCCAAGAATTCTGGAAAGGGTGGAGCAAAGCCCCACTGGACAATCCAATTAAACCCGAGGAACTGCATCTGACAACTGGACAAAACGCATTCTTTTCCAGCACACGGGACACATACTTGGCCAAAACTCAAGTCTCAGCAAACACTGAAAGAATGAGTTCTTACCCACTATGTTTTCTAATCACAAGGCAATTAAGCAAGAAATCAGAAACACAAAGGTAATCCTCATAAAAAGTTGAAAAATTAATTGCATGATGATTTGTTAATGTCTATCTGCCAGTTAGATTGTAAGCTATGTTACAGGAACTGACGGATTGAGCTGGCCAAAAAAAAAAAAAAAAAAAGGGAAAAAATGTAGTGATGTAAATATAATTTTTTTAAATTAATAAGCTTAACGTCAATAAAAACAAAGGATATGAACATATAATTCACAAGTACAGAGAAATACCAACGATCAGTAAACATAGAAAGCGATGTTCAATCTCACTAGTAATCAGGGACATGCAAATCAAAATAACAAAGTATCACTTTCCTGCAACATTAATAATTAATTTATTCATAATTAATAATTGGTAATTTCCTACGTTGGTCAGAATAGGGGAAATGACCGCTGTCCTACAATGCTAATGGAGAATCATATTCATTCAGTGCTGATTGTGGGCAATTTGGAAATATCTATCAGAAATCTAATGGTGGACACTCTATAATCCAACATTTCTACATCTGACACAACCTTACAGTAATACACCCAACGTGAGTGTATAAAGTTCACTGCCGCCATTTTACAACAGCAAAAATTTATAAACTAACTAACTGTCCCTCAACAGGAAAACTGTTAAATAAATTGTTAGATCCATTCTGAAGAATATATACATCAGTTCAAAAAATATTACAGGGTCAAAACACTGTCAAATGAAAGAAACTTCAGAACAAGGCAGGCAGCAGGAAAGAGAAATACTATAAATACACAGAACTTGTACATATGAAAATAATATATTATTCAGAAAGTCTTAGAAGGTGACAGTCTTATCAGTGAACACTTGGATTGGGGTAATGGTTGGGGGTGGGGCTTGGGAGGTAAACAAAAGGAGAGATTATCCATTTTTATTCCACTGGTTTCTATACTACCTGAATCATTTAAATTTTAACATACATTTTAACTCCATTACATTTTCCTGAGTTACTTGTGTAGTTCAAAACAGTTTAGTAAATTATTAGACTTAACCCAAATCCCATAGTGATTTGTGGTAGCTCATGAACTAGGACCAGGCTCCCTATCAGGAAGCGTTCTTTCCATTTTCCCAAACTGATTCAAATTTAATCCTGTAAATCTTGGCACAACTTAAACTGAAGCACCTCAGAGTAAGACACATTTTTCTAGACTACTCGTTGGTACAGCAGCTTGAGAACGAAACGGGGCAATGCCTCTTAAGCACTTTGCAAACTGCTTGCTGCACAAGTGCCCCATAAATGGTGGCTATTATCAGGAAGGGTCTCTAGAAATAGGGATTGTAGTGCGACAACAAATGCTTGTTTCCCAAACCATGTTTTCTCATCAGCCATGGTCAGCCTGAGAAAGTGTGTACACAGGGAGGTGCCCAAACATAACTCTTAACCTCCTACTCCAGATCGCTCTCAACAACCATACTTAAGATATTTTCAGTCCTGGAAATGACATGTTGGGATTCGCTTAAGTAAACACTCGTCTAATTCACATCACTTTCCATAGCTGTTTGCTTTGCAATCAAGTTAGCTTTAATCCATAAGTATCTGGAAGTGAATAAAGCCATCTATCTGTTGTGCTGAGCTCTGAATGGATTCACTGTATATGTATACAGTTAAAAGATAATAGTTGTATAATTTGATGATGGCATCATCACTTTGCAGGCACTGTTCGGTTCTGATCAGACATCTAGAAGAAATTCCATTATCAGACTCTGATAGCATCTGAGAAGTGAGCTCTCTCACGTCTAAAGTGCTAGACAAATTCAGACCCATGCTTGACAAGGAGCTTTGTATTACTTTTCATGTCATACAACTGTCACCCATGTATAGTTAGCACCTTATCTGTAGTAGGGGTCTTGCCTTCAAATTACAAACGAAAACCGCCTTCAACAATGGCTAGTATTCTCTCTGTCCTTTACGGGAATAGCAGTCTTATGTGAGTGTGGAGCTGCTAGGCAATGGTTTTAATACAGAACATGCAATGCAGATACATTATCAGTGTAAATGTTTCTCTCCTTACGCGCAATGAAACTTTATGCTATGTTATTGAAAACTGTCCCAGTTTTGTACCAACCCTTTGCCGGAACATTGCCATAAAAATTAATATGCTCAGCATTTGCTCAAGGTTTAGCTGCTGAAAACATGTTATTGACCACGCAAGATAATTTTAATTTACTGTGTTTGTCATTTAGTACCCTATCGTTTGCAGCTGAGAGAAAAAAAAAAAAGGCACTTAATAAATAATATAAATCATTTTTCTTACTGTCCCAAAATCTGATGAAAAATATTTTTCTAGGTGGCCAAACTAAAATACACACTAGTTACCAAGATATCCGGCTATGAATTAACCATGCTAATGTATGCAATTATTATCGTGCTTAGCTTTTTAAATATTCTCAGAAACTTATTTTGGCCTAGAAATACATTTCAGGTTTTGGTAAGGCAGAAGTACTACATTTTTATGTAAAAGATATTGTTTTTATTTATGTATTTATTTATTCACTTAACCCCCCACCCACACACACACACTGTAACCCTATGTAAAATATATTTAATGAATGTTATGGCCCCCATCATCATCCAACAGAAGCTTCATATTCCTACAGGCCCCGGCCCCACCTACGGCTCTTGGAAACCACAGTTTAAATGGTTTTCTCTGACAGAACATAACATTCTTTGTACCTCTTGCCATATTCTCATGTACTATTTGATAAATGAGTTACTCAATACAGAAGGCAGGGGAAGTGTTACAAACCAAGTTCTTTGAGTATTTATACACTGTTTATTTTCAGTAACAAATAGGTCATGTTTTCTCTGCATCGAGACAAGAGTCACTGTGGCCTCTTTGACCTGGAAAGGGTATGCATGTGAGTTCAGACAAATACTATTTGTTCTAATGCACACTGTTAGTGTTCTTGAAATGCCTGTACCTCTAAAGCAAAATTATATTTCCCATTTAGAAAGAGAAACATTCTACTTATCTCTCCTTTTTCCTTGCTCTATTTCTTTGTTATTTCCAGGGTAACAGAGCCTTTCCTGGGGATTCACAGCCAGCCAGAGAGAATCATCTTCCACATCCCCTCCCCGCCATGACGAACCTCAGGAGATGCCCGGTGCCTAGTTACTACTTAATTACAGTTCCTCCGGTTGTTAACTAAGAACTCAAGCTGCTTGGAAACATTTTCTCCCTCGAGCAAGATGGCTTGCCATTAGTAAAACAATCAGTAGTAATTAAAAACCTCATTTTCAAATATAGTTCATAAGTTTTACATCAAGAAAATTGCTTCTTGTCTAATTCTTTTAAAATGCTGCCCAGAGAAAAGTAAAAGGCCCTTGAAACAAACAAACAAACAAACAAAAACTAAAGCCAAACGATAGCAGCAACAACAAGCCAAAATGCAATGACTGGTTTTCAAATAACAAAACTGCTCCAAATACGGATGAATCCAAAAAAGAGGGTTTTTGTCTTATTGACAAAAATATCGAAAATACTTGATTGTGGATATAGTGCAAATATTCTGGCAGGGACCACTAGGCGCTATAATTATCTTCCATTTAAAGTTGTCGTGCCCAGATAGTCAATGGGCTATCAAAATGTGAGGCACCCCCTAAAATAACTTTAAATGGATTTCACATTCTGCTTGGGTTCACATACTTCGCACTCTTCAACTGTTCAAGAAGTAGCTATTCCAAAATCTCTGAACAGAGTAAAGATTAACTCCCCCAAATTGAAAAGTGTCAAGGAAAAAGAAAAAAGAAAGAAAACAGAAATGTAGAAATGGTTGATTTGATCAAGATCGAACAGAGAAAGGAGCACCTTTTTCGAAACAAGTTAGGTGAACAACACCAGGTGCCAAAGCCTTTTAAGTAAATGGAAACTGGCCCAAATTTATTTCCAAACAAGATGAAAAGATAGAGAAACATGTCTAAGGTCAAGGGAATTCTGTGCACTATGAGATCCGTTTCAAGAACACAAGTGGAGTTAACAGGAAACACTAGAGGGCGTAGTTGCATAGTGAAGCTCTTCTGACATCTAATTGGGGAAACGGATACCAATAGTCAGATGCTTGCTCCTATAAATCCTCAAGACCTGCCACTTCTGACTTGTTTTGAAAAGTACTGAACTTTTAATTGATGACCTAAACTTATCTATTACAAAGGCATTCAAGCAAATACAGAAAACCCAGATAAGGGCTCCATGGAGAATGCTTATTCTCAGAATGATCTGTCTTCCCTCCTGCATATGTTTATAAATATGAATCTTACTCTCCATGAAATGACCATCACTTTTCTTCTGAATAAAAGATTCTTAATAACCCACTTTGCTTATGGCCTTTGAAAGCCATGGGTTGTGAGTTATGGATGACATTTCCCATCAACTTTAGGGAACTGATTATTCCATTTTGGTTGACTAAGTACCATAAGCTCAAACAGAGTGTCTCCATATTATTAAAAGTTTTCTGAAGAGAAGGAAGGAGCGTTTACCCTTCAAAACTCCTTTATATTCATATTCTCTGTCAATGGCAGAGATTCAAATAGATGGGCTGCCCAGCATCCAGTTCACTGATTAATGGAAGCCATTTATTCCAAATGGATTTTGGAAGCCCAGATGTCAGTTTCTGTAGCTCCAAAAGCAACATAAAAAGTCATTTACCCTCTTTTGGTCAATGCATGATTTTCATAGTGGCCAAGTCATGTTCAGTATCTCTTAATTATATTATCTTGAAAATTACAGCCTCAAACATCCATTCTCCAAATAGCCAAGTTTCCTAGATGACATTCAGTTAGATGATGGAGCTTCTCTTCAAAACAATCCACCTTAGAAATTGTATGTTTTTCAACATCAGGATAAAATAAGCCCAATATTAGTTTTTTACTTGTTTTATTATCACTATATTTATAAAAAGCATTATTAAAAATAATTATAATCCATGGGGCACCTGGGTGACTCAGTCGGTTAAGCGTCCAACTTTGGCTCAGGTCATGATCTCACGGTTTGTGAGTTCGAGCTCCACATCCGGCTCTCTGCTGTCAGTGCGGAGCCTGCTTCAGATCCTCTATCCCCCTCTCTCTCTTCCCCTTCCCCATTCGTGCTCTCTTTCTCAAAAATGAGTAAACATTAAAAATAATAATTATGATGATGATCCAAGGGAACCTGGCTGGCTCAGTTGGTGGAGTGTGCTACTCTTGATCTCAGGGTCATGAGTTTGAGCCCCATGCTGGGCATAGAGATTACTTTAAAAATTATAATAATCCAAAGTAGGCTGAATTTCTCATATATCATGGCATTTATTTAAAATCCTACCCCTTGAAAATTCTGTAGATCAAACAGTGAATGACTCAGGAAGAGCAAACTGGTCATTTGTGATTCTAAAATACATCTTTACTACTCTTCTTCTCTTTACATCCATCTGATTGCACTCTTTGTCCTTGCTCCTAAAACCAATGTATTGAATCTTCACCATAATATCCTGGGTAGTACAGTGGATTGAGGGAATTGGCCACTATAAAGGCTTTTAACATATTGATGCAAATTATAAAACTATAAGCTATAAGTATTGACCTTTCCAGTTCCTAGAAAACTGAAACCCAGAATGAAATGTGTTTCAGTAGGAAAAGCAATCATTCACTAGCATACCTATTTCTAGAAAGCCATAAATTTGAAAATTCTGTCAATCAAAGTCAAAGATCGGGGATTGGTAGCCTTCTCTGACCAATGTACCTAAAAATTTAACCACCTCTTCCCAAGATTTTATAGGTCTCCTTCTTTGCCTGATATTTTTTTCCTTAGCACTTGTTCCTAATTAGTTTGCTAATTATTTGACTTGCAATTTATACTTGTATAGCATCTGTCTCCCTCTCTGGGTTGTATGCCCTCTGAAGGCAGAGATTTTATTTCTTTCATTTACTTTTTTGTTCATCCCCTGCCCCTAGAACAGTGCCCATCAATTAGTAATTAAGTATTTGTTGGATTATTTAAAGAATGAATAAACAACAAACACAAAATCTGGCAGAATTGTATTTGTTACAACACTTGTTCTAATAAGGTTAGAAGTCAGGAATTAATGAAGCACAATCAAATGCCAACAACTTTGAGAATGCTACTTGATTTAACTTTCCCCAACAGTATGATGGAATTAATATATATAATGTCACTGCTGGTCACACAGCTTTTGTTAGAGGTTGAGCTAAAATTTGGACCCTGGTCTGCACATCGCTAAAGTCCATGCTTTTTCTATTGTATTATACTGACCCTCATATAATCTCAACCCCTCTAGAAGATGTGTAACAAATATTTTAAAGGATGGGCTTAAGTTACAAAGGCTAATTGTGTCAACATACTCATACCCAGGACGCTCTGGAGACCTGGAAGAAGCAGTTGGATATTTATGAATGGCAGTAAGTATCTCCTTGATACTTGAAAAGCATAGAGTCCCAAAACTCCTCAATTACTCACACCAAGTCTCAGGTGATCAGGGAAAAAGAAGATGATGAAAAGTCACATAGTTCCTTCATGAATGATGGGAGAGGAAACTGCACCAACACACAGATTAAGAGACTATTTGATTAGGGATCTGAAACACTTAATCTCATGCAGTACATAATCACCATGATTGCAGAATCACAGAATCTCCTAAGCTGATAACTTCACAAAGAAAGCTAGCTCACCAACTCTTACTGATTTTTCATGAGGCTCTGTTTCAGGAATAACCATATGCAGGTTCAAGCTCCCTTAGCCAACAATCCTACCCTATGCTGTCTGCAAGGATACACTTCGGATTCAAAGACCAAATAGGTTGAAAGTAAAAGGATGAAAATTATATATATATATATATATATATATATATATATATATATATATCCAAACAGTAATCAAAAGAAAGCTGGAGTGGCTATGCCAGTGATTGTTACCACAATATCAAACAAAAACAGACTTTAAGATGAAAACTACTACTACAGATGAAGGACATTTTGTCATGATAAAATGGTCAATCTCTCAAGAAGGTATAACACTCATAAACATATTTGCTTCTAATAACAGAGCCCCAAAATACAAAAAACAAAAACTGACAGAATTGAAGAGGGAAACAGACAGTTCAATAATAGTTGGAGATTTTAATACCCCACTTTGAACTAGAGAGAATATCAACAGAAAATAGAAGCCTTGAACAACACAATCAACTACACCAAGCAGACATTTATAGAACCCACCACTCCACAACAGCAGAATACACATGCTTCTCAGAAATGCATGCAACAGTCTCTGGGACAAACCATATGTTAGGCCAAAATCCCTTACCCAAAATACCTTAGGCCATATATGTTTCAAACTTGAAATTGTCCAGATTTTAAAAATATGATATGGCGCATTTTCAACATAAATGGAACATTCCACATCCTCAGCAGGGTCTATCTAGGTCAACATCCTATTTTATAATCACAGTATCTCTACAGCAAAGCATATGGGTATTGACCTTAACTGATCAATAACAACTATCAATAGCTTCAGGTCAATTCAGATGTTCTATCATCAAATGAATTACAAAAATGAAAATAAAATTTAAACACCTGCTGCTTCTACTTTCAAACATTTTTCAAGTGGATCCACTTTTTTTCATGTTTGCTGCCATCATGGCCTACTGCTCTGTCCTTCCACCCATTCACCAAGGGAGCCTCCTAACAGTATTCTTGCCTCAGCCCAGCCTCTCTCCAACCCAGTCTCCACAAAGCAACAAAAGACATCACTCCACTGACTGAGACTTTCCAGAGCCTTCTGCCTGCCCTTAGAATGAAATGCAAATTCCTCATGAATGAGGAAATGCATGAATGAAATGCAAATGGCCTGCGTGGTGAAGTGCACCCCTGCTTCCCTGAAGACATCATTTGCTCCTCCTCAGTCATGGTCCTCTTTTTACTCCCTCCAACATACCAGCTCTTTCCTACTCACAGTCTATGGTTTAGCTGCTCTCCCTTTCAACATGCTCTTTAGAGTTTTTCAAAGGTGGGATTATCATCAACCTTTATGTCTAAGCTCAGATGTCATTTCCTCAGGAAGACTTTCCCTACCCCTTCTATCTAGATGGACTTAGGCTTCCCCATAATTTTTTTTAATAAACTGAATTTTGGAGCAGTTTTAGATTTACAGAACAGTTGCAAAGATAGTGTAAAGCATTCCTTTGTACCCTGCACACAGTTTCCCTCACTGTTAACATCTTACATTACCCTGACACATTGGTCACCATTAATAGGCTAACAGTGGCGCATCACTTATTAACTAAGCTCCACACTTCACTAGGATTTCACTAATTCTTCCCCGATGTCCACCTTTTTCTGTTCCAGCATCCCATCCAGGACACCACCGCATTACATTCAGTCCTTACATCTCTTTAGCTCCCTCTGGTCTGTGACAGTTTCTCGGGCTTTCCTTGTTTTTCCTTCGCAATGTGGAAGGGGCATTTGTAGACTATCCCCCAGTTTGGTTTGCGCTGATGGTTTTGTCATTATTAGACTAGGTTGGAGGTTGTTAAGAGGAAAACCATAGAGGTCAAGTAGTCTCATCACAACATAACAAGGGCATATGTTATGAATATGACTTATCATGCATAAGTTTAAGATAAACTTAGATAAGGCAGAATTTGCCAGGCTTCTCCACTGGAAGGCTACTCCATTGGCTCCTCCCACCCTATAACCAATCTACTCTTGGGAAACAAGTCACTAAATACAGCCCACACTCAAGGGGTGCACAGAGATGGGCCTCACCTCCCGGAGGGGACAGTAAGCAAATAAATTATTCGGCATTCTTCAGTTAGGGAGATTTGTCTCTTTCCCCCCCCCATTCACTTATTTATCACTTATTTATATCAGCATACATTCATGGCTGTTCATATTGTAGTTTGAGTTATAATCTTATACTACGTCATTTATTTCATTCCTCAAATTGTTCCAGATTTTGCCACTGGGGGCTCTTTCACGTTGGCCCTTGTGTCCCTCTGCTGTGCCTCCACCCTTTGGTTTCTGGGCACTTCTTGACTTTCCAGCACAAGCCACTCCCGACCCACCTTGTGTAAGAATAAGCATTTTGTATGTGACCCGTTCCTTTTATTGGAAAATGGTACTGGAAGCTAAGATCTGGCGCTAGGTGAGTTTGTTATTACTGGAGTGTCACTACTATTAGGCCTTCTCAACAGACAGAGCTAGGCAATGGATAGGCGTATACTAACCCATGCATAAGCACATAGCTATAAATAGTTGTATCTATCTTAAGCAAAACATGAATTTGTACTGACGTCTCCAACTCTAATCCAGCACCACATGGCTGAGTCTAGTTTGCCCTGTTTTAGTCACTCACTTTATTTCCATTAGAAGTATTCACATAATCTATAATTACCTAGTTCTTAAAATTTATTTGCTTATTTGTTCATGGTCTGTCCCTCACCATCAAGAATTTAAAATAAGAAGCAGAAGTTTGCCTGTTTCACCTTGCTCCTGGGCCTAAAACAGTGCCTGCTATATGATAGAGGTTAATATGTTGAACGCATGAAAAAATAATCGACAGGAAAGTATTAATTATATAATTCTTAGTAAGAAATAACAAAGATGAAATATTTTGAGGCTACCCCTTGACACAAGTGAAGTCATCTTCTAGACCAAAAATACACATATTAATCCATTGCTATGCCCTGTTATATCAATAATCTCCACACATTCATCATCACTTAGCATTGAAATTTTCCCTACAAGCAACTCAAGAAATGGTTAGTTTTCTCCTCCTAAAGTTTACTATAGTAGAGCTTAATCACGTCCAAAATGAAAGTAGCATGTTTCTATCTCAAATGTCCTTATCTGTAACAGATACTACCTTCAGTCTCAGTAGGGTGCAGGTCAGAGAGAAGAGGTGGGCAGGAGGTAGGGAGATTAGTCACCCATTGTTATGTGTTTCACCAAATTAGTCAAACAAGTTTCAGTATCCAAGAATCTTTCCCACCATATTCTAAGAACCACGTGTCATCCAAATGTACCCAACAAATCTTGACACAATTAGTTGTAATCTTGTTGGCTTAGCATTTTTTTTCATTTCTTTACACTACTTAAATTGCTGAGAAGTCATATCTAGATTTGAAAATGACTTTAATAGAAGCCTTAGCAGCAGGACTGAGAGGCCCTCATGAAGGGTACAAGAAAGCAGTTTCAGAAGGATGAAAAGGTGGTTTTACATCCAAGATTTCCTTTCAACTTCCATGAGCACCTGTGTGGTTCAGTCGGTTGAGTGTCTGACTCTTGATTTTGGCTCCGGTCATGAGCCCAGGGCCATGGGATCGAGTCCCATGTTGGGCTCCGTGCTGAGCATGGAGCCTGATTAAGATTTTCTCTCTCTCCCTCTGCCCTCCCCTGCTGTCATGTGCTCTTTCTCTAAATAAAATAAAATAAATTTAATTTAATTTAATTTAATTTAATTTAATTAAAAAAAAAGGATTTTCTTTCAACTTCCAGATTTGAGCTTGGGAATGCTTGATCCTAGGGGATACAATGTGGGTAAGAATAGATAACCCTTCCTCTCCAAAGGACTGGAGCTTCCGCTAAAAAAGTAAGGGGATAATGTTGTCAAGAAAATAAGAAAAAGATGGAATGAGCATGAAACAAATATTTACTGAATGTTCCATGTATTCCTAGTAAACCCTGTGCTCTTTTTCTATTCTACTATAAATATTTTATGTTCTTTATTTTTTCTTTAAATTAATAAGAGATTCCTTACATACATATTTATGTAAAAAAATTGCAAATGTAACATAGAAAAGAAGTTAATACTGGGGAGTGGGGGGGGGGAGAGAAAAGAAAAAAGTACTCTCTTGTGGCTTCTAGAATATTCTTTCAACAAGAATATAAGTAAAATTCCCTGATACTTGTGAGAGAGGTTATCATTCTTAAAAATCTTTTTTGGAGGCGCCTGGGTGGTTCAGTCTGTTGAGCGTCCGACTTTGGCTCAGGTCATGATCTCACAACTCCTGAATTCGAGCCTTGAGTCGGGCTCTGTGCTGATGGCTCAGAGCCTGGAGCCTGCTTCGGATTCTGTGTCTCCCCTCTCTCTCTGCCCCTCCCCCACTTGCACTCTGTCTCTCTCTCTCTCTCTCTCCAAATAAATAAATATTAAAAAAATAATCAAAACAAAATCTTTTTTTAACAGGCTGAACAAACCAAGGAGAGCCTGTATCAATTTCTTGAAGAAACAGCTCCTTGTTTATTTGAACTATATTGTAACTCAGAGTCACGACACAAATGAGTATCATGGCACAAGATCAAGTCCATATATAACAAAGGAGCGCCCAGAGGGTTCCTGTAATAAGAGCTAGATGCATATGGGAGGGCCTCCTGTGCCCAAGTTAAGCTTTGGCCACTTGCACATAATTAGCATACCAAAATGAGAAAGGAAACCAAAGGGCACACGAAGGCAATGAAACTCTATTATTATGATAAGAACACACTGCCCGAGTTTTAGCAAAGAGAACTGATAGAAGAGATAAACACTGGAGAGAAAGCAGGTTTTCAGACGCTAGTCCCCAGAGCATACCACACCTAAGAGGAAGGACAGAAATCCTCAGTAAATTCTCTTCTGGGCTTTGCCTGTATAGAAATGCTTCCGGTTTGGGCCATGTCTTCCTACGTGAGCTGCTTCTGCTGAGAGGCGCCATCCACCTCTACTTACACGGGACCTCATCGGGCTAAGTCATGTAGAACAGCTGTTGAATTATAAGTTACGCTCTGGCAGGGACCATGTGGTCAAATATCCAAGGACACAGAAAGCACAAGCCATAGCGCAGTGTTTCCTGGAGAGACCCCAGGGACTACCATCCATTTATGTGTAATTATAGGCGATTATCTCCTGCCGGTCCACTCCCTGCTGCTACCAACGGTCAGAAGCACACTCCCCCTTCCTCAGTCGCACCATTCTACTCTTACAGGGTCCGAAAATAGAAGGGAACCTAGTTGGTCACATCACGGTAAAGCCACGTGCCAAGCAGGAAATGAGCAAGGAGAAAAGAGTCTGTTCTCTTCCTCCGTGTCTCTCTGTGTTGGAGTATTGTTATCACCAGTAGAAAAGCACTTTTGGAGTTACATCACAACTGTACAAACCGTTTGTCAAAAAAAAAAAAAAAAAATTCACCTCGTTTTTAGCCAGGTGACAGATTCCACGCCAAAAGAGTTGTACCACATAGACGTTCTTAGCAGCTCATCTATACCCATGATCATACAGCAAAATTTCCAGCAGATTATTCAGATTCTCTGAACAAATGCTAGATGAAATTCTTCAACCAGTGACAACCTCAAGAAAGCAAGTGTGTCACACATGGGTAATTTCACATTTACAGAGTCTTTTTTCATGACATTTTATTTTGTGAAAAGAGCAGACATGTCTCTCTGGAACCTTTTGTGGGTTTGTTTTTTTTTTTTCCTTTCAATTTTAGGCTTTTAAAAATAGATCTCTGTATTACTCTCAAGGCTTTTTCCTGTGGTCTGAAGAACTGAACATACTTGCCCGAACAGCTTCAGAAGAGAATTATTAGAAAAGCAACTTAAGAACAAGCTGAAAACTCACAGCCAATAGATGGCTGACGTGCCAGCATCGAACGCACATTCGATCATTTTCCTTGAGATGTATTCTCACTGCACAAATATGAACATGGCCCCCTGGTTCTGTTCATCCTACTAAGACACTCGTTCATTCATTCATTCACTCATTCGTACTACAAACAGCCACTGAATGACCACAAAGCGACCAAGAAAGAGAAGCTTTCCCAAACTCTGTTGAGCTGTGTTACAGAATTTGTTCCCAAACCCCTCCCACTCACTGATAAGCTTGTCCTCCCAGAAGGCAGGCTTGGAAACCCCAATCAAACTCAACAACATTTTAAAACATTCAAAAGTGGGTGTTCTAAGCATACCTGTTGGGCTGCAGATAGCCTGGGAGGACCTGCTTTAGGGATAGATCTGCGAACACTCCAAAATGCATTCTACAACTCAAAGGGACAAGGAGGTGGCCTACTCCAGGGACACTGAGGGCTTCTTCTGGGATGTCTCCGCCTTCTGCTTCTAACTTAACTGAAGCAGCTCCTGGAAATGGAGGCTTTGAGTTCAATACAACCAAGAAACTGTTCGGAAGAAACAATGGTTTTAATATTTAGTGTAAAGTTGATAGCATTTTGTTATGGAGATACAGTCCCACCATTTTCTGAATGATATAAGTGTATGATGATTTCACTCAAAATTACAAAGAAACATATACAAATCTGGGGACACTTCACCCATCTCATTTTCTAAGAGGTCAGAAAATACCGAAGTCCATGTTGATACTTAATTTGTTTAAACTGGGGGTTTGGCAAACTATTGTCAAACCCATGTGGGCTCAATCCAGCTGGTAATCCACCTCTTTCTGTGGTGCCCACAAGTGTTTACGTTTGAAATCGCTGCAGTGTGGGGTGGGGTGGGGGAGACAAAAGAAGGATCTTATTTCCTGACATGTTAAGATTATATGAAATTCAACTTCCAAGGTCTACAAGTGAAGATTCACTGGGACACAGACACGCTCATTCCTTTACGCGGTGGTTATGACTGCTTTCGTGCTAGGACAGGAACCATAATATTTTAGGCCCTCAGAGCCTAAAGTTTACTGTCTGGACCTTTACGGAACAGATTTGCTGACCTCTGGTTTACATACCAAGATTAATGTTATCAAGTGAAGACATTCTGGAGCCATTGCAAGGTTCCTCTACCCAACCACTACCCAATTTTCTTGCCACCGTAAGTTGCTTTACCCAAAAAGTCTGCCCAGTTCCACCCCAGGCTGGCAGCGGCGGTGGGGGGGGGGGTTTCCTCTTCCAAGGGCAACTGGGGAGGGGCCAAGAAAGTGAAGAAGAGAGGGGTATCAAAATAGAAATACACTTAACCAGAGCTAGGAAGTGTAGAAAAGCAAATGGGTATAGAAGACAGTTCTGGAAAGTACCACCATCCGGGCAACATCATCCCAGTCCTCTTTTGGTAAAGGGCAAAAGTCAACACCAGCACAAGATGCCTCAATGGACTCCATCTATTTTCTCTGCCATCTCAGAACCATCTGGCCTTGAGACAAATTGTAACATCACTGTACACGTGGCCTATACAATAAATAAGATGGCTTATAAGTAGTACACAAAGTATAATTTACATATTTTATTCAGCAGAGAATCATTAATCTGTTCCAGTGAGTAAAATGAAGATTCATGTGTTTTGAGAATTAGTAAGCAAATGAAACAAAAATAATTTCAAAGGCGAGCAAATTGCCTCATGATGTGTTCTTTGTTTATTTTGACATTTTTAATTACCTATAAAATATGCCAACATATGCATTTAAATATTACATTTTAATGTTTCTCAGTTGTTCAGGCATGGTAACGAAAAGCTTCTCCTCAGCTTGCCATTTGCTGTTTAGCCCGCAGCGAATGTTAGTAAGAAAGCAGGGGTTAGAGAAAACCAGAGAAAGGGCGGTTCACCATGTCAGCCAGGTGGTATGTATGCAGACATTTTTAACCCATAAAAGGAAAATGCCTTGAAGTATTTTCAAGTATTTTGAAGTATTTCAAATGACAGCATGCAAAAGCGATATAGTTCATGCTCTGATGTCTTCTTACTACATGTTCAAAATCACACTTGATTTTCTATAATAACTTGTCAACTTCTCCTGCTGTGTGTCAGCTACATCACGAGAATGACTGCATCACTTCTGAAGGTAGACCACCCCTTCCGTGACACAGCCCCACTCGGGAAAATAACGACCACAGAGTCCTCAAGAAGTTAGGACAAATAAGGTCCGGAACATTAGCCAAGAGGGACCCACCTGGTGCCAACTTCCTCTCTAATTCAAAACTGTCATGATGAGCCCCGGGGTTTTGAGAATATGGGTAGAAATGAAAACTGCTCTCAAGTCGTTCTCCCTCCTAGGAGACTTTGAGTCATTCTTACTGCTATGAGAAGACCTGTTGCTGACAGCACACTGAGTGCTGAAAGGCAAAGCAGTAAGGGGAATGCTGAGAAAAAATGTTACAGGCTAGTAAAAATGTCCAGGGGTCTAATATTCACAAAGGTGTATGGCCCCCATGCAACTCTCAACACTGTCCGAGGCAAGTTCCTTCCTCGCCCTTTCCTTTGGTACTTGAAGTAAGGGGGGAGAAGGAAAGCTGATGGGCACCACCATTCACTCTGACTGACACTCAGCCAACTGCCTGTGCCTCTTTGTGATTGCCCCCCAGGGATCTCTGGGGCTTCTCCAACCTCCTCTTGCTCACAGGCACACCCCACTCAGTAGGGGCATTTCCAAAGTATAAACAAATGACGCCTGAGAAACTGAATCGCACTAGTCTGTGCCTGGCCACCTGTGGAAGCGTCTCATAACTCCCGATTATGAGTAGACTCCAATAAGGACCCACGGGGAGGGATATTATCTCTGGAGCACATACGCCCTTGTGTGCTGAGATTGTTATATAGCATAACACCTGATTCTTAAAATGCTGTTTATTCATTATGTACAAAAATAAATTTGTTCAGACACTGAGATGTGCTCTCGAAGAAAAAGTGGGGTGTCAACATCCAGGGATAAAGAGTGATATGGAAAGAGAAGTCATTAACTTCATTTTGGTGACAAGAGATTGAAGGAAACAACAGGGACCTGTGAGTGACTGAAGGTCCCCATCTGTTAGCTGAATGAACAAGTAATAATAATCAAAGCTAACATTAAAATGGTACCTACTATGTACTGGGCACTATTCTTAGCACTTTACATATATTTATGTATTTAGTCTTCAAAATAATGGATAAAATAGATGCCATTATGATCTATTAAAGATGACTTAACTGAGGGCACCTAGCTGGCTCAGTCGTAAAGCCTATGACTCTTGATCTCAGGGTTGTGCGTTCTAGCCCACATTGGGTATAGAGACGACTTTTTAAAAAATGAGTTAACTGAGGCACAAAGAGTTAAGTAATTTGTCCAAGGTACCTTCCATTTATAGTGTATTTTCCTATGTTTAAGGAGTGAGGTCTTTTATAACAAGTCTTAAGATTCTCCTACAATATGTTACCAAATAAATGTTATCTCTTCAACCGTCTATATTCCTTGCAAAAAGCACTGAAAGAATTCAGAACCTTGAATATAGCTTAATTAGTTAATGTCACCAGCATCTCAAGATAAAATTGATCTTATATGTCCTTAGATTCCACTAATTTTATACCATAGTATGAGATTCAAAACAATTAGCTTTTACTCTTAGAATATTATTAATGCATCATCTTGAATATGCTAATCAATAAAATAGATTCTGCAAGTAGGTAGGAGGGTAAATGCATGTTAATTACTTGGAATGTCTTAATTAACTCCATTGCTAATGATACAGCAATTAAGGCTTAAATATGTTTAGAGGATACATCCGTTTTCTACTGGGTCATGTTGCTGAGAATCGCTAAAACCCAATGGAATGGAGAGTTTTAGACCCAAATTCTCAAAGAATTCTAATCTCAACGAGAAAAACAAGTAAAACTAAAGTTCTAGACTCACTGCAACATGTTTCCCTCGCACATACACCTGCTTCTGGTTAGCTATTCTTTTCCCTTCTCGGTCCCCATATTCCTCTGAGCACCAGGAGGTACCTCATGGTCATAATCACTTCTGGAAGTGCTTGGGGGTCTGCATCGAGCTCACTGATGAGTCAACCTCCTATACATTTTTTCAAGCTTGTTTCTTATTTCTGAGCCCTGGGAGGGGAGTTATGATGGTGCCTGTGGACTTATCTGGGCCTAGTGAGTACTTAATACAGAGACCAGGGTAGTTAGAGCCATTTTAGAAACTATCTTTTATTGTGGATTAAAGATAGCCACCCTCTTTAAAAGAAAGACAGACTCCAAAGGCGGAGTCTATTTTCCCTCCTCTGAATGTGGGTTGGTCCTGTGACTTGCTTTAATCAAGAGAATACAACATACATGAAACTGTACTTAAGCGATCTGTAACTTCTGCTTTCATGCGCTTGGAACTCAACAACCTACTGTGAAAAATCCAAGTCACGTGGAAAGAGAACCGAGGTGCCAGGTGACAGCCCCTAATGAGCTTCCAGCCAACAGCCAGCACCAAGAACAAGTCACATAAGTGAGCCACCTTGGATGTTCCACTCTAGTCAAACCTCTGGATGACTACAGCTCCAGACTGACACCACATATGGAGAAGAACCTACGAGCTGACTTGGATCAACCCAGACTCTGAAGAGATAATGTGATTGTTGTTTAAACTATTAAGTATTTGGGGTGCTTTGTTATGCAACAACAAGTAGTCAAAGCCTTTCTACACCATGTTAGAGACCCAGGCTAAAAACCAGTTCCTGATGGACTCAGCATTAACACAGGATAAGCCATGATAGCCCCAGAAATGGCCATGATGGAATTGAGAACACTTTCCAATATGCGACGTGGTGACTAAGACCATGGACCTTAGAGCCAGCCTGACTAAATCTGAATCCTGGCCTTTGATTAGATAGGTACCTAGTAGAAGTTATATAACTTTTCCGTGTCTCAGTTTCCATTTATGTAAAACAGAGATAATACTTTTCCCTACCTCATAGGAAGATTAAATATCAGTATCAGCATATGTAAAGCACTTAGAACAGTGCCTGGCACAGAGCAAGTGTTCAGCAAATGTTCTCTATTAATATTATTATTTATTCTCTCTTCTGTTCTACATCCAAGGAACCACCCACTCACAGCTACAGAGGGCTCTATACTTAAGACATACGTAACCTTCCATACTTAGACGGATGTGGAAAGAAGAGGAGTGTCACAGCATACTTCCTGTTTGATCCTACACCATGAAGAAATGGATTTCTGCCAGGTCATAAAAGCATGAATGTGATAAATGCTAAATCTGATCGGCCTCACACCGGCAAGGGAGAAAACCAAAAATCAGAGTAAATGCTCAGTTTGTAGGTCATCCGTAACAGAAATGTCAGACGATTAATAAAACTTTATCTGAGAATAACCTGCTCCTAGGTAGAAGAATCCACACTGTAGGAACTTTGTAACTGATTTCCACTCATTAAGAGCACTGAGCTTTATATGCATATGATGTAGTCCTGGAGGGCTATTTCTCAGGCATGTTCTGCGCTATCATTATCAGACTTATATCAACTTTGTTTCTAAATATTATTTGGTCGTTAACTCTACCAAACAGGTCAGGTTGCAGAGCAGGGCAGTATCCGCATGTGTCGTAATAAAATTAGTTCTAGTGTATTAGTAACACTGGGTCCATTTTGGTTTGGGGTTTTCGTTGGTTTTGTTGTTGTTGTTTTGATTTCATATCATATACACATTTTGAGGAACTGCTTTTGTTAAAATGACACTGAATGATTCCTTTTATGAATGAAACAAAACATAGTAGCAATCACTTCATTTTGCTATAGAATTAGTAAGCAGTATTTTTTTGTCCTAGCCCTTTGTCTCTTCTGTATTTTAAAATTACATCAAGGACCTATTTCTATTTACTTCAAAATTAATCATCCCACGTGAATTAAGATATAGTAGCCATAAGTTCTTTAAATACTTAGCATTCTGTTTGAACTCCTGAACATCTGGCCATGGTACTTCTCATGGGACTTTTTCACTGGAGGCCCAAAGCTGCCCCTTTCCCATCTCCCCCAAGTTTCTAGTCATAGAATTATTGTAGATCCAATTATACGACTCTTATCCTTGTATCTGGACACGGTTCCATGTGTTTTTCAAGACAGCTACGATATATCCATAAATTGATACCCAAGTAGTTTAATCAATTAGAGGTTCTGGGAAAATGTGTTAGGTTTGTGCCTATCTTCAGCATGATAACATCACTCCTCCACATTAGTTATTCTTCTTTCCAAATTATTTATAAGCCTTAGATCAACTTGAAAAAATTCATATTTTCATTTCATGCCTGCTAATCATGCTTTAAATGGTGACTATCAGAGATGCAAATTAATTGCAAACCATACGAAGGATGCACAAATTAAAATCTATGAAATTTAAATTATGAATGCAGTTGTATATCAGCTTCCAGGTCCCCCTGCGATCACTAACAGTCTCACTTATTGTATATTATTCAATGCAAGCTGCATTTGTTGATGTAAGCAGAAATAGAGAGATTTTATGACTTTCTTCCCCTCCTAACTTTTCCTTTTCCCTCTTTTGTCTTCCTTCCTTTGTCTCTGTTTTGAATCTCCACTTTTATGTCTGCCTAACTTCAGCTCCAGGTTACTACCAGATCTCATCAGTCACACACTATTCTGCATTAATTTAATACATCATTTTTAATATTTTCAATTTTACATCCCACCGATCGATTCAAAGAACCTGAATCAGCCCCACCATAAAAAAATGAAAGCCTATTTTTCCAAGGGCATTTGTAGGGTTATGGCAATTGTGTTTTATGTGATTATACACAAAAAGTTTAAGAATATACACAATTTCAGTGGTATTATTGAGAGTAACTGTTGGCAATACCTCTGAATCCACTGTGTACTTGAACACAAGAAATGATTAAAGTAGCCAAAGCTTCTAAATGTAACATCATACAAAAAAGAACCTAGTTAAGTGAAGAGCCTAGTTTTCAGATTAAAACTAAAAGACTCAACTGAAGTTTCCAGACTAGTAAAGTTTTACTTTACATGCATGTGTTTTCCATCAATGCAGCCCATTCATGGCTTCAAAGCTTCAATTAACAAAATATTATAAAAATAGTGTAACATGTCCAATTAATAAAATCGATTTAACTGGAGTATTTCACAGTTTACCAACCTGTCCTTTTAGAAGCAAAGATGGGTATCATTTTATCGAAGAGCAACAAATTAATAATGGAAACCATTTGAATAAAATGTCTCTTGAGTTCCTCAGATTAAAAAGTGTCACAGATTTTTCAAAGCACAACTCAACAAATTCTTCATCTTGGTTTTATTTTGATTTGCATAAAATGTTTTTGAGTAGCATTATGTCGGTATCCTTCATAATAACTAAACTCAAGTGCACACATGTTTAGCAAGATCATTTCAGGAAAAAGAAATGTCACCGATGTTTACCTGGCAAGGCTGTTTCATTTTAATGGCTATGACATGGTATCTGTAACAGCAGAGCTCACAGGTCCAGGAACCCCTCTCACTGATCCATTTCAGCAGGCACAGCTGATGTGTGTACCGAACGGATCCGTCACATCGGCAGGGATTTAACAACTCCCCCTGAAAAGATAACACCTCAGGTGAATATCTGTACTTGTGCCTCTACTTAAAAAAACAAAACAAAACAAAACAAAAAAACCTAACATTTGCTTTCTTTTCTTTCAAAGCCATTTACCCAGATGGATACAAGCATCAATCTACATGAGAAAATTAAATTTTTATACTTTTGATGGGAATGAAACTACAGTCTTAAAACTATTTCAAAGATATTGCTTGATGTTATGACATAAATGTTCTACCAACACACAAAATGTCTGCAAGATATAGCTCCCAATACCCTTGGGGGAAAGCTGTACTATTAAACCTCTTTAATAACTTTTAAGTGGATGGTCAGATGCATTTCCTCTGCAGTTATTCTTAATCATTGCTAAAGAAGAAATGCATGGCATCCCTGAAAGTAGCTTGCAATAGCGTTATGCTTTTATTTTTTCTAAATGTAGCATCATAAATATTGACTTAGGGCACTATATTCCTGAAAGCCTGCATATTCTTACGCAATTTCCTTACTTTTAAAAATACTAAACCTAATGTTTTCTCAGACCACACATTTTGTAAGAGGTATATTATCCTGCTGCCTCCATGATCACTCTCACAGAAGTTTGCATGTACCTCTAACGGAGTTTATAATGTTAGAATTATGTTTCTAACAAAATAAAAAAGAAGTTATTAGCTAAATACTCTTTCTTTCGCAAGGTCAAAGTACATTCCTATTTCTCTTGTAAACACTGTGACATGCTTTTCACATCAGTGAGTCAACATAATTTGCAATATGTAGAGCCCCTGCCCTTTTTGGTTTTGACGTGACTCACCCCCAGTTTGTATTCTAAGACTCTCTGCCTCCGTAGGCATGTGTGGAAAAAGGATTTGTTTCTATCTATAAACCAAAATCCATGTAGCAATTCACAAAGGAGATACTTATGACATTATCATTAAAGCACCTGAGGAATGTGTAACTGTAAAACCAGGTAGGAAAAATTAAGTGCAGACCCAATTAAACCCTGCGTTCGCCACCGGGACATTCTCATTTGCCTTGACAGAAAGGGAAAAGGGAACCCAGGTAGCTGCCGCTGAGTTGGCTGGACTGGACCAGCCGGGCTGGAGAAGAGCCGGGAGGCGAGCGCTGTCCGTGGTGCTGAAAGGTCGACCGTCCTGGGCAGGCGCCGGTCCAGCTCGGACCGGAGCCCCCCGCCGGCACCTCCGGGGTCCCGCAGGGCCTTCCTTACCTGCTCGGCGCCCTGGAAGCAGATCTTGCAGATGGGCTGGTGGTGCTGGTGCTGGTGCCCGGCGCGCTGGTCGCCACCGCCGCTGCTGCTGCTGCGGCTGCTACACACCGAGCGTGTCTCGGGCTGGTCGCTGGCGCCCCGCCGCTCGCCCTCCCCGCCTGCGCCGGCCTCAGGCTCCCCGGGGACGCCCTTCCCCGCCGCCGCCTCGGGGACCGCCGCCTCGGGAAGGCGCCTCGGACCTTCCCCGGAGTCGCCAGCCGCCGACACCTCCTGGCCGGCGGGCGGCAGGGGCGCGGGAGGCGGCGGCAGCTCGTCCGCGCCCCGGCGCCGCGGGACCACCTCCGTCGGCGGCTCGTCTGGTCCCGCGGCGCGCTCGGGGGACGCGGGCGGCGCGGGCGGAGGTGGCAGGTAGCGTGGGGGCGCGGGGACCGAGGCCGGCTCTCCCGGCGGCGGCGGCGGCGGCGGCGGCGGCGGCGGGGGCGGCGACGGGGGCGGCTCGGTGTCCCCGCTCTCCGCCCCGCGGCGCCGACTGCCGCTGTGGCCACCCTCAAAGCTCATGGTGGTGCCGCCGCCGCCCTCCTGCCAGCCCAGCTGGCGGGCCGGGCTCGGGCTGCAGCCGAGGGGAGAACGGAGGGGGTGGGAGGAGAGAGAGAGAGAGGAGTGGAGGGAGGGAGGGAGGAGGGTGGGGAGGGGGGCCCGGGCGCCAGGGGCTAGGGGGCGGGACGGGGAGGGGACGCGGAGGGCCCGGCGGCGGCGGCACAGGCTGCTGCTCCGCGGAGCCGCCGGCTCGGCTCTGGTGGAGGCGGCGCCGAATTCGGCTGCGCGTGAGAGCCGCGCCGGGGGGGGGGGGGGGGGGGGGGGGGGGGAGGGGGAGGGGGAGGGGGACCGGAGCCGCCCCGCGGGGGGGGTGGGCGGGGGAAGGAGGTGGAGGGAGCCGGCGCGGGGCCGACGTGGAGGAGCGGAGGGGGCGCTCCGGAGGAGGGGGGCCTGAGGAGGCGGGTGCGAGCCCCGTGTGGGGTGCGGAGACCTCGGGCTGGAATTCAGGGAGGGGAGATCCCCGAGCCGCCTCCACCGACCCCGCCCCGGGGCCGCTCACGTCGGTTCCGGGGCGGATTACCCCTCTCCTAACGGCGCGGCACTGCGGCTCCGGGAGCCGGGAGAGGGGGAGGGGTCGGAGGCCACGGGTTCAGAAACCGTTACTGGGAAGGCAGGTGGGCTGCGGCAGCCCTGGGCTGGGTGGGGCCGGGGTGGTCGAACCCGAGACCCGCGTGGGAGTTGAGGGGCGCGAGGCTGGTGTCCTGGCTCGCGGGAGCCGGCGGAGCAGGGGCCCGGGAAGGGGCGCGCGAGCCCGGGGGACGGTAACCGCTGCTGCACGGGGATTGCTCCGGGCCCTCTCAGAGCCTTCACCCTCAAGGGCGCTCTCAGGGATCCACCAGAGCCCTAAAAACCGAAGCCTCTGGAACCTATATCCTCCCTCTGTCCGTCTCGCCCCAGAATCTTCCCTGCGTCCTCCTCGCCCCCTCCCTCCTGCAGTGAGTATCCTGGTTTATTTGTAAATATCTTGGTGACATTGTAACTATCTTGGGTCATTTCCTGGACCGGCTCCTCCCTGCTGAACTCAGGTGCCACGTTGTGTGGCGGGTGGTCACTTTCATCCTCGCCCTTTTATAAAGGACTCAAATGATACCTCTCCTCCCTGAGAAGTGGCTGTGTCCTCGGGTCTTGGTTTCCAGCAGCCCAAGGCCAGTTCTCTGCACTTGGACTCTGGGAAACCTTTCTGGGACTTTTCTATAAGCAGGGCAACTTTCTCCTCAGTTCTTTTCTGGAAATAAACTACCATACCTGCAGGGAACGGGACGGAAAAGCCCGCACATGCAGTCGTTTCCAAATCCGTTCAGTGTAAACTCATAAAGCATCGGATTTACGTAGTGCAATGTGCCTATCCGAGTCAATGGTGATGTTCACTCTTCTAACAGTTTAACGTCTTTGGCACAGTCGACTCTCTCTGGGCAGTCATTTTGGGCTGCATTTCATAGCTGAAGACCCAGGTTGAGATAGGCTAAGTAACTTCTTCAAGGTCATAGGACTACTGACAAAACTTTTGAGTTCCCTGACTCCAGATCTTCCAGCTCAAATACCCAATGATTTTTTTTTTCCCCAATCCTTTATAAAGCCTCCTAAAATGGTGTGTCTGGTGGCACCGCGTCCTACTAATAGATGCTCTGAAAGGACTGAGATAAACTAACAGCTGAGATTATTTTTTCTCTTATAAGTTTTGGAAGTAAAAAGTATACGTGGTTAAAAAAAAAAAAAAGTCCCAGGTCTTTAGACATAAATTGGTTTGATTGCAAAGCAGAGAAAGAAGGTCGTGAACAAAAAAGTTCAGAAATGCTTTGTCACACGTGGTCCTGAATGAAATAGTTCCCGGGAATGTCCTCTAACACTTAGCGCCCCTCAGACTTGCTTATTTTTGGTAGCAGAGTGGCAGGCAGCAAGCATATTTTTAAAATAATAATCCCTGAATGCCCTCGGAACTTACCACACTGAAGAAATGTGGTTGTAGATCTGTTTTCATATGTTTGCACCTGTCAAAATGACATTGCACACCGTTTGTATACCGCCACAGGCTTAAGATAGTCATAAGCCTTGATCCTCAGTTATTGAGTTAAAAGCTGTCTAAATTGTCTTTAAAAATCCCCTAAATAATTCAATTAACAACTAGTAAGTTTCTACCAGGCAAGACAAAGTACATTAATATTTGAAGGACAGCATACAAGCCGTGGATTCTGTATAAAAGATGCGGAATGATTCAGACAGCAGAGTATCATGGATAAAAGAGGAAAGAGCCACAGTGCTGGATGTGTCCTCTTAGTTGATTGTTTCTGAAAAACGATGCTAGGAAGAGAAAATTAACTTTCATCGATACGGTGAGTAACCACATAAAAACATTATTTCCCAGCTTCTATGACCTCCAAAGCTGACCCTTCCCTGAAAAAGGGACATGTGTTCATGATCTTCATTTAACTCAGTGAATCTTAAATGGATCAAGGAAAAACACCTTTGTGACCTTGAATGCACCGTCTGCTGTAAGAATATAGAACGTCGGGGAGCACAGAAAAGATGAACCACTCTAGCTGCTGGCATCCAAGCAAAAGAGATGATAGAGACACAGACATCTGATAAAGAATATCAGGGCACCAGCAGGCCACTGACAGGCATCCAATAGCCAACATGCATCTACCAAAATGCTGAAAGGCACATCCAATCTGCTTCCACCTATGTAAAGGAGAAGAAAGATACGAATAATATAACAAATGCCAGAAAAGTCATATCTTAACCCCCACCTACCCACCTCCCTTCACGCATAGGCTGAGTGAAATGTACCCTTCACCAAAACAGTCCTTTCACTATGAACTTGTAAACCTTTAGATACCAGAAGTTTCTTGAGCTGAATCCAAGAATGAAGGAGAGCTAGGAGGGGCCCAAGCAAGTATGTCCCAAAAAATTACTTGGTGATATTCATGGATATCTCTAGGAATCCTCCTTGAATTTCCCATGTTGCTCTGTCCTGAATCTATCCTCTGGGGTCACATTAGGGATTTTAAATAGAAAACAATCCAGGCTACACTAGGTCAGAATGGTTTCAAAATGATCTTGAAGCTAGATTATGTGTGATGACCTTGATATGCCCTTCAATAGGAGGGTTAACAACAGGAAAATTAGCCTGGAGAGCTCTTCAGAATTGCTTTTTGATTCTTTCGAGTTAAACTCTTAGAGATGTTCCAAAATTGTATAGTTGGCACCTTTGGAGTGCACTAATTTGTTTTGTTTTTGTTTTAGCTTTTCTTTCCTTCAAATTCTTTCTGTATTTCTGGATTTACACCACAAATCCAGACACTTAGTTTTAAGGTAGTCTTGTATTTTCACAAAACTATTTAATGAGACATTTTTCTCTTTCCCAAGCCAATGAAAAATATTCTTTAAGCTATACACTATACCATATTTGTAAATATAAATTCATAGCAAATATTCATTATACATATTGAATAATTTAGTGATTAAAAGATGGATAAACCAGCAGGGACGCATGGTAATGGTTACATCTTTTTGAAAAGTGTTCTAGAGAACATTTACTTGGCTGGGGTGCACTCATTTGTCTCTGTGGTCGCTAAGTACAATACACAGAATCCTCAGTTGCCTTCAAATATCTAAGAGAAAAGAACTCTGTGCTATAAAGCAATTAGGTTATGTTGTATGGGTGGGAGTGTGAGTGTTTAGAGAGGATAGTGAAGTGCAATCTGTGTATCGTAAATATTCAATGCAGAGCATAGCTTTGTTGTACGTCAGAGCTAAAACGGTGTCAGCATCATAGAACAGTGCTATGTGCAGCCCAGTCCACAATTTATATCTCCTACTCTCACCTGTCCACTGAACTTCAGTCTCACGTGTCACCGTGTCTCCTTGACTGCCCTACTTAGATGCCGAAGGGCCATTTCAAACCAACCTAGTCCAAAAGCAAACAACATCCCAAACCTGCTCGCTTCCCAGCCTTCGTTATGCCAGTAAGCTAGTTGTTCATTCATCCAGTTACTGAAGCCAAAATCCTTGGAGGCATCTTTGACTGAGTTTTCACATCATACATTCAGTGTATCAGAAAGTTCTTTCAGGTGTACTTTCAAAATATACTCCAAATTTCACTGCTACTTTTCACCACCCCGACATCCCAATTCAAACTACCATCACGGTGCTCCAGGACTATCATATAGCCTCTTGTTGGGGCCCCTGAGCGGCTCAGTTGGTTAAGCGTCTGACTTTGGCTCAGGTCACGGTCTCGCAGTCGGTGAGTTTGAGTCCCGCATCTGGCTCTGCACTGACAGCGTGGAGCCTGCTTGGGATCTCTCTCTCTGTCTCTGTCTCTCTCTCTCTCTCTCTCCCCCCCCCCCGCTCCTACCCCACTGCACTCTCTCTCTCTTTCAAAAATAAATAAATGTTATTTAAAAAAATAGCCACTTGTCACCCTGCTTCTTACTCTTGAATCCATCCCCAGTAGTGGCCAGGACGATCCAATTCAAATGTGAGTCTAATCACGCGTGCTCCTGCTCAGTACCCACCAATGGCTTCCCGTCATACGTTGTGCACTATCAAAAATGTTAGCATGCCCTTCAAGTCTTCCTTCTAACTTCTGGCTACCTGTCTGAAGACATGACCATAGCTTTCCTCCCCGCCCCCGTTCCTCTTCCCTGTTGTTCGCTCCTACCACATTGACCTTGCCAAGTACACTCCCTCTTCAACCTTCTTTCGGCTCCTTATGACTCTTTCCCTCACTTCACTCAGATCTCTGCTCTGAGGCACCTCATCCAAAAGACCTTCCTTAACCTTCCTATCAGAAATAGAATCCTCCAGCCCTATTTTAACTCTGACCCTATCCCGGTTTTATTCTTTCTCATGTCACTACTCGGTATTACATGCAGACACACCGTTTCATCGTCTGTCATTGTGCTTCACGGATACTGTGTTTTTTACCAAAAGAAGGGTTGCGGTAGCTCTGCTTCGAGCAGGTCCGTCAGTCCCATTTGCCCAACAGCACTACCATTTCTGTGTCACGTGTTGGTAATCCTCACAATATTTTGAATTAAAAAAAAATTTTAGTGTTTATTTTTGAAGGAGAGAGAGACAGAGTGTGAGTGGAAGAGGGGCAGAGAGAGACACACACACACACACACACACACACACACACACACAGAATCCGAAGCAGGCTCCAGGCTCTGAGCCATCAGCACAGAGCCCGACACGGCGATCAGACTCACAGACCACAAGATCACGAGCTGAGCTGAAGTCGGACACTCAACTGGCTGAGCCACCCAGGCGCCCCTTGAATTTTTTTAAATCATTATATTTGTTATGGTGATCAGGGATTGCAATTCACTGAAAGCTCGGAGGATGGTTACCATTTTTGAGCAGCAAAGAATTTTTTAATTAAGATATGTACTTTTTGTTTAGACATCATGCTATTGTATGCTTAATAGACCACAGTGTAGTGTGGACATAGCTATTATATGCACTGGGAAACCAAAAACACAGTAGGCTCACTGTATTGTGATATTTGCTTTATTATGGTGATCTGGAAGCAAAGCCACATATCTATGAGGTATGCCTGCATTTACATATTGTGTGTATTCTGTTGGCTTTTTTTTTTTTTAAGATCCTATTTTTAAGTAATCTCTGTACCCAACGTGGGGCTCAAACACACAACCCCAAGATCAAGAGTCACACACTCTGCCAACCGAGCCATCCAGGCACCCCTGTTTGCTTCTTATCTAACATCTTCTACTGAAGCATTTGCTCCATTGGAGACTTCTGTCCACTGTGCCTGGTCAGAGTAGTGTTCAGCCAATACTTATTGAACAAATACTGTAAAACCTTGGTTTGCGAGCAAAGTTCATTCCAAAGCACTCATATATCAAAGCTTGTAATCCAAAGCACTCATATATCAAAGTGAATTTCAAGAACTATTGGCTCATTTGGTTAAGTGTTGGACTTGGGCTCAATTCATGATCTCACAGCTTGGGAGTTTGAGCCCTGCATGGGACTCTGTGCTGACAGCTCAGAGCCTGGAGCCTGCTTCAGATTCTGTGTCTACACCTCTCTCTGCCCCTCCCCGCTCAGGATCTCTCTCTCTCTCTCTCTCTCTCTCTCTCTCTGTCAAAAATAAATAAACATTAAGAAAAAAGAAGAAATGTTTGCTTGTCTTGCAGAACACTCCCAGAACAAGTTACTCGCAATCCAAGGTTTTACTGTATATGAATAACTCCGTCCAGTCAAGCAGGTAATAACCAATCAGTCTCTGTCTGTAAAGCATTGTACATTTGGTTAAAACATACTTCCCAAGTGAGACCGCAATCTGTAGGACAATGAAGGATGTAGTTACAGCATTTTGGCACGCTCCATGTCATGCGAATACGTTTTTTTTTTTTCCATTGCTTAACCAAATTAACTAAAATTATTCTCTTACCAATTTGTAGTTGCTGCCTAGTCATTTGCTACCATGTAGAAGTAATATCAAAGTCTTGATTGACCTTTGACGAGCAGCAGAATACACGACCCCAAAATATATCATTTTGGCAGGTACCTTATTTCAGATTGAAGGCTTTCAAGACCCAGCAGATTCAAGAAACACTTTGACCTCTCCTGTAACTACATAAAGAATTAGATAGGGGGCATGGCCCAGAAAGAGAACTATTACCAGAGATAACTTTCATCTAAAAGTTAGATGGCAAAGCAAACATCTAATTACAGAAATCTGCTCTTCACATTATCCTGTGAATCGCCCTCTTCCCTTCTTCAAGCCCCAGGTCTCTATCCCGTTCCGAAGCTCAGGGTGGCATGTAAGCCACAACCGCCTCACTTGCCTTTGGGTCTCATATTTCATGGGGCTCCCATACCTCCATGATTGGTTTTTCTCCTATTCATCTGTCTCATGTTACTTTAATTAGTAGACCAGCCAAAAGAACCTAGAAGGGAGGAAGGCGAAACACTGTCTCCCCTATACCTTGATTTCACATTCAATGAAGATGTCAGAAATTTGAAAATGCATGCCCTTGGTTTTAAAAGAAAGTGAAGGAATATGGATGGATGGTCTCCATATCTGACCAATCAGATTGATCACTCATGGTGCACCCCGTATGATTTTGCACAACACTGCATTCTAGCCTTTATCAGTCTTACCCACAAGTTTGGTACCATACTCCCCTTCAAGTCTATCTTTGCCTCTTCCATCTTTCCATTGTTCTCTGTTCCTGCTGGATTTCCACTCCTAAAGGCTTCTAAATCTAAGCCAACCAGCCAGTCCTCCCTCTACCTTTCCTAGGTGCTTTGATCCTCACTAAGCTCCTTTGATCTCTCCCAGAACCCACTCTCTTCTCTGAACACTCAGGGATATCTAAACTTTGCATGCAAAATCATCAAAGTTATGAGATAATGAGCTTCCTAATTTCTACCAAAAACACTTCCTATATCTCCCCCCGCCCCCACCAATACTCTGAGACCCTCAAAACAATAAAATAATATATTAAGGGCATGTTTGATTGTAAAACATCATATTCAATTTAAAAATTACAAAAACAAAAAACAGCAACACATTGTTTTCTCTCTTGGTCTCACTTCCTTGAAACTTGGAAATGCAGAAGGTATTTTAGCAGACAAGCTGAAGATAGAGAAATATGTTGAATTAGAGGCTCCTGGGTGGCTCAGTCAGTTGAGCACCCGACTTGATCTTGGCTCAGGTCATAATCTCACAATTGATGGGACTGAGCCCCATGTTGGGCTCTGTGTTGACAGCACAGAGCCTGCTTGGGATTCTCTCTCTCCCTCTCTCTCTCTGCCTCTCCTCTACTCGTGCTCTCATTCTCTCAAAATAAATAAACATTTTAAAAATATGTTGATTTATTGTGTATCCTAAGCCTGACTGAGATCCGGAA